>NW_006159757.1:3167649-3188006 GCF_000334495.1 Tupaia belangeri chinensis | reverse complement strand
GGAATGCAATGCCCTGTGATGCTTGACCTATATGGGAATGCCCCAGATTTACATCCTGAGGCCTCCCAGTGTACACTAGGCATGAACACATACCTGTGATCCAGGCTGACTGGGGCTGGGGGCAGATCATAGCATGAAGACCCTCTTGAGGGTGTCTCTCTCTTTCTGTTTATTTTTAAAGTGAAGACATTACCTCTCTAATAGATTATATATTAAAGAAGTATGAATGCGTCCACCAACTGAGCCAGCAGGCCCGGTTCCCAGGGTGGCTTGAGACACCCTGGAGTCTTCAGAGGATTGTTTTCAGAACTCTGAGTCACAGCAGGGAAAGAAATTATTTTAACCTTGAAGAAAACTTTTCCCTAGAAAGAAAGAGCAGATCAATAAGACAAATGAGTTGGTGTAAACTTGTCCCTGACTGACTGAGGGACCCCATGCCTGTCATTTCCTACTCCAAGCCTCAGATGAACCTTGTAGTACTTGGATGCTGTGAATATGAGGTTGGTACAAAGTGGTATTAAAGGGCACTGTGTGGTAGAGCCATCCTGAGACACCCAGAAGCATCTGTGGGGAACTGTGGCTATGTTTCTGGCTTGCTTTAAACCAGCTAGGGGCTAGTCTTCCTGGGATGTTCAGATCTGTCTACAGCTTTGTGCAGGTGAGACCACTGCTTTAGAAATTTGCTCACTTCTAGGGCTGTTAAACTTTACCCTTTGCAGTCCATAGTGTGCTCAAGTGTAGTGCTGGAAGCCACATGGCCAAACTAACTTGCCTGAAAACACACTGGGTGTGTGTGCACGTGCATCTAAAATCCTGATGAGCTGGAGAGCTGGAGAACTATGGGAAGGGAATTGCAGTATGACAAGACCCTGTCAAAAGTATTTTTCTCTCTTTGTCCCATGTATCCACATGCACTCTATCAAAAAAAAAAAAAAAAACTAAATATAAAATGAGACATTCAATAATAATACTGGAATGGTTAAAAATATTGTAGGTCAGTCTTGCAATGCAGTGGTTAGGTGTTGCACAGAGAATGCTGGTTCCTATGCACTCCACCAGGGTTTGAGTCCTGGCCCTCATCTGGATCCTGCAGGAGATACTAACAGGATGAAGAGATGGTGGAAGAAAGATTGAGGCATGACCAGACCCCCATAGAGGGGGGAGGTGCTGTCTCTTTTTCTGTCATTCTGTCTCATGTGCATGCATTTGCACTCTGGCATAAAAAAATTATCCTTACAATGGAGTAATATATAAATATTAAAAGTTACATTTATAGAAGTAGGTAATACAGGGATGTGCTTTCAATGTATTAATGTCAATGGAAAAAAACAAAATACAAAGACATGAATATAATAAACAAATATATATATATAATATAAACAAATTTAAAGAAAATATGTGAAATACTGAGTGGTTATATCTGAATGAAGACATTATAGGTAATCATTATTTTTATTAAACTATTTTCTAAATGTTCTAACAAAAAATGCATTATTTTTATAATCAAGAAAGCAAAAAAAAATATTAAAAATTGCTATAGAGGGCCAGCAGGTAGCATGGTGGTTAAGGCACTGGACTCCAACATGGTCAACCATGGTTTGAGTCCAGGACCTGGTGGTTTGAAAATCACTCTGGGCATGTGTGTGTGCTTGCCCAAAATCCTAGGAGGAGAAGAGATTGTGACATGGCTATCCCTCCTGGCGGGATGGAGTGATTTCTCACTTTCCCTCTCACTGTCTCTCTCTTTATCACTGTCAAATACAAGCACCCTATGACAAAAACCTTAAAAAAAATTGCTATAGGAATGGCAGTTTGATCTGTTCCCTTCTCAACTAATATATTTATTTAGTAACATGACTTTCAATAGACAAAGATTTTCCATAGGTAGAAATCTGTGGCCCTTCAGATAGAAAAGATAAATCTGCAAAAGGTGTATTTCCTAGACACTCAACTCCTACTACCAGGAGCTGCTGTGGTTACCAGCCGTTTTGATGTGCCTAACTTGATGTGCATTACAAACAAGAACCTCTGCTGTATTCACTGTAAGGCATATTATTCTGGCTTAGTGTAGATTTGCTACCTATGTGCCTGTGTGTGTTCTCACACGCACACGCCCTCTTGTAATTGGATATGTATTTGTTTCATTAAATTCACTCAGTCAGCAGTTTCTGCACTAAACAGTCCCTGAGGCCAAAAGAAAAAAAATAAAATCAGTAATCAACACACTACTTTCAAGTACAGAGTACCGACCTATTTATAAAAGGAAATTAAGTAAAACCGGTAATTATAACTAGCGTACAACCTTTCAACATAGTCAATGAGAAATTCAATTTGCTTAAAATAATGAGATACTCTGGCAGGAACAATCTGTTCATATGCTGTTCCCAAGAGCCTCAGGATGGAATGAAGCCCTGGCTGACATTTGATACTCTGTCAGTTTATCTACTCTTGTCTCAGGGTGAGTTTTATGATATAGCAATGGGGAGTTTGGGATGGAAAAAGGAAAGAGAAAATCTCTCTCCCACCCAGTTATAAAAAAATTCCTATCTAATTATAAGAGATTTTCTCTTTTTCTACCGTTACAAGAAATTTTCTTTTTTCTACCCAGCTACAAGAAACCTGTTCAAAGTGGATTCAGATTTCTATTTTGAACACTTGAACAAGTTAAATAATTTATCAATACATTAGACCTAGTTTCTATGAGTTTCTTTTAGCCACCTCCCATCCCTCTGCACCATCATTCAAATCAAATGGTTGAAGTCTGAGATGTCCGCCTTGCTAACTACTCACAAAATCCTTTACCTAAAGTATGCTCATGTTTTCGTCATTGTTGTTGCTGAATTCATATCTTATGAGATAAGACAAAGATATATAAAAGTTGAATTAAGGAGTGTCAAAACAAATCAGTATTTACTGATTTGTGAGCCTTATACTAGCTATCTATAACTACTTCCTGAATTCATTCATCCATTCACTCAACAAGATTTTTTTAAAGTATGTTTATTTTCTGAGAGACACCCCAACAGTGTCTTCACACCATTATTCACCCCCAGTCTCAGCTGACTCAGGTCAAAGGCACATACTCACCCCATCATGCTCTGGGAGGTTCTAGGACCCAAACCTAGGGCCTTTCCCATGTGGATCCAGTTGCATTATCATTGCATCACCACTGACCCCATTCAACATGTTTTATTAACTACTACTTTGTGCCCACCATTCTTTTGGAGGTTGGGGAGGAGAGAGGAGAACACAGCACAGAGGTGTTGCAGTGTCTTCACAAAACCAGATTCTGGCAGGGGACTAGATCCAGGATGAGCTATTATAAAATCATTTGGAAGCATAGTGATGGGATTTTTACGAATACTTAAGAGGGATACCTTCATAACCCAGCTTGAGGGTCCATAAGGAAGGGTCAAAATAGAAGTGCCAAAGAAGAAATAAAATGGTGAAATCTAAGCTGGGTAGCAAAGGATGAGTCGAAGTTAACCAGGCTGAGAGGAAGGGTATTCCCAGCAGAGGGCTCAACATGAGCAAAGACAGATGGAAATCATAGGTCAATGAGCAGAGTGCTAGAAAACAAAGTGATAAGCCAGGTATGCTGAGAAATGAAGGTTCAAGAGCAGGCAGGCATGTCAGTTGGCTTTTACTGTGAAATAAACCAATTCAGAACTTGGTGGTTTAAAATACCACCAGTTATTTTTCTTATTCATCTGAGACCTCAGCTAAAATGACTAGAGTGATTTTCTGTGGTCTGTCATCCTTAAGGAGATTACCCATAGGTTCTTTACATGAGAGCCAAAGAGTTCTCAAAGAGCCTCAGGAAAGTGCAAACCCCAATGCTCAGGCAGTTTTCAAGTCTCCACTTGCGTTAAACTTACTTATTTTCTTCCTTTCCCTTCCTTCCTTCCTTCCTTACTTCCTTCCTTCCTTCCTTCCTTCCTACTTTTTCTTTCTTTCTTTTTTAGAGAGATTTTTTGCTATAAGACACACGCATTCACTGGAGAGACAGAGAGATAGAAAGTGAGAAATCACCCCCCAGGGGAGATGGCCATGCAGTCCCTTTTCCTCCATTTTCCTCTTGGGATTTTGGATACATACACACATGTGCCCAGTGTGAGCTTCAAGCCTCCAGGCTTGGGACTCAAATCATAGTCGGCCACCTGGGAGTCCAGCGACATAACTATTATGCCATCTGTTGGCCCACATCATACTATCTAAAGTGCCCTTTAGCCAAAGCAAGTTGAATGACCACAGTCAATGTGGGAGAACCAACAAAGGATGGATATGGAGGGATGTGACAGTGCAAACTAAATATTCTTTCAATCTACCCCACAAGTGAAGATGATAGGAGTCCTTGGATGCTTAAGAAATGAGAGACCACTTAAGACTTTTAAATTGAGAATATTTGTGTTTTAGATGGACTGCTCAGGCAACAATGATTTGGGAGAAATCATTAATTATTTATGGAAGCTCATTCTCTGAAAACAGATAGACCTGAAATTCAGTCTTGGTTCCACTAAAACCTAAATATGAAACTTTGAACAAGTTCCTTGGCCTCTGCAAACCTCAGTTTTGTCATCTAGCAATTGAGACAATTGCCCAACCTATAGGGTTATAGTGAGGATTGTATGTAATAAGGCATATAAAATATGTTATTATAGTCTAAAGCTTGTGACAAGCACCATTAAATACATGATATTTTTTCCTTTATTGTTATCATTATTATGGATATGAGGAGATGGGACTTGGAGCAGTTGGGACAGCAGAAGTTCAGGTGGGAGATGATATAGGACTGAAATGGTCAATAGACCTCTGTGGGAGTATGGGATTTGAAGCAGTCATTGAACAGACAGTGTGAGTTAATTCAAGCTAACCTATGTGCTGGCTTGGGATTGCACAAATTGAAAAGGAACCCTGATCATCCTATCAGAGTCCTTTGGAAGTGATTAAGCTCAGGACAGAATTGAGGAAGCAGCAACCTAAGACCATTCTAAACAAGGACCCTTGAGATTCAATCATATGATGAGAATCAAGGGTCATCAGACAGGAAGAAAAGAGAGGTGTGACTTTGCTTAGGAACTACACAACTATAATCAGGGAGTATTGGGTATCAAGTCAGTTCTTTTTGGAATTCTCTCAACCTTAAATTCTCTGGGATCTAGAAGAATTCATCATCCCCCAGAAGAGGTTGGAAAGTCTTCTAGGCAGAAGACATTATAGAAAGTTGACTGGTTGCTCTGCTTGTACACTTGAATTTTCCCAGACAGCATAAGAATGTTTAGAACCTCTGGACTTAGGCTTAGCATAGACAGAGCAGTTTCCAGACATGCTAGTGTATAGTGTAAAGGACTTGAAGTGTTGACCTACTAAGTCATTATTTTTTAAACTCACCGTGGCCATCTTGCCATAAATGCATATCACAAAAAAATTATCCATACAATTTCAGCACATACTAAGCCTCTTAAAGTCTGTCCAGAAAACCTAAAGCTCTAAGAACACAAAGCTATAGACCTGACATAGAACAGTGGTAGGCAAGAAAACAACAATCACAAGGTCATTGAATTCCATTCTGAAGAGTTGGGCTGGCCCATGTCAGGCACCAGAGGGAAATGCGGATTTAACCATATTGTCAGCTAGAATGTCAGAGAAATTTGACAATGACACACAGAAATGGGTTTAGAAAAGCTATCATTCTGCTCCATTCTGGTGCCATGGATACTGAGGCTAATAGGACCAGAACTGGTGAAATAGTCAGGCTTTTGGAATTTGAGAAGGGATTTCAACTTCTACCTGTTTTTTTTTTTTTCTTTTTTTTTAAATTTTAAATAATACCAAATTCAAGTCTCTACTATGGTATTTTCTTTGAAAGAGGGATTTAAGAAACTCAATTTTCACTTCTCTGGCTTCAGAATATCGTTGCGGGGCAGCCCACCCACTCTCTGCTTTTTCTCAAGAATCGCACATGTAGTTTGGTGTCCTCTCAGAGAACATTGTGTGCATGAGGCTTGGGTCTGTTTTGCTGTAGTGGGTGGGCAGCAATCTGTGCAACCAGGAGACCCAGTTGCTATTGCAAAAAGTGTAGGTGTCCCAGTAGTATCAGACAGCTCTGTGTTACAACATACACAGAGGATGGAGCTTAAGGTCTGTTCAGGCCACTTAACAACTTCCTCTTTCAAGAAGTTGGAAGTCCTCTGACATGGGGCTTCATAAAGCAGCCCTGTGTTGTCACTCTTTACCCAGTTTTTAGAGCTAGTAAAGCCATAGTCTCAGTTGTGCCTTCTTCCTCCTCTTGAGCAACTTCTCAACTTCTTCTTTCTACAATGTGAAATACAGCATTGATGGATTTAGAGGTGGCCTCCCTGCATGTTGAGATTGCAGATTGTAGTCTCACTGTGAATGTAGATGATCCCTTCTCAGCTAACTCTGACTCTTCTTCCTTCCTCCTAGGCTTCCTCCTCAGCTCACTAAATTACAGTGGTTCCTCCAAGTTCACCCAAGAGACCAGTTTCTCTCAGATGTCAGTTACTACCAAGGCACCAAAGTCATGCCCCAAGGCTGCTTGTTTACCCAGAAAATTCTCTATTTAGATTAGGAGTCTTACAAATAACACTCAGTCTTCCTCTCATGCTCAAAATAAATCTAAGTTTTCTGAGTGTGTTAGGGATTTAGAGACTGTCTCCAGTAATTTAAATTTTGGAAGGAGATAGATGACTTAACCTAAGAGAGCAAGGGATCCAAGAAGTTATAGAATTGCTCATGCAAATTAAGCAACTTGTAATTGGCCCCACTGAATTTTGTAGTTTATTTATTTCATGAGAAAAAGAGAGAGAGAAAGAAGCACACTGAACAAGGTTTAATACCACCTAGTCTCCCAGCCTTCCAGCCAACCACTATTATGGGCATGTGCATGCACCCACCATGTACAGATCTCCCCAGGAGCCAACCCTGATCTCCCACATGGTTGCAGGATTGCAAAGCAGCAGGCCGTTACTATACCAGCACTGCTTGGCCATGAACTTGAATGATGGCACATTAGAAATACCATTCTGAAAAATGAGAATGTCTTAAAATACTCCTGAGAATATAGTTTACTTATTTAGTTTTTGGAGGGTTTTTGTTTGTTGTTGTTGTTTTGACCTTTGCCATAGTGTATGTGTGCTCACTGGAGAGAGACAGAGAAAAAGGGAAAGTGAGAAATCACCTCCCAGGGGGATAACCACACTGCAATCCCCTCTCTTCCATTCTCCTCTTAGGATTTTGGGCACACATGCTCATGAGCCTGGTGTGTTTTTCAAGCCACAGGGTCCAGGATCTGAACCACCCAGTTGGCCATGTGAGACCCAGTGCCATAACCATTATGCCATCTTCTGCTGGCCCTATTTGTTTGCTTTTTTTTTTTTTTTTTTTTTTTGTCTCATATGCCAAAATTTTCAGAGTAAACTCAAGGAGTACACGTTATCATGCTGTGGACAGAGTACTCAAGGCTTTGTGCTTATTGAATAATAATGCCAAACCACCCTTCAAATTCTTTTCCAGGCAAGAGCAAACATGACAGAAAAAAAAAAATCAACTCAAATGACCAAGAGAACATTTTGCAGAATAACCTTTTGATATTACCTAATAATTATAATTAACTTTTAAAGGACCACTGTGTGATACATAGTCCTCTAAAAAAAAATCCATGTAGTTAATTCCAAGTTAATGGTAAGATTGGACAAATGAATGCAATGAAGTGCAGCAACATTAACAAAAATCACATTTCAAGTACCCTGATCCCTAAGCCTCTTCTGCTACATGCTCAGTGTTTTACAATATTTCTCAAGTGTTTGTTCTAATGACCCTACCACTTGACTATAGATAAAGCAACAATTTTTTCAATTAATTTTTTCCCCTTAAGTATCCCCCAGTGCATCCCAAAAGAAAATGGTGTAGAATTTATGTATAAATATTTCATCTCAATAAAACCCAGGCATGAACCCTTTATTTAATAAATGTAGTCTAAGGAAACAACCTTTTCATAAGGAATATCACTTAACAATATAATGTGTTTTCTAGCTCAAAAGGAATGTCTTGTTTCCTAGATTAAAACGTACTTTTTCATATATTCATGTGGACCTCTTGTCTCCAGAGAGCATGAAGATCCCAAGGAAATCAAGCAATTCTAAAACATATCATTCAAATCTTATATTCAGCCTGAACACTTAGGATAAAATGCTGATATGGCCAGAGCTTGTGTTCTGGAACCTCATGCACACATGTATAACATATGAACATATTTATTACATGTGGCCTTAGTGCCTCCCCAAGAAATACCCTTTTTAAACTTATGTTACTCATCCTTTCAAAGGGACTTTTTGTTTTGTTTTTGCTTTTACCATAGTTCTTTAGGAACTCGACAATGAGTTTGTAACAATGGCATGATTCATGTTGGGCAGTCATAATAATCAATATGGAAACCTGAAAGCCAGGCTGCTGCAGCAGAACCTTACCTCATGCAGTGGGCTGTGTGAAGCCACCGGGCTCCTGACTTCAGAGCACATGGGATACGGGCAACTGGGTTCTAGTTACAGAGGTGCAATATGCACAGAGCTATGAAGGAGCTCAGTCTATCTGTGCAAATTATTGCAAATGTGTACGTATGTTCCAAGCATACGTTTTAGACCCTATTGCTGAACTAAAGAACTCAGACATGCTGAATAATCTGTGGGATTTTCTTCCCTTTTGATAAATCAAGGACTGAGTTTCTAATTTGTGAATAATTTGGTGTTTTGCTTCTTTCTCTTCCCCAAGCCCACATTAGGATCTGAGTTGGAAGCTTTATTAAGCTGTCTTAATGAAATTTAGTAACTAGTGTAAATTGGAAGAGCCTTATAGAGAAGGTGTTAAGGGCAATAGCTTTTGATGAGAATTAGATGGAAATGTTGGCTTCCCCTCTTAAAAACTGTGACCAGAACCAGCCACTTAACTCCTCTAAGATTCATATTCCTCTGTGCAGTCGCTAGTCACTGTGCTACAGGGCTGGCCCTACTAAGATTCATATTCCTTACCTGTAAAATGGAGATAAAAGATGCATCCCTCTATGTTTCTTGATAAGATAAAATGAGATGTTGCATTAAAAGCAATCAGCACAATGCTGGGCTCAAAACATGTACTCAATAAATATTAGCAATTTCATATTTACACGTGGTAGTATATAATGTCCTATGATAAGGAGTGTATTCTCTTTTTGAATTCTTTCAAACTCTTTCTGAATGTTAATATTATTAAGTGTGCCCATCAAGACTGCTAAGACTATGGGGAACTGACAGAGAAACTTGAGCTTGGTCGCCGATGGGCACACAAAGAAGAAAATCGAAAATCTGCCTTAGAAGAGGGTAAAAAGATTATCACTGTGCTCTTTGCTGCCAAACCAACTGTGGCATGTTTTTACTTTTTTCCCCTGATGTCTTTGTTGTTTAGTCTCTGCCCCCTTTCTTCCTATGCCTTAATACTGACCTTCTGCACAAATGTGCTGCTGCATCCTAGTGGTTAATGGTTATTACCAGCTAATGTGGTAGAAGTTAATGAACACTTGCAGCTCTGTCATCAAGAAAATGCAGAGCAAGTCGTGCCTCCCAGGAGGGGGTGCGTGGATACAGGAAACTGGTTTACGATTGGACTGTACAGGATTCTGCATAGTAAGCTTTCATTTAAAAATTACTTTCTTATTTGGAATTCATAGGAACTCAATTACCAAAATCTATGAGTGTGCTCTATCTCTGAAGTTGTTTTGAAGGCCACAGGACAGTTTGTAATGTGTGCAGTTGCCATCCTACTTTTCATTCTTTTGATTGGAAGGATTAATCTGATTGTTGCTTATAGTCTTCTTAAAAGATATAATTTGGATAAAAAACAGACATGAAAGTGACCTACATGCTAGTGATATTTGTAGCCATGGAAACAAATAAAATCTTTAAGTGAGAAAAGAAGTACGAAATCTGGGTGCAGAACTTTGGAAAAAGCTTTCATTCAGATGATAAACACAGGAAGAGGATACTAACCTAATAGCCTGAGAGGCAGAGAAACCAATTTACTTATATGACATATAAAGCAAGGGAGAAAGGCAAAAGTTGAACAGGTGTTCAAACATTTTTTTTCAAGAGACATATCCTTCTTCTCCAAGGATGTTATGTCAGATTCAATACACAAACTAACAAAGGCAAGTCAACAAAATACACTGTGTGATGCCACTTTATGTTTTCTACGTATATTCACTCATTTAAAGCTTACTCAACCCTGTGAAGTAAGTGCTGTTTACTACTCTCACTTTACAGATGAGCAAAGTGAAGCACAGAGAGGCAAAGTAACCTGCCCAAGGTCAAACAGCCAGTAATGGACAGATACAATTTTAGGATCCAGACAGAATGACTTCAGGGCTTAATGTTCTGGGAGGACATCCTGCAAAAGACGGAATGGACCTTTTAGGGACCAGAGTAGCAGCCAGAATAGGAGAAGAAGGGAAGAGTCATAGTTCTTAGTCTCCTGGCTCTGAAAACTTAGCCAACATCCAACTGTCAGTGCTACCTTCCTTCTTACTTCTTCACAACCAAATGGAAAGAATCTTAATTTCCCTGCACCGCTCCCATAAACAGTAATCCCAGCCTCTCCATATGGCTTCATTTCAAACCTTAAAAAATCCTGAGAAGAATAGAGAGAAATGGAGAGAAAGAAGTCCCTTTAAAATGTCAGTAAGTTGGCAGAGGGAGCAACAACGGGGACAGCAGCAAGAAGTTAGAGAAAGATTTTCATGGTTCTGAAAAAATTGTAGAACATCTCCAACCAGGATGGTAGGATTTAATCAGGACACATAAAGAGCTTTTGGTCATCTATACCTGTACAGCACAGAAAAATAAATGGTTACATGCAAAGAAAAAAAGACACCGTTCCTTTCATGTGGGCCCAGGGAAGCCCTTTCTGAAATGAGGTGCATTTAAACTGCAGTTGGTTTCTCTTCAAAACATTCTGTCTCTAACCTTTTAAGTGTCTAATTTACTGCATTGTAAATTTAAGGAATGGCCCATCTGTGCTCTGTTCACTCTTACAAACAAAAAACAAACTTAGCTCCTATATATTTACATTCCCTCGATAGCAGTTTGTCATGAGCATTTGGATTTTTTCTTCCTTTAAGAAGTGGCTGCACCCCAAGACCGGCTGTGTGCACAGAACTTCCTTGACTTTCTCAAGCCCTTGCTGACTTTAAAGAGCTTGGCCAAGTCACCGAACCCTCAAAGATAGACTCACTTGCTCGTGTCTGTTCCCAATAAGCAAACACCTTTGTACACACAGTAAAAGCTCAATCACTTCTTTTTAAAAAATTTACATTTAGTCATTGAACATCTTTAGAGCCTATGAAATAGTTTTTCCCAGCATGAAATCACCACATATTCGCTAACTTATACATACCGCCATGTATATTATCAACAATAGTTCATTTTCATTTTTGTGTCTGTTAGGTTTTTTTTCCTGATTCCTCGCCCTTTTACCCTGTATTGACCACTCACTTCTATACTGTCTCTACTATCTTCAGTTGCCCTCCCTGCTAATATACCTTCCAATCTTTCAGATTCTACCGTACAGTGCAGACATTCGGTATAGATTTAGCGGGTAATACAAAGCCTGTCTTTCATAGTCTGGGAGAGCTCAATCACTTTTAAGGAGCAGCACTGGCTTCGTAGAGTGGGACTATCATCTGGAAAGCCCAAAGTCAATTCTATGACTTGAACCTCCTTTATATTTATGCAAATTCTTTTACATTTCACCAAGATTTATGAATTGCCTGTGTTCCCTTTAGTGATGAAATTTCAACAATTAATGAGTATATTATAATTTTAGCCATGAGTTTACCCCCCACAAATGCTAGAAAGAGTACATTTTATTATTGCACACAGTTTTCAATTTAGAAAAAACCGACACTTCATGAGCATATGTACATTTCTAAGAAGTAGTCAGGCATGCCAAAGGATACGCGAGGGCAGTGGGAACTGGCCTTGTGTTTTCAACGACTTGTCACTAATGTGCCACAAAATGGATAAACCGTGGATAGATAATTCACAGATGTCTTTCTCTGTTTTTTTCCTAACTGATATTCTTTGGGGGATTTTAGAGTCATCCCTAAAACATGAGACTGTTCGTATCAAGGACCTAGCAAGGCACAAAAGGAATATACATTTATGTTTAGAAATATTTTAGATTCCATTTGTATCTTTGCCAAGTAGTTGTAAGGCTGTTCTTATACCAGTATTTTTTATCAAATCACACTATAATCATAAATCTTCCATTTCATTTTCTATTATTTCTAACTAAAAGAAGAGTCAGATAAATGTGTGCATATTGAAACACCTGGTAGAGCTTTAATAGTGTACTGCTCTGTTGGATGGAGAATTGGAAATTCAGTCTTGTAGGGAGACTTAAATCTGTTTTAAAGCAATGTTAAGTGTACTGGGAAAGCCCAAAATAGCTCCATGCAGCTTCAAAATGAGAAAAATAGCCAAGAGGACAATGAACTGGAGGTAGAATTATTTTCCATATATTTTGCAAATCGAGGCAATGCATTCTCCATTCAAGCCACAAAATGAATGAACAGCTAGGGAAGCAAGCCTGAGATGAAGACTCAAATTGCTTTTACCTTGGGGCCACTGTCCTTGCCTCTTGCCTCTTGGAATGCATTTCAGTTTAAACTTACTTCTTATTTTGGAAGAGTGGGGAGGAAACAGGACTAATTATCACAGAAGTACACTGTGTCATTAATATCATCACCAGAACTGCACCACTAACTTAAACAAAAACTTGGATTATTTTATTTAAAAATAAATACAAACTATCTGAATAAAATAAGAACAAATGCCTTTTTTCTAATAGTCTGCTAATGAACTCCTAGGTCTTCAGTGTTACCACAAAAATGCTCGTATCTCTTAATGATTAAACATACAAGCAGTATCTACACACACACACACACACACACACACACACACACACACACACAGAATTGTCCTTTAAAAAAAAAACAAAGAAAAGAAAATTTTAGAGCTGGCTTGGTGGTACAGTGCTAACATGCTGCTCAACTAATGCAGGATCCATACAGAAGATTATGGGTTCAATTCACCAGTTGAACTGCATACGTAAGGTGTGCACCCATGACCCTGGCTAAGACTAAGGGTATCTTAACATGGATGTTTGTTTAGGACCCTGTTTAGGGTGTCTGACTTTCTCTTTCTCTTCCTCCTTCTCTCTCTCCTCCTCCTCCTCTCATAAAACAAAGAAACATAAAAAAAATTAATTATAAGTTAAAAATTAATTGTAAGTTAAAAATGTTTTCACTTTTACAATTTATATTTTCATGATCTAAGTTATAAAAGCTGGAATGCTTTGGAGAGAAGTAAAATTTAAAAATTGTTTAGAAAAGTTACAAATAATAGTTAACTTTCATAAGGGAAGGAAATTAGCTTAAGACTCTCTATATTTAGTATTTTGCTACAACTAGCTAGGAATTAATGAATCAGATGTTCTGATTGAAAGGAAGTTTGATGGCTACAAATGCTTGACCAAAAGGATTAAACATGTTGGAATTATTAGAGTCAGTGAGCTAACTTCTTGGAGACAAGAAATGACCTCCAAGATTCTTCATAGTAGTAGTAATAGAAATAATAATAATTCACAGAATTATAATGGAAGATATGATAAGTAATCTAAGAAATAGACATAAGTGCCAAGGAAGGAACAATGCATAGAACTGATTTAGCTGTTTCTTTCTCCAAGGAACTATTCCAACAGACTTTTTTTAGAATTATCTACCTGCTCCAGCCACTATCCAATCGGCACAGAAGTTTTGATCAGATAGTGAGGGAAAAATAGTCAAGTTAGTGTGCCTGACTTCTTCATTATTAACAGAAATGTTTTATTCAAATGAATAATTACTGATGTGGATAACTTTACCCTTAGATAAAAAGATAAATAACCTTGATGTCTATTCTTTGAATATGTATATTCCATGTCATTATCCCATTCCTATCTTCCTAAGAATTTTATTACAAATGAAAACACCTAACTATAACTATAGAATGAAGCTATAGATTTTCCATGTGCTCAAGAAAACCTTTGTCTTTACAGCTGAATCACACTAATATGATTACTGTCTTGGCTGACTTACTGGTCAAATCAGAATGCCTGGTTTTGATCCTGTGGTTTACCACATAGTCAAACATGAAATGAGCTTAAAATATGGACTAGGCCATGCCCTCGCCAATTGAATCGCATTGTTTATGCATGCGTAAGCTGAGAAGAGGCCAGGAAATCAGGATCATGTGCATTTGCACAAATATTCTGATATGACATCGAGTCATGTTAACCGTGTGGGAATAGCAAGGTCATATACCAAGTAGGAGGCATGCTTTTGGAAGGGTTCCTTCCCTCAATCCAAGGGACTTAGTTCAGAAAGCGAATACGATGAATTATTTGGAACTGGAGCAGAGCCTTGGAAAGTACTAACCTGTAATTACGAGCCAAAAAGCATTTGCATCATGTGCCTGCAATGCATGATCTCTGCTGAATGTTCTGCCAATATTTTCAGGGCGGTAAGTCATTTTACAACCCTGAATGTGACTCAGAGAGTTGGAAAGTATTGCTGTTTTGTTTTGTTCCGTGCTTCCTCCCATTTCTTTGTGTCCCAACCTTTTGGTCTCTTTAAACCAAGTAAAATTTGGCCTCGGTGTTCAGGGGTAAACCAGTGGGGCTGTGAGAACTCAGTGGCTGTGTTAGGTTCTGCAAGTTAGGACACATTTAATGGGATATCTACCACACTAAGATATCTGTGTTTTAGTCAGAAAAATGTGACTGAGGAGACTTGGCCAATTTCATTCCTCCATGAGGCCTTTGGAGGATTTAGACTGTAATGGAAAATTCACTGAACAGAGAAAAAAAGTCTTAAGTTTTAGTCCCAGTCCTGAAACTAATAGTGATTGCATAATTATTTTGAGCATGAAAGTCCTTTGTAAATTAGCATTATACCACTGACCCGTGGTTAGCTGATGATGAGCTCGTGACCTTGGAATAGGCTATACTTACTAGGGATAAACGGAGGGGAGGCGAGCACTGGAGCATCTTCTCACAAGCTATGGGTATCTGCCATAGACATAGAATATTAACCACCATCATGTGGGGTTCAGATGGACAAAGTTGGCTCCTTGTAACATGTTCTAATCAACTGAAATTTTGTGAAATAAATTGTATTAGTCACTGACTGAGTTATACCTAAGACTCTCAGAAGTTGCTAAAGTAAAATTAGAATGATAAAATAATAATTAAATGGATAAAATTAGGATGGTCCAAATATAAGGAAGAATTTTTTTCTTTCTCCCTCTCTTTCTTTCTTTCTTTTCCTTTTCTGTAGGGAAGGGAGAATAACAAAGTGGAGAGTTTATTGAAGGAGAGGGAAGAAAGTACAGAGCTCCCAAGTAGGAAGTGGATACTGGAATTGGGTTGCTGAAGAGGAGCTGGGGTGGGGGTGGGGCGGTGTCTTGGTCTTCAAGGGCTTTGTCCCAGTTTGAGATTAGGAAGAGCTGATTTCTTATCTATCTAGAAAAGAATGACTTAGGAGAAGGATATCTCACCTGGAAGACAACATATTAGGGTGTAGACTAGATCTAGCAGACTGTGTAACCTAGGGTAAGAGAGCCCTCCTATTTTCCTAGAGTTCTTTCTAGACCTACAATTTCCATGACTATTTTAATCAAAGGAGAAACCGAGGAAAGTATGACTAAGATTTTCTTTAAACACCACTAGGGTGTTATGTGCACCCCATAAATATTCAAAAGGTGTTTAATGGGAAAAGCTGATCTTTGACCATGAGCAATTTTATTGCCTTACCCAGTTTACAACCTTAGTATAATAATCCTAACACTGAAATATTCAAGGAAGATTCCACATCAACCAATCACTTAAAATGAATAATGTAAGTGCTCTTTGGTGCACCTCATCATGTGTTTTTGCTCAGGTATTTCATTTTTCACAGTGTTACATTTTATTTATGTAAAGTGAATGCTAAAAAATAGGAAACGGCAGCTAAATGAGCTACCTGACAGCCTAACAAAATGACTGCCATTGAAATTGTGACTTCCATTTGTAATGTGTAGGTTCAAACTACAGGTATTGAGATTACAGGCTTGTTTCTTGATAGATCTCAAAGCCAAGGATGCGTAGAATCCATTCTAAAAAGCAGCAGGTGTTTTTCATTCACCTTCATTTCCCCTAAAATATAAGATATTAAAAGAGAAACACTGAAAGGAGGGTCAGGGATAGTAACTTTTTCTCTGTTAGTTTTAGGATAAGACCACTAGGTCAGTTTTCTTCTTCAGATGCAAGATTTCAGGGGAGAAGTATAGAAGGCTGAATATGTTAAAACTACTGAATCATTTTCATGCAGATTCAACTACTTACCCAGGATCACTAGAAACAAAAGAGTAGGTATTAAAGCAATGTAAGATTCTGTTTCTTTGGGATTCCAACAAAGGAAATTTCTGAATATTGGTTGAGTAAGGCCAAGTATTTGTTGTAATCTTGGTTTCATCTTGGAAAGCCTTGAAATGGTACAGAAAATACTTAGTTTGAGTATTTTCAGTTAAAAGCAGCTGCTTGATTTAGATGAGGGAGCATTTTTGGACACCAGATGTGTTTACCTTAGGACAACCACATTAATACCGGCCTGGGGCCCCAACATCATTCATCCTCAGTGACTGTCCATTACTTTAGGCAAAATAACATCATGGATTCAGCATATCCCACAGGATACTTAATTAGCTCCAAAGACACAATTAGACACTGCTGATGACTCTGTTGTTCCATTTTAGAGCTTGAGGGGTTGAATGGATTCTGGAGCCAGACTATTTTATCATCTCTAATAGGTGTTCTTTAAGGGACGATTAAAAACTCTATCCAAGTTGAATTAGAGGCAAGGGAAAACGATCTACATGAAATAAAAGCAAATGAGGCCTGACCTCACAGACAACACTCCACTTAGGTCTTAAAATCAATACTTTTCCAGATTTCCCAATCTCTCCCCAAACCAGTCATTTCACTCATGGGTAGATCTAACCTCAGACCTAGAATAAATAGGGGGTGTGATTTAAGGAGTCTCAAGAAAGCACCTGCTCGTCAAATATCTTCCCCTATTGGTGGAATTTCTCAGTAAACAAACAGCAGCAATTCTTATCTAAAGCTATTCTACCTAGAACTACCCAGAAGTAGAAGTATCTATCAGAAACACATGGGTATCTTTTTTTTTTTTCTTTTTGTATTTCATTCTTTTTATACATTCAATCACATTATTTGGCCTACAAAATGGATATTGCAACAGGTGAACATTTCTCCCTAGTACTGTTGATAAAACTATAAATTATATTCAACTGATAATACCACATTTTTTTGTCCCATTAATGCTTTGCCTCCCTATTTTCCTTCTAAGTGTCCTTCTTCTGACACTCCTCTTTCACATACACTATATCTGGTATTTACATCTATATACTGTGTTTCTATATCCTTTAGTCAATGAGTTTCACATGGGTATCTTTTTTAAAATATAGTACAGGAAGACAGATGATGGTACAACAGTAATGCTACTGGACTAACACGAGAAGGTCCTGCATTCATATCCCAGTGCCTCCCTGTACACACTGGGTGTGAACCTTGCCCATGATCCTGACTGTCTAGAAAAGCCTGGGAGGGAATTATGGCATGGGGATCCAGTTTGGGGTGTCTGTCTATCTTTCACTCTCTCTTCTTCTCTCTCTCTTTCTCTGTTTTTTATCAGAAGGAAGAAAGGAAATTGTGTGTGTATGTGTGTGTGTGTGTGTGTATGCATGCATACACATGTTATAGGATGCCAGGAACTTCCTATATCAGGGTTCAGGACACTGACATAAATGGACAAGGATGAAAAGCACTCTCCTTGTAATCTCCCCTGCAAAAACCATTGCTCTTCCTTGCCTTAATTGAACAATTTTAATCATATTCTCCTATCATTTAGTAGCAGCACAGTCTTCACATTCACCCAGTCTACTGTGCTCTGCCTTATATTACATGTAACAGAACTAAGTCCAGAGAGAGAAAACAAAAAAACACTTATTAACCAAGTTCATGCAGGTTTTCTGGCAACAGCAAGAGCCTGAATCCAGTTATTTCAGTTCTGGTTCAGTAAACATTCTACTTTGCCACCACCGGCACACCCATCATCAGTTGTTCATTTAACATCTATCCTGTATGTTATGTAATAGCGTCCCACCCTAATAAGTTGTAACGAGACTCAAATGGGAAAATGATGTAAAGTACCTGGAACTGTGTATGGAAGAAGAAAAGCAGTTAGAAATGTTTTCTTTGCTAGATCTCCCCTTATACCACCCATGCACATATGTCCCTTCCCAGAGCATCACAGCAAAGTAGTACTTTGAATGACTGATGAGACTGTCATGGTAGGAAGAAAAGCGAAGGGAAGGGTGGATAAGAAGGTGAGTGTATGCTAAGAATAAGAATTGTAGGGTAAGAAAGTCAGGCAAACTTTTCTGGGGCCAGCTTTATCCCTACTAATAGAATCAATAGATTCTTTTTTTTTTACAAAGGAACAGATAATTGGCTCCCAAAGTCTCTTTAAAGAACAGATGGGAGGTAGGAGTTGAGAACTCTATTCTGGGATTGCAGTAATCACATTAGACGCTATGGTTTTAGCCAAATCACCCAACTGGCTTGTGACTCAGTTCTTCCCATCTGCTAATGTGCTAAAATAATGGGTTGCACCATCTTCTGCACCTACTTGCTTCACAGAGACACTTTGAGGAGCAACATGCAAAGTCCCTAAGATGTTTTGCATTGATTAAGAACTACTCAAGGTACAAAGAACCTTCTAATCACTATAGTTAAGGGTAAATTAATTTTAACCTTTGTATTCAATGAATTTCTGAGGCCGTTTCTAAATGTAAATATTGGCAAAAGGACAATTGATCTGGAACTTATTTATGTAGATCAATATATTTTGCTGCACATCATATCAATTAAGATAACTAGCTCAGGCTGAAATACCCTTTGATATTATGATCAAAACTAAAATGCAGCAAACACCATGAACCCCCAGTCAGTTAAATAAGATCTATCAAAATGAATATGCTATCAGCTTGATTGGATATGCCACAACACGCAGCATTACTAATTAGAGCTGTGTCTTTAAGATATTCATGGTTTAGAAAATTAAAATATTCTTCCTACACAAGCAAAGATACATCTTCACATTCTCTCTTCGTCAATGCTTTCTTAAAATGGTGCCAACTCGAACAACAAAATTTTTCATTCTAAATTTTAGAATGTGTGTGAATATCATTTTATTCTGTGAGTGGCTTTGGAAAGTGTAATTTGAGGGTGACTTTTTTGGGGGAAGTGACTTTTTTTGATGGTTCATTTAAAATGATTATTGCTTCAAGTTGTTCTCTCAAATGTGAGCTAACTTAAAAATCTTACATTTATCTTTAGATAGGCTTACATGCTCCTTGAGATGGAAGTTTAAAGTTTGAAGATAGTAATTTTTCTTTGACTTAATTCAACTTCTAGAGAGTTCTTTCATGCTAATAAAGGTTTATGTCCATATAATGGCAAAAAGGTCAACAATAAATTGGGCAAGGTCACTAAATAGTAGGTAAAAGATGAACTATATTTAGGGACTTTGCCAAAATGATAACACAGTTATAATAAGTCATATCTATAACAAAATATAACTAAGATAATTTCAAATTACTGCTAATAATCCTAAAAATCAAAACAATTGAAAAACCCCTTTTCTGAATAGTCAGTGTCATCTCAGTCCCTCTCTAGTTTGATTTCCTGGTTTGGTTAGAGACCTTTGGTAATGAGGCCTGAGACACACAAGTTCCATTAATTATAATCAAATGCTGTGCGTGTGCACACATACACACACACACACACGCACACACACACACACACACGCACACACGCTTCTCTAGATGGATAGACAGTCAGCTAGGTAATAGAGATAGAAATATTAAATCTCTTTATATGTCTATTTTATAAATAGCTAAGGCAAACTATCTGTCAAAAGCCAGGCAAGAAGGAGTTTTGCACAGCCCACCCTCACTGGGAAAAGGGAGGAGGTAAGGATTCTAAATTGATCCATAGCATTATCTAAACATTAAACATGCCTCCAAAGAAATCTATTATTTCAGTCGCATATGTAGGAATTTTAATTTTAGGAAAATGAGAAAAAGAATTACTCTATCTACTTGTTACAGTATTATATAACTGAAACAATTATTGGGGGAAAAAAATAG
>NW_006159757.1:3139212-3167625 GCF_000334495.1 Tupaia belangeri chinensis | reverse complement strand
CTTATTGAATCATTAGATAAACCTACTCATAGGAGTATTACCATGGGTTTTATTCAAACTCTGTGCACAGATTTTTTTCCATGAAATAAATTTTAAAAAAAAATAAAAAAAAAAAATAGATAACTGCAGAAAGACTCTTTGGTGAAAAAAAACATTGCCAGTTTGCTTTACAGGTCAATCCAATTGCACATCCCACCTTTCATTTTCATTTTTGGTTACTTTCTCTAGGAAATGGTGAAATGATAAGCTTTTTCTATAGAGTGTGTGAAGAAGAGAAAGTGTAATGTAATAATGGAAAAACAAATGAACAAACAAATACTACAAAAATAAATGTGAGTTCTAAGATCAGTCACTAATTAGGTATGACCGTAAGCATCCTTTCCCCAGAACAATTGCTTATTATTCTATTTGCCAAGAACTCTCCAAGACATAGGAACACAAAGGCCAGAGAGAGAGAGAAGGGCAAATAAGTCCTTCTGATGAATACAGACATATCTCTGGTAGAAGCAAGTAATTGACCCTTTCTGAGTCAAGGGAACAACATAGGCAAAGGTACAAAAGTTCTGCAAGTCACTAACCCTTTCTGGGTGAGGGGAATGACACTGCAAAGGTACAGCAGCAGAAGATACTGAGAAGAGGTTAGAAGGAGGCTGACTCATAAGCAGTAAGCCTCCATCACATCTTTAAAGCAATAGGGGTGTACAGAATGCCCTTCCCTCTGCTCACTCTGTGATACCCTTTGTTATATTCCCCTGGGGCTGTATATTCCCATTTGAGGACACCCTGTCTGACCGATTCGCATGTACCTTCAGAGCCAGGTTCTTCTATTGGGTCTTCTTGACTGAGCTTAAGTGACTTCATGGTAATGAAAAGCCTAGTTCTCTACAAATAAAGTATCAAATATAGTGAGAAATTGCTCATTGTATTTGAATTGCAAGGACAGACTCCTAACTGGACATTTCAATCGACATTCAGAGAAGTGCAATTGTTTCAACCATCCTATAAGCACGAAGTGACAAATTTAAGAGAAGACAAAACTAACATCAGAAGTATAACAGTGTAACAAAACCTACAGCAAACATCCATTCATAACATCACTGTCAGGAATCAAACTTTCTTAGTTTATACAGTAACTTTTAAAAGCAGTTTTTTCTTTTTTTTTTCTTTTTTTCTTTTTTTAGTATTTTTCCCGACACAAATCACAAAACAAATGTCAAGTGGAATTACAGGGGTCCTGTTTCTCTTAGTACTGGATACTGGAAGAGAGGGCGGGCCATATGGGGGAAAAGAATATTACTGTTGCTTGACAACATTATGCTCAGAAAATATCAAAAAGTAAAGAGAGTTTAAATGGGTATTTACATATAATATCCATGCATATTTACATTTAATATCATATTGGATTTAATTTTATTACTTTCCGGAAGGCAATTGGAGAAAAATAAACACAGTAGAATGTTATCTCATTGGCATGCAGAATCAATATGATCATCACATTGCTGATATAAACTCATAAAAAAATGCTTCTGACATTTTATCAGAGCTTCTTAATTTAGTATTTACAATGTCTGTGTGAAATGATATAGTAGTTTTATTGTTTAATTATGGAGATGGCAGAATGTAGCAGATTTCTGACTTTCCCCCCTTAATTACTATTAGCTTGCTCTCAAACTGTTGAATGCAGAAATATATGAGTTCATCCCCTGTTAAGCTTGCTATTGCTTGTATTTAAAATAATTTCTAATCCTCCCTGAAAATGCTTTAAAAGAAAAAGCTTTTCCTCTTCAATATGTGGACTTTTATTATGAGCAATAATAGAACACAGGGGTATGATTATGGTAAGATAATTACAGTGCAAAATAGAAATGATGCTTTGGAGTACTATAACCTCCCCAAAATGATTATTCATTTCACTGCTGTCCCTTAGATTTATTGTTCCTTCCTGTAAGGTGATCAGCACTTTTGAAAACAAGGAATTAATTTTTTTTTTATTACACTCAATGTGTACAATTTTTAAATGGAATTATTTGGACTAGCAAGTATAAAATAGAGACTAAGTTAGGATGAATGGATAAACAAATTCCTGGGCCCTCTCTCCAACTAGTATGTAATTCAGCAGAGTGGGCTGTTACCCATAGTAATGTTTACGGAAAAGAGACTGGACTTGTGTTTCTAGAATGATTTGGATTTGAGGCTCTCAGTTAATTAAGTTCTTAAGTTGACTAGAATGCCCAGATGTTTCCTTCTTCTCCTACTTTTCCTTTGGTAATTAAAAGAAAAAAAATCCCTTGGATTTAACACCAATCAGATGCCTGCTAACATTGGTACTCTACCCTCTTCCCCCCCCAAGCCCCCTCATTTCCCCCCAAATAAATTATTCTCCCAATCCCTGATTCCAGGCCCTCCACTACAAAGAAAACTCAATTGTTAAGACTATGTATCTGACCCACCAGTGAATTCCATAAAGCAGTGTTCTACAGAAGTTGTTTTTCCTGACTTTAAAGGCAGATTTATCTTATGGCAAATGGTTCCTTTTAAACAAAACAAACAAAACAAAAGTTATAAAATTCCACTGTCTCCAGACGTGATATGAGTGATTAACATTTCCTATAACTTCACAGAGGCTGCCACAGGAACTCAGCAAGGGAGAATTGATTGAGTCACTTATTTAAGGATAAAAATGAGCAGGCTGCCAGGCCTGCTGACAAGGAGAGAGATGAGTCCAGCCGTATCTTCATGTTATTGCCCTTGCCAGTTGCTATCCTACTCTTAGGATAAAGCAATTTACCCCAGTTTATAAGCCACCGATTGAAAATTAGATAGTTAATTCGGAATTTTCTCTCTAAGTATTGGTCAGAGCCCAGACAAAGGTGAATTGGTAAATGAAAATTCTCCCTTTAGGAAGCAGACATAAGAAATAGACAAACTGCTTATGTAGCCAGACAGAGCCAAGACAGAGTTGGTCTATATACTTCTAGCACTTCTACCATGAAATGGTGTGTACTGATCAAATGATGAAAACTCATAAAGAGGCAATCTCTGAAGATCCTGGCAACACCTATGGGCTCAATTTAAAAAAAGTTTTATTTGGTCGACTTGCCTCCCAATACCCGAAAGCCATCTTCCCATCAGTAGGTGAGGTCTACCAAATTCTAGTTCCCATTATATCGCTATGTTGTGACCTATATAATTTTCTCTGATATATTTTTTGAGAGTCTTTCTTCCTTTCTCTCTCTCTTTCTTTCTTTCTTTCTTCTTTCTTTTTATAATTGCTATAAGACTCTAGTGCTCACCAGAGAGACAGAAAGTGAGAAATCGCCCCACCAAGGGGGATGGCCACACTGTAATCCCTTCTCCTCTATTCTCCTCTCAAAAGTTTGGGCACTCAGGCACACATGTTCGGCATAAGTTCAAGCCGCCAGGTCGGGAACTGGAACTGTAGTCAACCATATGGGAGTCTAGTGCCTTAACTACTACGCCACCTTCTGGCTCCAATTTTCTCTAATTTCTAAAGTCAGTGACAGATGTTTGAAGTGATCAATATACAGATGATCCTGATTTTATCAAAACATGTTGTAGTAATGAACTAAAAACCATACAATACCCCATAAATGTACACAATTATTGTGTACATTTTTAAAAAGCCATGAAATAGAAGTACAAAATACTTAATCCAGTTGTTAGGAAGATAAGACATGCATGAAAGTACAGTTGATCCTCATTATTTGTAGATTCCACGATTGTCAACTTACCTACTCATTAAAATTTATTGATAAATCCCCAAATCAATACTTGTAGCATGTTCCCATCTGAGGCTGAGCAAGATGGTGTTGTACCTGCTTATTTCAGCTCCTGTATTATTTTTCTTTTTTTTTTCTTTGCTATAGGGCGCGTGCGCTCACCAGAAAGACAGAGAGAGAAAGAGAGACAGAAAGAGAGAAATCACCCCCCCCCCAGGGGAGATGGCCACACTGCAATCCCTTCTTTTCTATTCTCCTCTTGGGATCTTGGGCATGCATGCACACATGTCTGGCGTGAGTTTAAGCCACCAGGTTCAGGACTTGAACCGCAGACGGCTACCTGGGTGTTCGGCAACATAACCATTATGCTAACTGCTGGTCCCAGCTCTCATAATGTAAAGAAATATTCTTTTTATGGACTGTTAGTGCTAAGTTTCCCACATTTTTGTCCTTTTTCTTGCTAATTTCTCTGTTTAAAATGCCCCCCATTCACAGTGCTAAAAAATGTCTTGCATTCCCAAGAGCAGGAAAGATTCTATGTGTGTGATGAAGAAAATACGTAGCTTAGATAAGCTTTGTTCAAGCATATGCTATGGTGCCGTTGGCCATAAGTTCAAGGTTAATGAATCAACTGTATTGTGTGTCTTAAATGAGGTGTCTTGAGACAGAAAACCATGAAAAACAAGGTTGTATATTGGTCAGTTGATGAAAATGTTGTGACCAGCGGCTTGCTGGAACTTAACTCTGTATTACCTCTGGGAACAATGGTTCATTATTCTCTAATTCAGCATAGGCATTGACTTTCATAGAACGTAACTGTTACAAATACAGTCATCCCTCAGTATCTGCAGAAGATTGGTTCCTGGGCCCTCCTTCAATACCCAAATTCATGGATGCTCCAGTC
Source organism: Tupaia belangeri chinensis (assembly GCF_000334495.1). Taxonomy (NCBI): domain Eukaryota; kingdom Metazoa; phylum Chordata; class Mammalia; order Scandentia; family Tupaiidae; genus Tupaia; species Tupaia belangeri. Next base: position 3,162,981 of record NW_006159757.1, on the reverse strand, counting down.
CCTTATATAAAATGACATACTATTTGCATATAACCTACACACATACTCCATATACTTTACGTCATCTTTACTTATAATTCCAAATACAATGTAAATGCTATGTAAATTGTTGTTATACTGTGTGGCTTAGGGAATAATGGCAAGGAGAAAAAATTCTGTATATATTCATGACAGGTACAACCAATTTTTTTCTGAATATTTTTGATTTATGATTGGTTGAATCATTAGATGTGAAATTCATGGATACAGCCAGCCAATTGTAACAATCATTGATTATATTTGCAAAGTGAAAAGCACTACGTAAACTCAAAGTTCTTGCTTTGTTTTTGTTTTGTTTTGTTTTAATTATCTGAAAGTTCTACTGAAAAGCAAACTTGAAACCTACCACTTGGAGGATGTGGGGAGATTAGAGGGCTTCCTCTCCTAGAAATAACTCTGCCATTGATTAGATATTGGTCCTTAGCAAGTTTCTCAATCTTCCTGAGTAAAACTTGGTATTAAAATAAAAGGTTTATATAAAGGTTGTTTCCAGGTGTTAAGTTCTGTGATAATGCTTCATAAATAGGGAATGAATGAGTAGGATTCTGGAGTAATCCTCACATGAGCAATCCTGCTATTCTGCTAGTGTCATTAGGCAGCCAAACCACTTTCCCTTTAGGCGGACACATGCTATTATCCACCCAGTTCCTTCCAAGAGAATGAGACCGAAACAGCTCTTTCTTCTCCAACATTTTCTTTTGAAATTGGAAAAATTCCCAGATTAGTCAATATTAAGTCACATATATCAAATAGTTTCTCAGATCTCTGGCAGCTACATCTTCTAAAAGAATGAGCATTTTGGTGGTGATAGGATGATATAGTAACTTTGGGAATATGGGTTTGCAAAGTGAGGGTGAAGAAGGTCAAGTTCATGTGCAATGCCAAAATAACAGCTAAATTTCATTGATTAGTCTGTCCTGGGCGCTCTTCTAGGTGCTAAGTCATTGAATACTCATAACAATACTATGAGGGGGGATTATTGTTAGCCTCACTTTAAAGCAAAGCAAAAAGAGGTTAAGTAATTTGTCAAAGACCACATAACTATGACGGGCTTTGAACCTATGCCATCTGACTACAGAGTCTGTGCTTTAATCACGAGATGCATCCGCCTTCCAGGTTCCCTCTTGTGAAATAGAATAAGCCATAGACTCTACTGAGCCTCAGGCTTTTGGAATGGGGAGAATAGATCCAAAAGAGAGAAGAGAGTACAAGAAAGGGAGACCAGAGAGAACTGAAGTGCAAAGCTGAGACTACATATCCATGATTCGAATCACAGAACCATGTGCCAAAGTGGTGCAGAGTTAATTTATGTTAATGTCCATTTCATGTTCATTTCATATAACCTAACACTGCTTTCATGATATAAGGACAGAGATGAGTAGGTTTGATAGAATGCATATGGCCCATGAAGTCTAAAACATATTCTATTGACCCAGTACAGAAAAATATTGCTGACCCTTAATCTAATAAAAATAACCAAGAGACAACATATTTCCCTGGTTAGAATCATTCAACTGAACCTTTTAGATCAAGAAGGTTGAATATGTAATTGTTTCTTTGATAGAGAAATTTTTGCTATAGAGTGTGTATACTTGTCAGAGAGACACAAAAGAGACAGAAAGCAAGAGCGACCATGCCTCAGTCTCCTCTTTCAATCTCCTCTCAGGATTTTGAGCATTCACACACGTGCCCAACGTGAGTTTTAAACCACCCAACGTGAGTTTTAAACTTGAACTATGATCAACTACATAAGAGTTCAGCAACATAACCATTATGATATCTGCTGGTCCCTGAATATGCAATTTAACATGCAGTATAGACATCATAGTTTCCTTAACTCTTTGAGAAGAGTTTGTCATGAAGCATTTGTTAGGAGGGCTCTGGCACATTTGAAGAAGAGTTGAGCTTCACATTAAAGACAAATCAGCATAGCAGAGGTCCATACCCACACTAAATAGGAGTGTGTGCTGACTTCAGATTTGCTGCCCTTTGTGGGGGACATAGGAAGATATACATCACCTAGTACAGGACCAGGCACCTAGGGCATTCAAGAAACGTAGGGTTTATTATTATTACATAGTCCATTTTCACTCTTTGTTTTATAGTTGAAAAAATTAAGGAGCAGAGACAAGAAACAACTCCCCCAAGAATTTGAAGAAATTCACAATGAGATCTCTAACACATCTTTTATTAGGAGATATCAAAATCAAATCAAAAAGGGCAGGTTAGAATATACTTGACGTAAGAGTTAAAATGGCTATTGTGATTGAACTTTACATTTCCTCTAAGCTTCCTCAAGCCAGGAATAATGAAAAATAAAGTGTATTGCACGTCTATTTAAGAAAAGAAAGTAACTGATTCCTCATTAACAAGAAATGTCTCCTCGGCTGTAACACACGTTGAGGACCTGGAGGGTTTTGGATTGGCAAAAAGAAAGCAAAGTGATTCACAGCCTAACCCCACAGTGTAGAACCTGTGTGAATTTTTGGAAATACCTACTGTTAGGCCTTACCCCCACCTGTTGAAAGTCACCAGGGATGAAGTCCAAGTAGCCCATAAAAACACCACAGGTGATTCTGAAGCAGAGCCAGAATTAAGGTCCCTGAAGATAGGGTATTCTTTGTTTTGGGTAATTTTAGAAGCAGGTCTTGAATGAATATTTTTGTCTTGACACCTATCAGTGTAATATTTTTAATGAACTTACTGAAAGATAAATCACTTGGAAGGGTGAAATGATTCTTGTAAAATGCCAAGGTTATTGTCATAGCTTGGGGAAAGAACTGAGCATTTCAGCGTTGAAATAGAGATTAGTAATGGGGTGAAGGAGTGGATTACAGGCGGATGTTTGTCTGTGTACCTGCTACTGGAAGCAGGTGGTGCTGGCCACTAAGGCCACAGCAGCCCGTCTTAAACAATATGACAATGGATGAAATGCTTTTGCTCACACAGGAGACAAAGTCTGGGGAGCTGGCTCCTGTGAATGATAGCATGGCTGTTTCTATTTGCCAGAATTTGAAACCTGTCTGTGTAGTTTCCAAAGGAGGCTCTTTTTGTTCTCCAGACGGCAGTAATGTGGGCAATCTGTGTAATAAATATGCGTCAGAAAAGAGCTCCATGTTTAGCTGAAAGTAAAAGGGCAGTTTGGAAGTTGATTGTAGAGTAATCATTTAATTTACTCTGAGTTATCTCTACTGATACCGTATTTTGATTCTGCAAAGATGCTAATCTTAGCAATGGACAATTATGAAGGGCTGGCAGTATTTTAATGTTACGAAGCTTCTTTCCCTGAGGCACACAGTCACCCAAAGCTGCTGCAGCAGGAGCCACCCTGGGAACAGCGTGCCAGTACCTACCGCTTCTAGTGAGTGTGGAAAGGAGCCAGGGGGCATCCCTGAGCCAAGGCGCTAGAAAGCAGGAAGATTTAAGACTGGAGACAATGAAAGGGAAAGACAAACAGAAATAACTACAGTAACGACGATTTTTTTAAAATAGCACTTACATTCATTAAGCCTCTACAACGTATCATCCAGTGCACTAAGTGCTTCATGTAATTTTACCTCATTTAATTTTTTGTTTTATTTTGCTTTATTTTGGCTATGGGGTGATGTGCTTACTGGAGAGTGACAGAGAGAAAAAGGGAAAGTGAGAAATCACTCTCCAAGGGGGCTGGCTACACTGCAGTCCCTTCTCTTCCATTCTCTTCTTGGGACTTTGGGCAGGCACGCATGTGTATCTGGTGTGTTTTCAAGCTGACCGGTCTGGGATTTGAACTGTGTAGTTGATCATTTGGAATCCAACTGTCTTAACCACTGTATTACCTGTCTGGCCCCTTGTTGTTTTTGTTTGTTTTTTGTTTTGTTTTGTTTTGTTTTTAATTTGCTAAAGGGCACTAACCAGAGAGAAAGGGAAAGTAAAAAAGCAGCTCCCATGGGGGATAGTCACACCATGAACCTTTCTTGAGAAAGGAGCTTCCATGGGGAATAATCATACCATAGTCCCTTCCCCTCCATTCTCTTCATGGAATTCTGGGTTCTTATACACTTGCACCCAGTGTGATTTTTAATACAGTGGGTCTGGGACTTGAACAAAACAGTTGGCCATGTGGGATCCAGCTATCTTAACCACTATGCCTCTGGCTAGTCCTGTTTTGTTTTTACTTTTAATTGATTCAGAGTAATTTTACATCTCTGTGGGGTGATGTTTCACTACATGTGTATATTATGTAAGATTCAAGTCAGAGTATTTAACATACTCACCACCCAACATTCGAATTTCTCTCTAAGATATTGAAATACATAATATGATATTGTTAGCCATAGTCATCCTACTGTGCAACAGAACACCAGAATTTATTCCTGTTATCTAACTGTGACTTTGTACCCAAACTTTGACCAATCTCTCTCTATCCTTCTCTTCCCACTACCCTTCACGGCCTCTGATAATTATTATTCTGCTCTCTACTTCTGTAAGATGAATGTCTTTATATTCCATATATGAAAGAGATTATGTGGTATTTGTCTTTCTGAGCCTGGCTTAATTCACTTAACATATGTCCTCCAGATTAATCCACAGTGTCTCAAATGACAGAATTTTATTCTTTTTTTATGAATGAATAGTATTCCATTATATATCTATATAGGCACATACACTTATACATACCACACCACATTTTCTTTATCCAGTCATCCTTTGGTAGATACTTAGGTTTATTCCATATCTTGGCTATTGTGAATAGAGCTGCAGGGAGTGCAGATATCTTTTCAAGATAACTAATTGCTGAATCATATAGTAGTCTCAATTTTAATTTTTAAAAGAACTTCCATATTATTTTCTATGTTGGCTATACTAATTTGCATTCCCTCCAAAATGTAAGAGTTTCCCATATTCTGTATCCTCATCAGCATTTATTTTTTTGCCTTTTTGATAATAGCCATTCTAACTGGGACTTTGTATTTCTCTGGTGATTAGCAGTGCAGTTGGTTCTCTTTCAAATAGCTGTTGGACATTTTATATGTATTCATTGAGAAATGTCTATTCAGATCTTTTGCCCAAGTTAATTATATTTTTTTGCTATTGAGTTATAAAAAATCAACTCAAAATGAATTAAAAACTTAAGCATAAGAGTCAAAACAGTAAAACTACTAGAAGAAAATATGGGAAAACATTTTATGATATTGGTCTGCACAAGAATATTTTGAACAAGATCTGAAAAACAAGTCAGATGGTGGTACAATGGTAAAACACAAGGCTTCTGCAAGGCTGACCCACATGGAAAGGTTGTGGGTTCCTATCTGGAGTTCTCCCATATGCATTCTTATGATCTAGAACTAGTTGAATCTGGGGGTAGATGTCATCAAGACCATTTGGGGTGTGCCTTCTTTGCTTTTTCTTTTTGTGTGTTTCATTCATGTAAGAAATAAATTAAAAAAAAAAACTGTGGGCAATCAGAGCAAAAATAGACAAATGGGATTATATCAAACTAAAAACCATCTGTACAGCAAAGGAAATAATGAACACAGTGAATTAACAGCCTGTGGGACATGAGAAAGTATTTATAAACAGTGCAACAGACACAAGTATAATATCCAGTATATATCTCATGTAATGCTTACACAACTCTATGAGGTAGGTTTTTATGATGAGGAAGCTGAGATACAGAGGTTATAAGCTGAGATACAGAGGTTATACAGAGGTTGCCCAGGATTAGTCAATGAGTGAAATTGGCTAGTTTGGCCCAAAACTCATGGAGGCTGACTACAGAGCTAATGGACACCAAGGAAAGAGAGCCCATTTGATAACCTCTGATAAAGCAGGACTCAGCAAGTCCCTCTGGGTTGACTCTTGTGCTCTTGTCTTTGCATTTCCATTGACTGCTTATCCAGTGTATTTTTTTTTTAATTTATCTCCATGGCTTGGAATGAGAAAGAATAGGATGTACTAGGCAGTGTGCACTAGGAAGAATATTCCCACAGGCATCAAACTGATCCCTGTCTCCATGGCCTTTGATTCGTTTTTATCATCCCCTCTGCTTTAGTGACAGTTGACATGGATCATAGCTGAGCTTATGTACAAATATCTACAATCCATACTAGAAATCTACTGTCTATCAATTTCTACAGTCTTGAACCAAAAAGGCCTGTCAGTACTTTTAGCCTTTCACCTTTGTTCTGACATGTGAGACGTATTAACAAATCACAGTAATTCTCTCATCACATTACCCTAGTCATTTAGATTAGGTCTCCATCTAAACAGTCAAAATAATTTTAGTTTTCAATACAGTCTATTAGTAGATCTTGGTACCTTAACCAATTTATATCACCTCCAGCTGATTTGGTCAATAGATTCATAATGCATTATAAAAAATATGATGCAAATAAATGGTGTGCTGTGCTTTCAGTTAGAAATCAAGTCAGTGCTACTGTATATACTGATTGCAGAAAACTTTGGGGAATACAATTTCAAATCTTGGTAGGTCTAGAAATCTGTGAATAGAATACTATACTCTGATGTTTTCCTAGAATTTGACAAATTAAGACAATCATCTTGGGCCTCAAGATTTTGGAGAGAAATTCTGCACTGCTAAAATGACTCATGGATAATCATCTCCCTCCAGGGAATGAGGAAGGCAGGAGCAGGTTCACAGGGACATGAAGAAGCAGATGGCAGAGGAAAAGTCCTGGTGCAGTCACTTTTGTTGTTAATAAGAAAATAAGATGTCACACAGACACAGTATCCGCTCTGCTCATGGCCTTTACCAACAGCATCACTGCCAAGTCTAAGTGGGTGGGAATATTTTTCACATTTGCCAAAAAAAAAAAAAAATGTGTAAAATAGAACAAATAATCGAACTAAAAACTCAGTCTTCACACTGCCCTTTCATGACTCTTTTTCTCTTCAAATTTTCTCTGATTTATTTTCAGTTTAATTAGGTAGCTACTGATTAAAAATTCAGCAAACCTGAGATATTTTTTTCCTTAGGCTACAGGTAGAGTATTTATTGATAGAAGAGATAAAATACTGATTTTCCCCATTTGTCTTTTAGTTCACTTGCTGTCTTATCATTTTCCTGCCTTCCAAGTCTCATGACTGAGCATGATTCTATCTTTGGAAATGTGGCATCAATAGCCACAAGAACAGCAGCTAACATTTACTGACCTTGTGCAATGGACAGCTGTCATTATGTACGAATGCATTTAAGGCTCATGGCATCCTTTTATAAGATGCTTTAGTGGATACAAATATTAATCCCATTTTACACAGAGGGCAACATTTGCATATCTCAGAAGTATACTAATAATGTGCTATATTTTCGTGAAACAAAAGCATCATACATTTTTGAATCTGCTGGGAATGTGGTGGGGTTTCAAATTTGAAGCCCTTAGCAGCATGGTTTTCCTTATAATGAAATAGCCTCAGGGCCCAAATGAAAACCCGTTACTTGATCATTTATAACTCAGGCTGGGTTTAGAAAGCATCCTGGTAGGGCCCACTTTCTTGAGCTTCCCTTTCTTCTCTGCATCCTTCAGACTTCCTCTCCATTCCTCATTGAAGAGGAGCCAATGCACATGGCACATGGAGCATCATCCTATGCCCCAAAGGGACCTGATGGGTCCAAGTGTTTGGGTCTCTCTGAGCCAGCATGATTTTCTTTCTTCTCTTCAGTTCATTTCTTGGAAAGCTCTCATCTTTGCATCTACTTCATGGCATTATTTTTTTCTAAAAATACCAAGTTGTCTGCTAACCAGAGTCAAGACTTCTGCAGTGCAGTGGACTGTAACAACACCGTAGACCTGCAAGGTGAAAGATTCTGCTTTTCCCTTACCAAGAGAATCACATGTGTGGATCCACTTCTGACTCAAATTCAAATAAAAAAATTAACGTAGACTTTTTTGTTTTTCACTTTGAATTTACTGTCGTTAATCTGGTGCCTGAACACAATTGCGAGACACATTTGTTGTCTTGTTGACTTACAGTCTCTGGCCGGTTTAGAGCTACAGAATCACACCTCTGAACAGCTTGGGAATTGCACCAAGGAATATATTTAAAAGGAAAGGGTTATTTCGAGTCAAGACGTCCCCATGTATTCACGTTAGAATGAATTTGTATTAGTAGTAAGTATACAGTAAATGAGATAAGACTGATTTGGGATAATAAATCTGCCTGACCTAAATGAGTTTCATACGCAGTTAAGGGCATGTAAATTTCCTAAATGTGATTAACAGCTTCATGCATGTGAGAGCCATCAGCTACTGACAAAGCTTTCATAGGGGAAAGAAAAAAAAAAAGTTCCAAATAAACAGATCTTGCTGAGTTGTCCCTCTAGGGTTTTTTCATTTTGCTATAGATTTTTATTCTTTTCCATTTTTTCCCTTTATTTTAGAACTTGATATTTAATGCTTTTAAGGGCTCATATATTATTGAATTGAAACAATAATTCCTCAACTGGCTTTCTCTGATAGCAGGCAGCAGTAGAATTTCTATTTGGTGCACTTCATTGACAGCTTATTAAAATGTGCTTTCTTCTGTATATTAATTCTGGAGTCCTCAATCCTCAAAATCAATCCTTAATCACCTGTTTACAATGGAAGTTTAAAATGTTGAGTATATTTCTCTGTCAGCACTCCTGAAGCTATTATCAAGTGGTACAGAACTCAGAGGTCGTTTTGTTCAGCAGTACATAAGCCCCTAACACCCAGACAGGCCACAGGCTTATGAATAGGAACATGTGGGTACAGTCCCTCCTATTCCAAACTCTAGGGATCTGGCATTTAAAAAGCAACTGCCAAGTGGCTATTGTAACTAAATAAGGAATTTGTCAGAAAAATTGCTCTCCTTAGTCACCCAATAAAAGTGGATAGAGAGACCCCTTGCAACCTGCAGTCTTCCTATGTACCTTCATCTTATTCCCAAAAGAAGATGAATGAACTTCAGTTGGTTCATAAAACTTAGCTTAAGACCTAGAACCTTCCAATAAAACTTCTGAATAGACACATAGACGTCAGAGGGAAGGGGTAAAGTGAATTTTGGGGCTCCGTAAGAATGATTAGAATTAAGGTAGTGATGATCCAGTGTTAATGATATTTTGTGCTGCTTGTCAGCTAATACTACAAAATGAGTGGTCTCAGAACTGCCTCCTGGAGTCCTCATGGTGCCTGGTTAAGTTTCTGTCTGAGAACAGGCAGGGAGAGAGACTGTAGAGGTGAAAACTCCCTAATGCAGAGACCTGATACAGAGCCGTGATAACCAGGTGCACTGTTTCTGTCTAGCACCTTATAGATTCAAAGCTTTCACAGATGTTTTTCATATGAGCCTCCCCACCTGCCACCAGGCAACTGATGATCTCAACAGATGATGGTTTTTCTTTTCTCTCTCTTTTTTTTTTTTTTTTGAGAGGTTTTTTTACTATAGGGCGCCTGTGCTCGCCAGACAGAGACATAGAGACAGAAAGCGAGAAATCACCCCCCAGGGTGGATGGTCAGCCACAATCCCTTCTCCATTCTCCTCTCGGGATCTTGGGCACACACGCACACACGCCTTGCGTGAGTTCTAAGCCACCGGGTCCGGGACACGAACTGCGGTCGACTACGTGGGAATCCAGCGACATAGCCATTACGCTAACTGCTGGTTCCCAGCAGATGATGATTTTTGAAGAAGGAAAGCAAAGGGACCATGAGGCTAAAGAGGGGAGGAGCCTATGGGGCCTAAGACCCTGTTCTCACACCTCAGCATACCTGAACACTTTAGCTTCTTTTTCTTTTCTTTCTTTTTTTTTTTTTTGAGAGATTTTTGCTATAGGGCACATATGGTTACTGGACAGGGGCAGAAAGCGAGAAATCACCCCCCAGGGAGGATGGCCATGCCCTAATCCCTTCTCCATTCTTCTCTCAGGATCTTGGGCATGCATGCACATGTGCCGAATGTGAATTTTAAGCCACCAGGTTCAGACTCAAACTACGGTCAACTACACGGGAGTCCAGCGATGTAACCGTTACATCATCTATTGGTCCCAGCTTCTATGCTTTTAATTAAACTTCTATATGCCTCTTAAAATGGAATCTTTTTCACTTTCTACAAGACTATAAGCTCTCTAAGAGTAGAACCATGCATATTTGGTTTGTTACTATATTCCTAGTAAGTATACATCTTTTGTTTGTTTTTTTTTCTTTTCTTTTCTTTCTCTCTTTCTTTCTTTCTTCCTTTCTCTGTTTTTCTTTCTTTCTTTTTCTTTTTTTATTGCCAGACGGTGTATATGTTAGTTAGAAAAAGGGAAACAGAGAAAGCACCTTCCTCTCTCCACTGGGGGTGTGGCCATATTTCAATACTTTTTTCTCCATTTCTTCATCCCATTAGGACTTGGGACATGCACACATACATACTAGCATGTTTTTCAAGCCACCAGAGTGGGATTCAAATTATGGTCAGCCATGTGGGTTCCACCCCCTAAGCACAGAATCTAACCGCTATGCCGTGGGGTGAGCACAGTCTGCCTACTCCTATCCAGCCTTCTTAAAAAGAGCAAACCCTGCCTGGCACAATCTAAAAGTGTTATCAGAAGCCTTGTGTCTGTAGAGCAACATATTTTATTATCATGTAGGCTAAGCTGTTCCCATTCCAAAAAGGAGACAGAAGGAAGGGAGGGAAAGAAATTCTTTTATGCAGCACCTACCATATGCCGACCACTCTGCTAGGTCCTTTCTGCATGTGTTTTCCCAGTCCTCCCCCAAAATTTATGAAATGGGAGCATAATCTCCATTTTAGGACTGAATAAATCAAGTCTCAGAGACATTAAGTAGCTTATCTACAGTCACTAGGCTAAAAGTGGCTGTACATATACTTGTGTGTCTGACTGTGAAACTTCCCTCCTTACCAGGCTGCCTTTCCATAAAACTCTGGCTAGAGGAAAGAGGACCTCCAGAAATAGATCCCAACTATACCTAAGAAACAACTTCTAATTTAAAGACCACCCAAACTTCTTAAGAGCAGAGAGGACCCAATACTTTTAATGCAATTACATAAATAAATAGTTTTAAGAGGACAGAGGATTCCATGCTTCCTGGTGAGTGAATTAATGCTGAATCTCCCTGTCCCTGGTCTCTGATGGGAAATTGCCCCAAACTTCTTTAGTTTCCTAACTTAAAGCCTCTGTCCCTGGGTGCTGGTGTTCCCTGGCTTCTTTCTGAGGTTCATTTTCCTGTCCTCTGAAAATACCCTCAAATTGGGACCAGCAGTTGGCATAATGGCTATGTCACTGGACTCCCATGTTGTCGACCATGTTTCAAGTTCTGGACCCAGTGGTTTTAAACTCATGCCAGGTGTGTGTGCATGCATGCCCAAGATCCAGAGAGGAGAATGAAGGAGAAGGGATTGCGGTGTGGCCATCCACCCTGAAGGGTGATTTCTCACTTTCTGTCTCTCTGTCTCTCTGTCTCTCTCTGTCTTTCTGGCAAGCACACATTCCCCATAGCAAAACCCTCTCCAAAATAAATAAATAAATAAAAATTAAAAAGAGAGAAAATACCCTCAAATCAAGAATTTCTCCATGATTTAGAAGAAAATTATGCTCATAAGAGACCCTCCAATTCCTGATGCCTAGCTTACAAGTTATTAGACCAATGCAAATAGATGCATTTGGCTGTTTTTTGCTCTTTAGGGTGTGTGCACTTGCTGAAGAGACAGAATGACAGAAATCGAGAAATCACCCCCCACTCCCCACCCCCAGGGAGGATGGCCTCACTGCAGTCCCTTTTCCTCCACTCTTCTCTCAGGATTTTTAGGCACACATAGACATATGCCTGCTGTGAGTTTCAAACCTCCAGGTCCAGGACTCTAACCACAGCTGACTACATAGTAGTCCAGCTCCTCAACCACCATAGCATCTGCTGGCCCTCGGCTTGTATTATTATTATTATTATTATTATTATTTAAAACAACTTTTCTATTCTATTACTTTTTTTAAGTTTACTAATTTTTTTTCCAAGAGAAAGAGACACAGAGTCAGAGATACAGGTACCCTCAAGAGGGTCCCTATGCCACAATGCTCCCTCAATCCCAGCCATCCAGATCACGAGACATGGGCATGTGCACCAAGTGTGCCCAGGGATATTCTGTGGCCTCCCAGGGAGGCCTTTTCCCTGTGGTTGCAGTTGCGTTATTGCTGTGCCCCTGACCTCTGAATGCAATTAATTTTAAAGTTAGAGCCTTATATTCCCTAGAAATATCTGAAAACTATTTTTAACATCTTTTCTAAAATTTTACTTTCTTAAATTTAATTAAAGTTTCCTTTACATTATCTTATATAAATGTCTCACTTTCATTAGGTGAATGTATCTTGTTGCTTTCTGCAACATAAACTACTCATTACTCGAGCTACATTCTTTTGGGGTTACATAAACAAAGATACTTTGGGAATAATGGTCTCTCTGGCACAAAAACCAGTGTACTTAAAGACAGCAGAACTTTTCCAATGAACTCTTTTCCAGCAAAAATGTTGGAGTGCCCAGTGCAGTCCATTTTAAAACACTAATTGGAGGCATTTGTTTTAGGAATCTGGACACATCACACGTGGTGCCATGTCATGCAATAATAGTTCTTTGCATAAATGAAGCATCGTAAGGCATGACTGAAGACACACAAAAAAATCAAGCTTTCATAAAGCTATTAAACAACAGCCTGTTAGTTGTCTTGCCCCTGAAGGAGTTTTACCTGATGTTTTATTGCTGACAATTCTGTACCTACTATTATTCTATGGTCTCCCATTTCAGAAGTTAGATAATAAAAGAATAATAGAATAAAATCTTGCCAAGCGAGATACTCCATCTGCTTTTGTTTGTTGTTTTTTCCCCTATTCATTGCCCACTTTTCCCAAATGCTTCCTCTAATGCAATAATTTTCCTTTAACACAGACCTATGATTTTAATCAGCCCATCTGTGGGTCCCCATCTAGGGGAAGGGATGGAGGAATTAATGAGTGTTCAATTCATGTTTTGAATGTAAGGACATTTGCAAGTACACAGTTACCTTCTTAATCAAATTGAAGACTATCCAGCAGCCTGCAATACTTACCAACTTCCTCTGGTTTTGGTAGAGGTTATACTAAACATTAGGCAAAGAATTGTTTATCATCTGGACAGAAAGGTAATCCTCACGCACATCCAGCATCTGGATTGGGGGCTGTGTGGGTATCTCTACTCCATGTTGACTAGTCCCCTCACTGTAGAAAGACTAGTCAAAATCATGGAGCACCTTTTCTCATTAGAGTGACATGGTTCTGTGACCAGTAGAAATCAGATCTGTGTCTATTGTGTCCCTAGAGGCTATAATATATTGTGTAGCCATTAAACCAACAGCACATAAAGTAAGTGACATTCGTACAACCATAAACAGAACCTATTAAGAGCTCCAGAATATCTTATGTATTGGAAGAGGAATTAATGGGAGCAACATAGATGAAATAGGCAAAGAAATTGATTGATGTATTTATAGCACTTACAGCAGATGCAATGTGTGGAGTTACTGAGTTATGAGAATCACAAAATATAGCTGCAAATCATGAAAAATGTGTAAATGAAACTATAAGCTTTCAAAGAGATGACTCCCACTCTCCTCTTACCTCTCATTCCCCATACCCGCAAAGGGGCTGTGGAGTGCGCAAAATGTACATTTTTATGCCTCATTAGATAAAATGTGATGTCACAGAGTGACAGTTGCCAAGGGAGCTCTCATTTGGAATTGCCAATATTATACACCTTAAGATCTTCAACTATAGTGCAACATTAAAACCCTTCTCACTGAATTTCGTTAATAAAAAACACAGCTGTGAGCATTCATACAGATACGTACTTACCATGTTTTATTCCTATGAGTAATCGCTTCCAGATTCAGTCTGACATTTGGAACTTTGTTTCTAAGTGGAAGACTTTAGGATTAACAAAGACGCCTTTCCTCATTAGAAACAAAGCCAGGCTGAGGGTGAGTCTGAAAAAACGAGACGAGGGCTGAAGCAAAAGCTAGTTTGAAAGTGTGTCACTTGTATTTGGAAATTGGAATTTGGGCCAGAGACTCTTGTGTGTGCTCAGTAGTGACCTGAGGGCTTGCAACTCAACTACCACCTCTAACCCAGAAACTATTCTTCAAAGCTGTCTCTAGAAGTCATGATAGTGTGAAAAATGTTAGACTTAGAAAATTTCCCAAGCTCTCAAAAAGCAAGGATAAAGAACCTTCATCCCAGCACCAACCTTTCTGTTGAGAAAAAAAAAAAAAAAATCTCAAACTTGATACTAAAGTTACATAAGGTGCTTAAAAATAGAAAAGTTAGAATTGTACTTTATTTGAAAAATAGATGATGGTGCTGTAAATTCTTGGAATGTAAATGAGTGGAGATTTTAGTAAATCACCCACCATGCTTTTTCTTTCTTTTGGAAGAACATCCGCTTTTTCCTTTCAGTTCCTCATCTATGTTCTTAGTGTGAAAATGTTTCCTTAGCCTGGGTGAACTTTTACTCTTAAAGTAAGAATGCTATCTGCAAAATGTAGGATAAGAAAGTGGGAAAAATACCGAGCAAAGATGTCAGCTAATGGTCAAAGTTCTGGTGCAGAGCCAATCACAAGAGGTGGGTAGGTATTTCAGTTCACCTATCACCAACTGCAAGGTGACATCCTTCTGAGTCTCGATTTCTTCAAGCACAAAATGAAATGAATAATAAACACTTCCTAGTGTGGCTAGGAAGAATTAATGAGATGACGGAAATGCCGAACACAAAGCCCAGCACCAGCGGGTGTTTCAATTCATTCTCTTTGCTCCCACATACCAACCCGTCTTCACCCAGTTCTCCTCTTCCACTTTATTTTCAAATGCCAGAACGTTTTTTGCTATATTCTTATAATGACAACAAAAATGAACTGAAGGAGCTATGATGTCTGAATTTATTTCAAGACATGAATTTGATCAAAAACTTGCACACACTGGAGTGAGAGCGATCGCACCTTCTTCTGCCTTAGAGATACAAGAGACTTCAAAAAGCTTGTGGAAAATTGGAATCCAAGTCTGAGTTTATTAGGGCGCAAAAAATTTGAAATCCATGTTCAGTTTTTCAGAATACACATTTTTAATGAGCTTTTTGAAGACCCCCCCCTTACTGGCATTAAAGAGTGAGGGATTAGGAAGGGTGGGATGCGTTTTATAGTCATTGCTTCATCTTGCATATAATTATCTGAGTCATCCACTAATTCTTTTGGCATTCACAGCTGACAATTTCTAGAAACCTCATGATGTATATTATATAAGCACAACTCCATTTCCAACTTTTTCCTGAAACATAAAAAGTGTAAGCTTCTTCCATATGGAAGAATAGATAATCTAGACTTCTTGAGAAAGGTGAAAGCTGAGAAATGTGTTATTTGGCAGTTAGATTATTGTGAGCAGTCAACCTTAAAGTGATGTTTCTCTGTTAGAATTCTGTTAGAATTGTTAGCATACTTAGTGAATCTGCACGCCTCATAAAATTTCTAAGACTTTTGTCTGTGTTTATTAAGCTTTCTTTTTTATTATTTTATTATTTATTTATTTTTATTTCAATTTCTTTTATACATCCAATCACATGTTACTTACCTTGCAAAGTGAATGCTCCAACAAGTATACAGGTGATAAAAACACGTGGCATAAAATTTGTAAGGTCGAGAGGTAATGCTCCTTCCTGTCTCTGAACCTAACCTTCTAATTCTTGTTACTAAAGACAACCAATACTACCAAGGCTCAAGGTACTTTTCTAAAATAACTAAGCCCACCCATCGGTACAAACACATATACCAATGTTGGCATGAAATGCATATGGTTCTGCATCTGAAATTTGCATTTCACATTATTAATGTGTCTTTTAGCTCATTCTGTGTTAGTACAGAAAGAGATGCCACCTTCTTTATAAAAACCATAAAGCATTCCATTGTGTGGGTGTATGCTTTTTAGTTCCCACTTTATGGCCATCAAAATTATTTTTCAATATTGTTATCACCATCATTATTATAAATCATTATTATGGAGAGTGGTTTTAGACTATAGTGGACCTAATTTACTTCACTCTTGTAAGACAAATTTATATAAGTTGAAATAGCTGAAAACATGTGGAAATTTTTTAAAAAGATGGCCCATCAGAAGTGCAAATTCCTATTTCCCTATATCCTTATCAATACTGATTGTAGGCTATGGTTTTAATCCTTGCTAATCTGTGAAAATATTATGTCTGCTCAACTTTTTCTTGCTTTATATCTTTTTGTGTGTTCCTATTCCTTTATATGTAGGCTGTTTATTTATATTTATTGTTCATATTTCTGTTGGAGTATTGGTGTTTACATTGGTTTATAAATCCTTTTTAAGAATTATGTATTTTAATTATTATTATTACTGAATTTGCTATAGGGTACATGAGATCACCAGATAGAAACAGAGACAGACAGAGAGAAAGTAAGAAAGCAAGCTGCCAGGCCCAGGATTCAAACCATAGTTGGACATGTGGAAGTTCAGCACCTTAACTATCATGCCACCTGATGACTCTAGTTTATAAATCCTTTTATAGAGAGAAAAATAATTTTTTGTCATATAAGTAGAAATATTTTTAGCAGTTTATCATTCATCTTTTGATTTCATTGTGTTTGTCATATAGAAAATGCAACAATCTCTACTGACATAATTTTTTAATATTCTACTGATATTTTAACCTTCAAAAACTTGACCCTTTAACCATTTATATTTGTAAGGAGTGAGCTGGAGATTTACTATTTTTCATGACACTTATCCACTTGTTATTTAATGAATATTATCTTTTCCCAATGACTTAAAATACCAGTTTTATCATATATTAAATTCTTGTAGATAGTTGGGTTTATTTCTAAATTTCTACCCTCTTTCAATTATCTGCTTGTTCAACTATCAGAATACCACAAGTTCTTAATTATTTTAGCTTTACAATATATTTTAGTAAGTATTAGGGCTAGGCTATTTTTTTTTTTTTTTTTTGAGAGGTGTTTGCTATAGGGCGCGTGCACTCACCAGACAGACAGAGAGAGACAGAGAGACAGAAAGCAAGAAATTACCCCCCAGGGAGGATGGCCACGCTGCAATCCATTCTCCTCTGTTCTCCTCTCAGGATCTTGGGCACACACACACATGCGCCCAGCATGAGTTTTAAGCCATTGGGTCCAGGACGCGAACCACGGTTGAGTACATGGGAGTCCAGCGACATAGCCATTACGCTAACTGCTGGTCCTAAGGGCTAGGCTATTTTCCAACCCTCTGCCTTCCTCGAATTTTCCTGGAATTCTTGCTTTTTATTTTACCGTACTCTAGAATAAGCTTGTCTTCATATTTTAACTGGGTTCCATGAAGTTTACAAATTAACGTGAAATTTTCAAAACTTTACATGCTGTGCCTTCTTATATAAGAACATGGTACGCTTTTTGTCTTCTTTATCTGTTTAGATTGACTCTGTACCTTTGGGGACATGAAGTCTTCCTATTTTTATGTATAATATAAACCGTTGTGTTTAAACGGTAGTGTAAAAGTGAATGAACATATGTATATAAATATCAATACATGTACCTTTATCTTATGTGGTCTTCTCAAATATCATAATAGTAAACATAAGCATATTCAAGTTACCACTTAATAATTAGTAAAATTTAGCATGTTGGCATGTGAGAGGAGTCCTTTGTCATGTCTATGGAAAGATTCTAGGCATTATTTCAAATTCTACCCAAACGCAAGGTAATCACTTAATTGTTACACAGATCATGTCAGTGTGATCTCCAAACGTCTCTCCTTAGTTCTTGACGTGATGACTATGATAATATAATTTCTCACAACTCACATGTTCTTAACAGTAGCAATGATCTATTTGGAAAACCTTCCTTCTGTGGATCCATTTGGTTCATTCTAAACAGAAATATATGTGACAAATATTGTGAAGAGAAGATTCTGGGATGGAAATCTTTTTTCACGTAAGAACTATATCAAAGAACCCAAAGGAATGAATTTTTAACACTTCCAAAATACCATCTTAATGGCCAATTAGTCAACTTTTTTTTTTATGAATTATTCCCTTCTGATCAATAATACATACACAAGAAAATATCTGTTTTAAAGAATTCTCTGCATGATCAAAACAACATATAATTGCTACTTCACTTGACTTATTTTGTAATAGAACTAACATTTGGCTTTTCAACCTGCAATAAATACCTTCCTTTCTATTCTCTTCTGATTGTGCCATAATTAACACCAGGGAAGCACACATTTAACTGTATGTGACAGATATTTATTTAAAATACCTTCTGCTGCATATATTAACATTTTTCTTCCTACTTGTTAAAGTAGCCTTGAGTTCAGCGGCAAAATCAGATTTCACAATTCCGTTATGTTAATAGCCCCATGCTAAAGTAGAATATATCATTTCAGAGGAAATCAGTGAGCTCCATCACAAAAATTGTGTGTTTACTGCATCAGGCAATTTAAATTCTATGGAAATCCAT
The DNA here is from genome assembly GCF_000334495.1 of Tupaia belangeri chinensis. Lineage (NCBI taxonomy): Eukaryota > Metazoa > Chordata > Mammalia > Scandentia > Tupaiidae > Tupaia > Tupaia belangeri. Next base: position 3,144,423 of record NW_006159757.1, on the reverse strand, counting down.
GGTGTCCTCAATCTCCCCACCCCTCACCAAGTACAAACACAGAAGTCGTATCTAAGACAACTACAATACATTACATGGGTACACAGTGCTGTTTCTCCCTAATTTCTGAGAAAATAGATATTCCTTTTGCTTACAAGTCTTTACGCTAACATCATGAGGTCAATATGTGAAGAATGTCTATTGTTGAAAGACACCCCATGTGCAGATTATCTGAAAGAGAGATCATGCGTGGGAGTGGCTCACCAAAATCGAGAACCTAGAATTGGAAGCCATTTGCAAGTGTGGCACTACATTTAAAAAGTACTAATTTTGTATTAAGATATAAGTTTTCACATGTATTTCTTCCAATTATATAGGTGGAATATATAAATCAAGTCAGCAAGCCAAAAGAATTTTAAGGTGGGATTTAGGTATTTAGATATTATGAAAATTATATAAATGAGGGAACTAGGGCTCAGAGAGGTCCCATAGTCACACAGCTTACACTGAGCCTCCATTAGAACCCAGTTTTCTGACCTGCATAAACCTACTTGTTTCTGTTATGCTGCATTGGTGATTGTTGGCGTCCGCCCCAGGGCTTGGGTCTGGCTGAATCATGATCAGAGGGCTGCTGGTGAGGAAGAGAAAGAGGACGAGAAAGAGAAAGCCCTCCATCTTGCCAGGACCCAGGAATTGGAAAGAACGAGACAAAGGGATAGAGTAGAAACTGACACAGGCAGCCTGAGCCTAAGTTGCCCAAGCAACTTGTCCTGCCCAGATGAACTGGACGTCTTTATTTATAGTACAAGGAGACATTATACATGTATGTTCCATGACACTTCATGGATTAGTTGCCAGGTTACAGACAATAAGAAGTAGTTAACAAATCTATAAGGGATTAGTCATACCGGAGGCAAGGTGTATCCCTTGGTGGTAATCTATAGAGTAAATCTCATCTTCCTTTCTAATGCAGAGAACCAGCTGTTAGGTGTGGGGAAGGAGCTAAAGAACTTCTCCATAAGGAGTGCACCACCACACCCAGAGTAGGCTAAAGAACCTTTCAGATGCAGAGCAGGGATTGGACTTTACTAATTGGGGTCAAGATGTTTCTTGAAGTCCATCAGATGTGTCTGTTGGAACGCCCCTAGTAATTTCCACCCTTGCTCTGTCTGCAGCCAAGGTCAGGGAAAGACAAGTTACAAGGTTCTGCCAAACCCCAAAAGAGCATGTGGTGTTTGCTCAGCACATGTCCCCACAGGTGATCAGCCCTGGTAAATTATTAACGGAAACCCCTAATATTGGAGTAAAATCTCTGAATATGTTGCAGTTTGCATCCTGTAGGAATTTACTATTGGGTGGTAGGAAAAGTCATGACCTATTTTTGCCTGGAAAAACAGAAAAATAGGTCATGACTTTTCTGATGACCCAATAAATTCCCACAAAACACAACTTAGTGTCTCAGATTCCTGGGGACAGAGAGATTCCACTGAAGGCTACATATGTATTTAGCAGTAGAATTGACACTAGAACTCAAATCTTCCTTTCTCCAGGTCAGTGTAGTGATTCCTGCTCTGTGCTTTTCTCCTTTACTTCCACAGAAAGAATGCTTCCTGCAGGAACCATGTGTATGCTTGTGTTTTGCTCAGAGATGGAGAAACATTTTACATGAGCAATTACTCTGGTAGCACGGTGGTCAGAGAAGAGCCTGGTAGCCATCACTCAGAAAACTAGAAGGACCAGCAGTTGGCATAATGGCTATGTTGCTGAACTCTCATGTAGTCAACCGTGGTTCGGGCCCTGGACCCAGTGACTTAAACTCATGCCAGGCACATGTGCATGCATGCGTGCCCAAGATCCAGAGAGGAGAATGGAGGAGAAGGGGTTGTGGCATGGTCATCCCCCTGGGGAGTGATTTCTTGCTTTCTGTTTCTCTGTCTCTCTCCGTCTTTCCACGAACACACTTTCAGACCTCTAACACATCTTCACTAATACTTCAAAGTGGGAAACACTCAGCAACTATGACTGCAGTGAAACTGTGCTCTTCCTCAGTGAGCACCAGATCCCAATGGTCTTTGGAAAAGTTCGGACCTCACTTTTTGATTTAACACTGAGTCTCAAATTATTTGAATTTACTATGGGCTCTCTGTTCCAATTAACATGGATAGAGCGTTGATGGTCTTTTTTCTGTTCTTTACATGAGAAGTTTCTGTGTTGCAGCTACGCTAAATACCACATGAGAGTTAAATAGAATTTCTGAGGTCTTTAAAAATAAGCATCACATTTACAAGGTTCCATAAGAGTTTTCAAATTGTACTTCCTTTAACATGAAGGAAAAAAATCATAAAGTTATCGTGTATGTTTTCCCCTCTAGTTCATTTAATGAATAGTGCTTCAAAAAAAAAAAAATAAAAAAGAGAATCTTGAGAAATATTTATTTTAATTAAGGGCACCAACACAGACAGAGTGAAGAATCTTTTTTTTTTTTGAGAGATTTTCACTATAGGGCGCATGCGCTCGCCGAACAGACAGAGAGAGACATTAGAGACAGAAAGCGAGAAATCACCCCCCAGGGGGGATGGTCACGCCGCAATCCCTTCTCCTCCATTCTCCTCTCGGGATCTTGGGCACGCACGCACACGCGCCCGGCGTGAGTTTTAAGCCACCGGGTCCGGGACGCGAACCGCGGTCGACTACGTGGGAGTCCAGCGACATAGCCATTACGCTAACTGCTGGTTCCCAAGAATCTTTAAATATTATGAGCAACATTGCCAGTGTCCTTTTTGTGAAAAGAAGAAAAGAGCACCCATCATGCTACCATTTGTTGATATAAGTTAATGTCATCAGATGTGCATCAATGACATTACTAATTACTGAAGGCCCAGGATGTCCCAATGAAGTGTCCTCTGCTCCAATTCCATAGTTAACCTTACCATCAAATATTTAATTCATCCATGAATTTATGCACGAATGTATTTATTTACTCACCCATTTATGAGCGATGGGAAAATGGCCATATTGTATTCTAGCAGGAGCTTGAAACTGTGAGCTTATCTGTACAGTATCTAATGAAATGTCATGACTGTTATGAACTAGATGAGCTACAGATTCTCTGCTTGAGAAGCTGATGGAAAATAAACATTTTTAAAGTTTATTCATCTGTTTCTTCCATGACCAAAAGAGAGAGTGATAAAGACACAGAGAGAGAGAGAGAGACAGGCTTCCTCAACAGGGTGTCCATGTCACAATCCACTGCCAGTATCCACCAGCCAAAATCAGTCATTGTGTGTTTACTGCATTAGGCAATTTAAATGGAAAAAATGCTATGTAAATACATGGCATCCTCAATTAATAGGGTGTCTATGCTATAAACCACCCCCCAGTCTCTGCTAGCCCAGATCATGGGGACGTGTGTGTACCTGGCATGCTTTGGGTGGTACCAGGATGGGAAGCCAGGACCTTTTCCATGTGGGTCAGGTTATACTACTGCTGTGCATAACTAACCCTGTAAAAGAAACATTTTAAATAAAATACCAATGTAGAAGCTAAGTATTATGTCATCTAACTCATATTGGAAGGCAAAATGAAATATTGCCTTATTTCATTGTTAGCATGAAATAAAACCTGGAAGCAGATGCTTGCCTGATGGATGACTATTAGAAGTATCCATATATAAGAAGCACAGACAATTAATCATAGGTACCTAAATTATGACATTTGCCTCAGGGCGTGTCAAAAACTATAGGCAAATAACCAAATTATTCACTCTTTCTGGACCAAATATTTTCGCCAAATGCAGAACTCTCTTGAAGACCATGAAGAGTCAATTCCTATATGGATTGAAATGAAATGTCACTTTCTTGTCAAACTTGTCAACCTTACCCTGACTAGAAAAGTAGAAATCCCATTACAAAAGTCAGCAAAAACAGAGCTTCAGTAGATCCTCCATCAGAGAAGCCCTGCACTGTCCTAATTTCAGTTTGTCTTGTCACAGTTCCTTAATTAGCATTTCCTCCATTGAGATTTGGTTTCCTTACTGGTTTTGCTTTTTCTCCCGAAAAACTTAGTGTAAGGTTCTGGCTACCACTTTATGATCATGAGAAAACAAACTAAAATATATCCTAGAAAAAATGTGCAGTTTTTCTGGATTGTGTGATTGACGTGGACTTGGTGAAATTCTTTCTAAGTAGTTGAATATCCTAAGTGTCTTGAGTATTTTTAATAGCTAATATTGTTAGCTTATGACTTATGGTGCTATTAATTATGACAAAAGAAAGTATTTTCCTATCTGGATTATACTGCGAACTGCACTGTAGCTCTTGAAAATTCCCTTTGAAAACTGAAATAGTGGTTGCAATTTATAGGACTTGTGCCTTTTAAAAATGTTCCTCTCTTTTAAAAATTTAAATAGAAAAAAAATTTAAATAGAAAAATAAAGAAATGTAGGGAATTTTATAAATATTGGAGGATATAGCTCTTCTCACAAAGTACTGATGCAAATATTAAATTCACTTTTATTTTTACCACTTTAGCTTGAACCTTGTTCAAACTGTAGTTTATAAAAAGAGTTTGGAATAAATGGATTTTTAATTGCCATGAGATAGTTCCTATTGGGGCAGACAATTACCAGAGCTTAAAATAAACTTACTTTATTTTGACAACTAATTTTTGAGGAATTCACCTCCAAATGTGAGAGTCTTCCTGTCACCAAGTAAACAAGATTAACTAGGGGAAGTCCATGAATGGGGGAGTGCAAGAGCAAAAAAAATGGTAGTACAAAAGCCAGGTTCATCCCTTATGACCGCCCTCTGCAGACTGTGCTCCAGCCCAAAGGACTGTCTGTGTGTGATTATTGATGTCTATAACGACTTCCTTTTATACTATCAGCTGACAAAAACTAGCTCCTGGGTTAAGCCGCCTTTCAAATGTCACCTCCAGAAAGCCTCTCCCACCTCTAACCTCCCTTTCTTCTACCTTCTCCCCTTGCTACTTGCACTCCTATTATCACTATACACACCTTAGTTATTTACATGTCTGTTCCTCCAATGAGATTTCAAACATGGTGGGATGAAAACCTTGTCCTGTCTCTGTATCCTTATGTCCCCAACCATGTCTTGACAACATGAGATGCTCCGTACATATTTGGCTTCAGTCAATTTTGCAATTCTGTGAAAATGTCATTCTCTTTCTCATCTATTTGCCTTTGTTCACACTATTTCTGCTGACTGGGATACC
>NW_006159757.1:3128310-3139033 GCF_000334495.1 Tupaia belangeri chinensis | reverse complement strand
GGGCTTCCTTCCCCCCAGCACGACTTCTTCCTCTACCCAAATCTCTTGCACACACATCAGGACTTCCTCAAGTTGTCCTGTCCCTGTGGTGAGCTTTCTCCAGTTACCCTCTTCCCCTCCACCACCACTGTGTTAGATTTGGGTAGCTAGCCTGCACTTCCATGGAACTCTCTATTGGCCCCAATCCTGGATGACTCTGCGATGTCTTTATTATGCAGTATCTTACTCTGTAGTCACGATATTCTTGAGGACAGGACTCATTTCTGTGTCTCTGCATTTCTCAGACCAGCGTAGTAGGCATTCGATAAATATTAATATTTGCTGAATAGTTCCTTGAATGGATGGATGAATGTTAAAAATGGAATTTTATATGAAATCACTACATCTTGCTGTTCCTGTATTATTTGCAAAATAGAAAGAAAAAAAGATGGAAAGGGAGGGCAGAAGGGAGAAAGGAAGGAAGGAAGGAAAGAAGAATGGAAGGAAAGAAGGGAGGACATATTTAAGGGATGTAACAACACAAAACTTGGTTCATTTTTCTCTACCTCTGCTGTTCATGACGTAAATGCACTGACCCTATTATGGGAATGAATGGACCCTTAATCAACTATCTTTGTTTTCCTCCATGCTGCTTACCACCCTGGCCATGTGTCATGTACTTGGTTATAAGAGCAGAGGTTCAGACTGGCTTTAAGCTAATTACAGGAGTACGGTGTATGCTCTTCAAGAATAAGGAAACATTCCGAGCCTGCCTGTGGCACGGTGGTTAGGTGACTGGATTCCATATAGCTGACCACATGGTCCTAGTAGGACCTGGTGGCTTGAGAAACACACTGAGTGCATGTATGTGTGTGTACCCAAAATCCTGAAAAGGGAGAAATGGAAAATAAGGATCGCAGTGTGACCATCCCCCATGGCAAGTGCTTTTTCACTTTTTCTCTCTCTTTTTCTGTCCCTTATGCTTTTTGCCTCTGGCAAAATTTAAAGAGAAAAGAAAGTAGAAAATTTTTTTTAAACCTGAATATAATAATGTACTATATTGTTGAGAACTTGTGGTTTGTGATTCCTGGTCATATCTTACGGACTATTCTGGATAGACAAAATTTCACCAACTTCCCACAGTTTGAGCTTATCTACAACAATGACAATGTTAATATTTGGGAAAAAAAAACCATGTTAGTTAAAAAATAACAGAATTTATGTACAGATGGAACAAGAACAAAATTCTGTCACTCTATTTCCTAGTGTGACCTTAGGCAAGTTACTCAGTCTCAGTTTCTTTATCAATAAATGGGAAATAATATAGCATGGTGGTGTTCAGGAAGTGAGCTTGATAATAAACACCTATGCTTGGCAAGGTGTCTAGGACACACTATGCATTTTATTCTTTTCCTCATGGGGCAGTGCTAAAGAGATTTTTAAGATAAGATTTTAAGACAGGATTCTCACTGATTATCTCAGTTTCCACTCTCACATTCTCCATTCCAACTCCCAATACCATTTTTAATTAAGAAATAAATACCAAAATTCAACTAGGCAATCCTCAAGATGTATTAGGTCTCTTTCCTGGTTCTCCTGACAAACTGTATTATTATTATCATTATTATTATTATTATTATTTTGAAGAGGCTTTTGCCTTAGGGCATGTCACTTTCTGGAGTGAGAAAGAGACAGATAGTGAGAGGGGAAGTGAGAAACCACTCTTCTCCCAGAGTAGCTGTGCCTCAATTCCTTCTCCTCCATTCTCCTCCCAGGATCTTGGACATGCACACAGATGTATGATTTTCTTTTCTTTTCTTTCTTTCTTTTTTTTTTTTTTTTTAAGAGGTTTTTGCCTTAGGGCATGTGTGCTCATTAGAGAAAGATAGACAGAGTGAGAGGGAAACTGAGAAATCACCCCCCAGAGGGGATGGCCACACTGCAATCCCTTCTCCCAGGATCATGGACATGCATCCACACACACCCGGCATGATTTTGAAGCCACTGGATTTGGGACTCTAGCTGCAGCCAGCCATGTGGGAGTCCAGCAATGTAACCACTATGCCATGTGTTAGTCCTGTCTGGCACAATTTTTCATGACACTGGGTCCAGGACTCGAACTGTGGTTGACCATGTGGGAGTCCAGCAATGTAACTGTCAGCCATCTTCTAGCCCCAACACATTGTATTTTATGCTCTTAGATGTTCTTTATTTCTATAAGCTTCCAAACTAGGTCGTAAACCTCGTAAGAGGAAGGACACTGTTTCATTACTGATTCTGAGACCCACTAGTCTTTCAACAGTTAATCAATACCATCCCGGAAGGGAATTTCTGTAAAAGACAGGAAGCCTGCTAGATAGAGGCTGAAGAGTAGAAAGGTGTGGTTCCCTTTGCCTTGGCAAGGATGTTTATAAGAGCCCCTGGACTGCTGATACATGTTCTTCAGCTCTTCACACAACTGCTGCTCTGTAGCTTGTCACTGTTGTGTTGAAGCAAAAGGATGGGGCACACCACCCATCCCATGCTATGAATCATTGATTCAGCAAAGTCCCAAAGTCAAAGACTGATTCGCTTCGAATCCACAACATCCAACATAGTGTTGCATGGCCACCTGTAGGAAATAGTGACATCAGAGACTCAGGATGTCTTTCTAGCAAGGAGCAAGAAAAAAATATAAAACAGAGAGAAAGAGAGAAAATATGTATTGAAATGCAAATGAATCCTTTGTGTATGTTCTTTAGCTTTTTGACACAGAAGATCTGAAGAGAGCAGCCTTTGAGTCGCCTGCCCCCACCATCCTTGCTTATCTTCGCGATGGTGTAGAGCACTAATAATGTGAAAATTGTAGAGGAGATGCTTATTTTTAAGATGCATATTGCTCTTAAAAATAGCAAAAGAAATAGTAAAATTTCCCAGAAGAGTAAATTAATGTTGGTTCAAAACTCTTCTTTTCTTATGGGTCTGTGGACAGTAGAGGTGCTGGTGGAGCCCTTTGTTCTCCTTGGGTCACATTGGAGGCTGGTGGTGGGAGGAGGGTGTTGGAATCTGCAGCCTGGCCTGCCACTGACCCAGTGCTGCTGCTCCACATGGACTGCCTCTCAGCCAGTCTCTTCTCGGAGAACAAAGGACATTCTTTATCTACATCCATGGTAAATAGCAGTTGTTGAGAGAAGTGGAACTGGCACAGACCTTTGAGTACTGCGGATGAAAAAGTTCTCTTGAAATGTGAAATATTTTTAAATGTTTTAGCCATCACACAATTATACTTAACCGTCATGCCAATCAGAGCTAGGAGAAAGGACATCCAAGAGTTCTTCCAAAAGTTCATGCAAAATACGTATTAGGGAAAAGCTGTGTGTGGATTTCAGTTGCTTTGTACTGAAATAAAGTCATACTTTATTTTATTTATTATTTTTTTTTTGGAGAAGTTTTTGCTATAGGACGTGTGCGCTCACCAGAAAGACAGATAGACAGAAAGTGAGAAATCACCCCCCCAGGGGGGATGGCCATGCTGCAATCCCTTCTCCTCCATTCTCCTCTTGGGACCTTGAGCACGCACGCACGCACATGCGCCAGGAGTGAGTTTAAGCCACTGGGTCCGGGACTCGAACCGCAGTCGACTACATAGGAGTTCAGCAACATAGCCATTATGCCATCTGCTGGTCCCTAAAATCATATTTTAATTTCACTTTTTTCTCCAAGTTGTGTGAAGTCCCCTTAGACATGCATTTCAATATCTCACTGGAGTGAGAGCCCTTTGCAAGGTCAGATTTCGGACAACGAAGTAACTCTCAAAGGTAAATGTTTGAAAAGGTGGACTTCAGAATTTCAGATATTTCCCTGGTTTAAGCCTGATTCTTTCCTCTAATGTTCTCTTTCATTAATTGTGGATCTTATGGCACAACATGTAAACATTGACTGTATAGTGTCCCTTCTTCTAGGAAAGAGAACGACAGGGGTTTTCTATAAATGCACTGAATTTTCTCCCAAACCTGAAAGTAAGTATCACTCTTTTGGTATTGTCTTAATGTAGCTTCTCAAAATTCAAAATTGGTTTAGTCTTCAGTGACAGTTCCTTACTCTCTGTTTGTGTATTGAACTTTTAACAAAGTTATAATGTAATGGATTATAAACCATAAACTCATAGAGTCCATAGTCAGAAATCATCTTTTTCCCCATCATCCAAAAGGCAATGTCCTGGATATTGTCTTAGCTCTCCAGTAAAATAGCAAGATTATAGACATTCACCCTAACCCCCACACCACCCCCCGGACCCAAGCATTGCTTTTGTTTTCTACCAGGTGACAAAAGAGGTTTACCTCTGACTGAAAAAATGTGGCCGCAATTGAGGCTTTACAAAATCATGTCTCCTCTCTACTACCCTGTGATAAATAGAATCTGTACCGCCTGACACTGGTGAACAATGGCTGAAATGGATATTAGAAAAATCTCATTTATCTTCTGCTTCATTTCTTGATAGGGGTCCTTGTCACTAGGACTATTGTGTGACCAGCTCCGGAAAGGGCATCTCATTAGTTTTTCTTATCAAGATAGCAAGGTCCTTTTAACAGCAAAGCACTTACATTTTAGATTCAATTAGGAAACTGCATGTGTGTGTGTGTGTGTGTGTGTGTGTGTGTGTGTGTGTGTTTGCATGTACATGCATACTCATGCATACACTTCAGAGCTTCTGCTTTGAGATAGAGCAGTGTCAGCTTGGTTCTACAAAGCCTTTTACCACAGTTGGGCCCAGCGGGCACATCACAGTGAATGAAGCAAGCCCTGAATCCAGGTGTCCTCCGCTGCACAGGTAGCTGATAAGCTAGTCCTCACTGGGTCCCATGATCTCGTCAGAGGTAGGATTAGCTTGTGCAAGGTAAGGAAAGCAGGCCAATTATGTTATGAGGGATGTTTGTAGATTACTATTTCTGAGGTGGTGGTTTCTAAAACCAAACAAAAACCCTTTATTGATTCTATGAACTTCCAGAGGGTTTTCCTTGATTTTCTCAATGCACACAGCTGGCTCTTCTGACAAGTGTACTTTGGAACAGCTCACAGTTGCCACCCAGACAACTGGAAGAATGTCAACCAATCAGCAGTGATTTAGAATAAGTCATATGGAATTCAAGTTTTTCACATCATTTTGAAAATTCTAGTGACAGATGGATGACGTGGGCCAACTGGACATCGGGGCATTGTTTAGTAAGTTTAGCCAACACACTAAGAGAAGGAGCCTCTCTCTCAGCAGCTGTGTAAAACAACTGGAATTAAAGTATCCTGCCAGGGTTGTGAATGATCTCCTGGGGATATTGGCCTCTTTTTTGAAAGCACAATGGTACTTTCAGGACAGGAGGGTGCCACGTAGCTCACTTGATCAGTGGATATGGGAAACTACTGGCCAGCTACAATGTTTCAGGGAATAGGACCACTGACTTGCAAATCAGGGTCTGGTTGAATTCTGGGCAATTCTGTACTTTACGCCTGCCCAGTAGGACAGCATTAGAAGAGAGAGCCATTTCTTATCATTTACCTTCTTCAAACTTATCACTACTGAGCTTGAGAGAGTGTCTTGTTCACCATAACACCTATATATAGCAGATGTCTGATAAAGAACAAGCATTCAATAAAATGTCTTTTTGAATGGATGAGTGTGTGAACACAAAGAATTCAGTGGTCCCCAATCTTTTTGGCACCAAGGACTTGTTTCATAGAAGACAGTTTTGCCACAGACTGGGGCAGAGACTGATGGAGAAGGGTTCAGGATGTTCAAGTGCATTACATTTATTGCACATTTTGTTTATATTATTATTACATTGCTATATGTAATGAAATATTTATGCAACTCACCATGGTATAGACTCAGTGAGAGCCCTGAGAATAATTATACAACTCACCATGATGCAGAATCAGTGAGAGCCCTGAGCTTTTTTTTCTACAACTAGCCAGTCCCATCTGGGGGCTTCTATGAGAATCTAATGCCATCACTGATCTGACAAGAGGCAGAGTTCAGGCAGTAATGCTAGCAATGGGGAATGACTGTAAATACAGATGAAGCCTCACTGCTCACCTGCTGCTCACCTCCTGCCATGTGGCCCAGTTGTAACAGGCCATGGACCTGTACTGGATCTTGGGGAAACCTGATGTAAGGTAAACTGAGTCCTAGTTCTGGTTTTGTGCTTGCTAGCTGATAGTGACTTCAGGACACTAAATTCATGGAGCCTCAGTTTACTCTATAATGGTTAAAGGTGTGAATTGAACAAAGATCTTTCCAGATGTACTGATTCTAAATCTTTGGGTTGGAATCCTGGGAATCTTGACCAGCTTTTCCCTCTTTGAATATGTAGATTATCAGGTAAGGGCTAATACAGGTGATTGCTGAGTTGTTACATGCATGTTGATCTCTTTTCCCAATGAGAGGGACATCCGAGGCTACCTGGGTGTTCTGAGCACCTACAGAAAAAGGCCTGCCAAGGTAGGGATGTGGAGTAAGGACAGAAAGGAAACCAGAATTTACTTACTTCAAAATGTCCTTAAGGACCAATCAGTAAACATCTGTAAACAAAGGCAGAAGATGTTCCCAGGAAAAATGGAAATCTATAAATTCATGCCAATGAAAGCCACATCCACCTGATGCAAAACCACAGTTCTATTACATGCCAGCGTGTCATTCATCACACTCATAGAGTTGCTTGGTTTGTTATGTGCTGTCATTTGGCCCTTTACCTTGCTCCCTGGTGATTTAACCAACTCACATTCCATCACTGCAACACTTGATGGTGTTAAGTAGGATCACAGTCACATCTACCTTCATGCATAATTAAGAAATGGATTAGATGCTTCGAAAATGAAAATCGTTGCTACGACTTCCAAGGCTCGCAAAATTATCCAAATCCAGTTTTACTTCCTGAGTTTTGTTTCATGGAATATTTATGACGAGCTGTGATAAAATATTGATCCAGGATGTTCTGACTAGAAACAGGTGCCTTCGAGGTGCCACATCATTATGTGGAACTCGCATGGCATTTTGTTTGCCAAAAGCCTCTCTCTAATACTTCAGTTTTGTTTTGCATTAGTGTTGACGGGCACCACAATTTTCTGCTAAGAGTGAAGAAGTGGAGCCCCAAAGGGGAAGTGGTCTGCCCCGCACTAATGGTTTCTCTGTACACTTCTGCAGGCTGGCCACCTTACACAGCCCGCCCACTCCACTTCCCTTCAGGCCTCCTCACTGGACGAGGGCTGACACACTGAAGAATAGAGCACATTCCTTACCATCTCATATTTCTGTGCCTTTACAGATAAGGTCACCGGGAAAAAGGTAACTCTCCTCTCCTTCTGGGACTCGGTCCTCACTTCTGACTGTGATGACCAGCATCTAAGTTAACGGACTCATTCATTCACATTTTGAAGTCTGACCCCCTGCTCCTGCTCTCCTGGTTTCCACTGTCTTCCTTCAAGCCCAGCTCTCCTGGCCTTGGTCCTCCTCCATCCAAACACTAATCCTCCTTCTGAGCTTTACTGGAGCATCACCTGCTGCAAGAAAATCTTCTGGTCCCTGAGGTTTCCTGTCCTTTAAACCCACTGCCTATCCCTTGCCACATTTCAGTATGCACAATATTGCTGTCTTGAGAGAAAACTGTCAAAGATTTGATCTTAACTCTCCTATGTGGTTTTGACAGATTAAATAAATTGCAGTTTACTAAGGCAAACATAAATATGGATAACACTTGGCTACCAAATTTCAAAACCATTGTTCTATAGCCAAAGTGTAGCTATTGCTCAATAAGGACTTAGATGACCTATCAATGATGATGGCGGATCATTAAGACCACCATTTGGACAGGACTCTGTGTTTCACTCGCTGCCTCCATTGAAAGCACTTTTCCAACTTTCCCTCCCTGGCTCAATAGATATGTATCCCAAGAGCTTGGGGATATAGCCACAAAAAGACAAGTGAGCATAAAATATTATAAATCTCTTGCTTTCTTTTAAAACTTCATGTGGGGGCCAGCAGGTGGCATAGTGGTTAAGGTGCTAGACTCCCACAGTTCAAGAATTGGACCTAGTGGCTTCAGACTCATGCCAGGTGCATGTGTATACAAGCCCAAAATCCCAAGAAGAAAATGGAGGAGAAGGCTTAGCCATCCCCTCAGAGGGCAATTTCTCACTTTTTCTCTCTCTGTCTCTCTGGCAAGTGCATGTTCCCTATAGCAAAAATCTCTCTTAAACAAACAGACAAACAAAAACAAAAACAAACTTCATGTAAAATTTTACCTTCCATGATGAAATTGCTCATTTACAACCTAAAAATATTTTAAATGAATTTCCAGTAAATAAAAATGCTACCCCAAAAAGAGTCTATGGGCCTGCCATACCAGTTTAAAAAACACTGGAAAGCCATTTAATTTGATCATTTTCACTACTCTGTGAAAGAGGTGAGATACTTATTACTAACTCATAAGAGAGAAAAGTGATCCATCGCTTGATTCACTTACCTAAATCAGAGAATGACAGAGTTAAGGTTCAAAGAGAGTTGTGTTTAACTCCAGCTCTTATATAAAAATGTCTTTGCCCTTTCGGAAGCTTCCAGCTGCACTGGCCTCATGATACAGAAAACTATATCATGCTTTATCCACAACCCCACCATCTAGCCAAAATGGAAAGAAATGACCCACTGGTCAGGCATGGTTGTGTCCCTGTCCACATTAGCTTACTTCCCCTGAAGGCTGGCACCCGGCTCTCAGCCCTAGCCCCTTCTGTGTCCACATCTAGCATCCAATCTGGAAACTCAAAGAACCTCATCGGTCTCTCTGGATATCTATGTCCAAGAGTCCCTGAAGCACTTTATTACCATTGTTATTTTCATCTCTTTCTTTACTAGGCCATAATGTCCTTGAACTTGAGGCTCATCTATATGTCTTAGTGCTTTTTTTTTAAGCTCAGTGTTTGGCATGTCATAAATCCTCTCCTATATATATATATGTCAAATAAATGAACATAAGAACCAGCTTTCTAGTTTCCTGAAACTGGGCAGGGAGTGTTGAAGTAGGTAGAATGTGCAATTTCTCCATCAGCCGAAACTCAAGAATAACTGCAGCAACTAACACATAACAACATCATGTTGAGCCATGCGTGTCTATAGCCTTTCCTCTCTGCCGTATGTAATGATATATAGCGCTCTGGAAGTAATGTTCTGTAGCTTAAATGGGGCAGGTGTATATTTTGATTTCCTCTTCCTGCTTGTTGAAAAATACTTTATGGTTTTGTAATTTTGTTTTTTAATATCTAAGAATTGGGCACATGCTACCTAGCAGCCTGAAGGAAGACATCCTGAAACCCCTAAATGTCACAGTTATTTATCCCAACATAGTAGAGCAATCTTATTTGAAATTTGATCTTCTCAAAAGTATGGCTATAGCTGCATTCCATTTGGTTCAGTGACTAAAATAAAAGGGAGGGACACATCATTTAAGACTCCGCTCTCGCCTGTTACTGTTCTCTCCTCCTGAGAGTCACCCAGTTGAAATATCACATGTTTCTCACCTTGCCTTGTGATAAATTATAATTTCTCAGGGCTAAAAATTTCAATCCTGACTCTTAGCAGCTAGGCTGAAACTGATTTCCCATCTTGTTCTCTCCAAGAGAGGTACTATGTCTAAGGAAACCATTACCCTCTGATATTTCTACTCTACTTAGAGTGTGGTCATAGATAAGCCTAAACACATTTACACAGTCTTCATAGCCAAAATTGTGAGACTTTCATTTTCCATATAACTTAATAACTCAAAGGCAACTACATGTTCTGAAATATACTGCCTTTACTCTCCTATCATAAAAAAAAAAGAGAGAGAGAAAAGAGTCCATTTTTCTATTGGGGAGGTTGGAAATGGTTCTAAGTAAGTGGTAAGATGACTTTTCTCTTTTGCATATACTCAGTAATATCACCAACTATTGTCAACATTACCAACTATCTTCTCTGGAAAAAAGAAAGATAAATTGAAATAATAATAAATCACTGTGACTGTTTTTATATGTTTCCATATAGATACCTATAGAAAGAGATACAGTACCCCAAACCACACTGCTTATCTTGGAAACCTGTTTAAATTCACAAATGCTGCCTTTGTGTAATAATAGACTTGCCCAGCAGATTTTATATTGAATCTAGACATTAATGATCCCCTCTAGAAGAGGCAAGCAAATTCCCATAACCCCAGATAGCTCCGACGCTCCCATAACACTGAGTCTTGGCCACATACTTTCCAGCACTGTAAAAGGAGCTGGTCTATGGTGCAGATAACTGAAACTCTGATTGTGCCCACTTGCTTTCAAGAATACTCTAATGCCTAAGAGTTCGCATTCAGATTCCCCTGGATTGTGACAGACCATCTGCTCACTTCTGCCACCTCCACATCGATCTCTGCAGGGGAATGATTTAAGTGGCATTTAGATCGATCCCTGAGACAGTTCAACAAAGATATCCACCCTGCCATAATCTGCTCATTTTGTATGGATAGACTTGGGCTTAGCTCCAAGAGTGCCAATCGCATTGCAATTTGCAGAAAACTTTCAGACTATTTAATGCTCTACGAATGCTCTTCCCCATGTCCAGGGAATAATAAAGGACAATGCAAAGTATTACCTTGTCCCTTAATAGTGTTTTATTAAAGCCCCAATTTGAGGCAATCAAAGGAAATTGAAAACAAAACTAAAACAAATGAATGAAGCAAAACAAAAAGGTTCCTGC
>NW_006159757.1:3123475-3128279 GCF_000334495.1 Tupaia belangeri chinensis | reverse complement strand
AAAACATTGCAGGCAAAGCATTGACTTGGGTAGAAATAGCAGGCAAAGCCCAAGCCATCTTAGGAAATAAATCCAAATTATTTTTACCAAGCACATTTAAGCTCCATCTTTCTTCAAAAATATTAAATCTCATTTCACTCAAACTGTTAAAAAGCTAAGTAACATAGTTTTTCATAAAGTTAAATATATACAACCTCTATGGCCCAGAAATGCCAATCCTAAGTGTAGAGGCCATGTAAAATACATACAGGATTATTTGTAAGATCGAAAATAAACTGAAACAACCTAGATATCCATTAACAAAAGGGTTTTTTTTTTTCCCCACAAAATGAAGTACTATTGAGCATTAAAAAATGAAATAGAATGACTATAATGAAACACTGCTGCATACTCTCTAGGATGGCTATCATCAAAAACAAACAAAACAATTATTGGCAAGGGTGTGAAATTAGAAATCTCGTCCATTGCTGATCAGAATGTTCTGAACCATGGTGTTTTGACACGATGCAGCCTCTTTGGAAAACAGTTTGGGCATTCCTCCAAATGTCTAACAGTCACCTAAATCTGCCTCAGCAATTCCACTCCTAGCTGTTTATCCTAGGAAAAGTGTATGTCCACACAAAAAGCTTATATGTGACTGTTAATAGCAGCATTATTCATAAAAGCTAACATGTGGAAACTACCTGGATGTCTGTTAACTAACTTATAAATGGACAAATTAAATATCACTGATCTATGCAATGAAATATTATTCAACAATAAAAAGCAGTGAGGTCCTGACACATGCTATGACATGGCTGAACCTTGAAAACAGTTAAATGAAAGAAGTCAGACAAAGAAAGCCACATAATGCACAATCCGTTTGTTTAAAATGTTCACAATGTACAAATGTGTACAGACAGAAAATAGATTCGTGGTTGCCTGTGACTTGGGGTAATGAGTGATTGCTGATGGGGTACAGTGTTTCTTTTTGGGAGAAATGAAAAGGTCTTAAAATTAGACTGTGGAGATGGTTGCACAACTCTACAAATATACTGAAAAAATTGAATTATATGCTGTAAATGGGAGAATTATAAAATATATCAATTACGTCTCAAGATTGTTTTAAGTTACACAGGAAAAATGAAATAAATACGAAGTTATCAACATAATTCCTGCAACATGTTAAATAAAAAACAAAAGGATGTAGATCATATAAATCCAGTAATATAAAATTTAAGTGTATACCAAATAATACTACATATGCTTTATATATCTATATACAAATATTATTTTAGTAAAGCAGAGCAAAAGAAGGGCGGTCTCTAAGAGAGTTCCACAAGATTTTCAGTTATATTTAAGTTCAACGAGGGATATAATATCTTCATTATAGTATCCATTGTAATTGGTTGAGCTATTTCATAACAATAATAACAACCGTTACCAATAAATAATCTGGAAGTGTTGGTTGAGTTTTATTAGGCTTTATTATTAACTTTCCTGCTCCAAATCAGGTTTACAATGAGCCATAAAGTGAAAGAAAAGTTATATCTCCTATGATATTTGGCTGCCTACTTAACATTCCACTATTAATAAATGTTCCCATAGTTGCCCCATAAAACAAAGTTTTAAGTTATTTTCAGTATTCCCCTGTTGAGGATGATTACTAAAAATTCCTATCTGGTAATGTCTTTTCTAAAATCCATATGTATAAAAAAAAAAAAGAGGAGTCAGCACATGGTATGGTGGTTAAAGTACTGGACTCCCACATGGTTGACCATGGTTCAAGTCACAGACCTGAAGGCTTGAAACACATTGGGCACGTGTTCACGTGTGCCCGAAATCCAGGAGGAGATCGGAGGAGGAGGGATTACAGCATGCCCATGTCCCCTGAAGGGGTGATTTCTCACTTTCTCTTTTTCTGTCTCTGTCTCTCTGCACCAAGCATACTCTATGACAAAAACCTAAAAATGAATAACAGCAGGAAAAAAAAAAAAAAAACCCTGAGGCATAGTTAGCTTTTGGACCACTATGGTCATTGTAGCATCTTCTTACTCATTTACTCATAACAACCCTTTGCTGTTTGGGACCTTAAGAGTACTGAAATATTTGTTCCGTCTTGGATTATCAATAACTTCATTTTTTAACCACAACTCCACTAAAAAGGTGCGTGCTGAAAACATTGCAGGCAAAGCATTGACTTGGGTAGAAATAGCAGGCAAAGCCCAAGCCATCTTAGGAAATAAATCCAAATTATTTTTACCAAGCACATTTAAGCTCCATCTTTCTTCAAAAATATTAAATCTCATTTCACTCAAACTGTTAAAAAGCTAAGTAACATAGTTTTTCATAAAGTTAAATATATACAACCTCTATGGCCCAGAAATGCCAATCCTAAGTGTAGAGGCCATGTAAAATACATACAGGATTATTTGTAAGATCGAAAATAAACTGAAACAACCTAGATATCCATTAACAAAAGGGTTTTTTTTTTTCCCCACAAAATGAAGTACTATTGAGCATTAAAAAATGAAATAGAATGACTATAATGAAACACTGCTGCATACTCTCTAGGATGGCTATCATCAAAAACAAACAAAACAATTATTGGCAAGGGTGTGAAATTAGAAATCTCGTCCATTGCTGATCAGAATGTTCTGAACCATGGTGTTTTGACACGATGCAGCCTCTTTGGAAAACAGTTTGGGCATTCCTCCAAATGTCTAACAGTCACCTAAATCTGCCTCAGCAATTCCACTCCTAGCTGTTTATCCTAGGAAAAGTGTATGTCCACACAAAAAGCTTATATGTGACTGTTAATAGCAGCATTATTCATAAAAGCTAACATGTGGAAACTACCTGGATGTCTGTTAACTAACTTATAAATGGACAAATTAAATATCACTGATCTATGCAATGAAATATTATTCAACAATAAAAAGCAGTGAGGTCCTGACACATGCTATGACATGGCTGAACCTTGAAAACAGTTAAATGAAAGAAGTCAGACAAAGAAAGCCACATAATGCACAATCCGTTTGTTTAAAATGTTCACAATGTACAAATGTGTACAGACAGAAAATAGATTCGTGGTTGCCTGTGACTTGGGGTAATGAGTGATTGCTGATGGGGTACAGTGTTTCTTTTTGGGAGAAATGAAAAGGTCTTAAAATTAGACTGTGGAGATGGTTGCACAACTCTACAAATATACTGAAAAAATTGAATTATATGCTGTAAATGGGAGAATTATAAAATATATCAATTACGTCTCAAGATTGTTTTAAGTTACACAGGAAAAATGAAATAAATACGAAGTTATCAACATAATTCCTGCAACATGTTAAATAAAAAACAAAAGGATGTAGATCATATAAATCCAGTAATATAAAATTTAAGTGTATACCAAATAATACTACATATGCTTTATATATCTATATACAAATATTATTTTAGTAAAGCAGAGCAAAAGAAGGGCGGTCTCTAAGAGAGTTCCACAAGATTTTCAGTTATATTTAAGTTCAACGAGGGATATAATATCTTCATTATAGTATCCATTGTAATTGGTTGAGCTATTTCATAACAATAATAACAACCGTTACCAATAAATAATCTGGAAGTGTTGGTTGAGTTTTATTAGGCTTTATTATTAACTTTCCTGCTCCAAATCAGGTTTACAATGAGCCATAAAGTGAAAGAAAAGTTATATCTCCTATGATATTTGGCTGCCTACTTAACATTCCACTATTAATAAATGTTCCCATAGTTGCCCCATAAAACAAAGTTTTAAGTTATTTTCAGTATTCCCCTGTTGAGGATGATTACTAAAAATTCCTATCTGGTAATGTCTTTTCTAAAATCCATATGTATAAAAAAAAAAAAGAGGAGTCAGCACATGGTATGGTGGTTAAAGTACTGGACTCCCACATGGTTGACCATGGTTCAAGTCACAGACCTGAAGGCTTGAAACACATTGGGCACGTGTTCACGTGTGCCCGAAATCCAGGAGGAGATCGGAGGAGGAGGGATTACAGCATGCCCATGTCCCCTGAAGGGGTGATTTCTCACTTTCTCTTTTTCTGTCTCTGTCTCTCTGCACCAAGCATACTCTATGACAAAAACCTAAAAATGAATAACAGCAGGAAAAAAAAAAAAAAAACCCTGAGGCATAGTTAGCTTTTGGACCACTATGGTCATTGTAGCATCTTCTTACTCATTTACTCATAACAACCCTTTGCTGTTTGGGACCTTAAGAGTACTGAAATATTTGTTCCGTCTTGGATTATCAATAACTTCATTTTTTAACCACAACTCCACTTTTTGAGATCATCTTAAATTGAAAATCTGAAATCTAAGATAATACTGACATTTTTATGAGTACTATCAACCCTTAAGCCATGTAATCTGCATGCTTTCTTTTTATTGCAATAAATCAATATAAACCTATAGATGCTGAATCTGGACCAGATCTCCTACTGACTGGGTAAGCAACTTTGTGCATATACTGAATAGGAAACCAAAACCTTGGCCTGTTGGCAATTGTTATAAATATTTTTTATCATGAAAGTATTTTAGACCTATTTGCCTGGAATTTTTCAAATTTTCTGGAGTGGAGAAAGATATATTCAGAGAGTTTAACATTATAAAACCTGTTCTCCATGACTAAACTTTTTGAATGTGTGAGTATACTCTATAGGGTATACTTGTGCTTCTTTCTCAAGCGAAGTCTATAGCATTTTTACTGGCCTGAGAATTTCCTCTTCGCAGAGTCTGCATGGTGATTATCCAGAACCTGTTATGTTCTCACTGTGGACATCGTCGTGGATAA
>NW_006159757.1:3090824-3123444 GCF_000334495.1 Tupaia belangeri chinensis | reverse complement strand
AAAGAGTGTGAGGTCTATTTGAGAATTACAGAACCTTCAAGTGAGGTGAAAGAATGTTCTCTCTGGTTTGAGGAGCATTTGTAGCATCTCACCTCAAGTTGAACTTATAAACCAATCTGCATGACTGGGATGTCTAAGTCATAATTATTCACCAAAAGAATGCTTAAAAATGATGTTTGACTTTTGACTGTCAGAAAAATCAGACATGAGTGACTTAGGCCCTTTTTAAAATGATGTTTAGATTATTTTATTTAATACCAAACAGCTTCCAGAGCTTGATAATATGGTATTTGTTCCTTTGTTCTTCTTGACCCATCTAATCCCTCAATTCATAGAGACACAAGAGTGTATTAAAGAGATTGTACCCTGTATACAAATAATCCATCACTGTTTTTATAATGAGGGACTTTTCTTCTGATGAGGTTAGTCAGTGAATTGTTTACTCTTTAATAAAATATTTATGTTTCCAAGTCTAAAATGCCCTCATTGTTGCAATATTTAAGGGAATTTCAAAGTGAGTAACAAGAGTCCCATGCAAGTTATTTTCCTCTAGCAATAAATAGCCTATTTTATCAAAACTCTCTGAAATAAGAAATCCATGCTTCTTCCTTCACTTGTTCTTCCCTTTTTCATCTTCTTTCTTCACATCCGTTCCCCTCCCATCATGATTAAAGATGGAACTCATCTTGGAAAAAAATTAAACCCATCTTGAAAACCTTAATGAATTTTCTAGGTCATACATTATCTGGCCCAGTTGAAATGGCTTCCAAGGTTCTAACCTCACCTCTAATTCTCAGACCCTTCCAACCACCTAATGGCTCAGGTCTCAGCTTGCCAGTGGGAGGGCTTTTTAGAGCCGGTGGTTCCGCCATGTTCACAATGACATGGAAGACTTTTATTCCTGACTCTGCCTTACCTCCCCTCCACTCAGTCCCAACAGCCATGCTGTTCAGCCACTCAGGTCTGCTGGTATGATCTCTAGATAGTTCATACATATGTTGTAGTAGGCTGAGTCCTGCTTAGCTCCAGAGTGTGGAATATATTATTTATATGTTGAAAAGGACTTGGTAGGAACTGGGTGGTGGTGCAGTGGTAATGCACGTGGGAAAGGTACTGAGTTCACATCCCAGGACTTCTCTGAGCATGCAAGTACATGAGTAATCTGGGCCACTGGGGATTTGGGGTAGATTGCAGCATCAGGACCCTGTTGGGGATGCTGTCTCTGTCCCTATCTATCTCCGTCTCTCTTTTTCCCATGGAATAAATCAATAAATGTACTTTTAAAAACTAATCAGTAAATAAGACTTTATTTTATTTGACATTTATTTAATATCAGATAGCTTCTAGAGCTTGATAATATGGTTTTTGTTCCTTTGTTCTTCTTGACCTACCTAATTTATTTGTAAGGGCGATCTGGTATCCACCACGGCCATTGCAGGACTTATTTCTGTCATAGCGCTCCCAGTGTTTTATTGCAATAACAGCTGCTTTCCATTCCTTCACATACTTTAAGGCAGATACAATGTTTTATTTTTCCTTATTTTTATGTACACTTTATAAAGTATGTAATTCAGTACCAGTAAGCTACACATGTCTGATGGAAAATATGATGGGCCTTTTTTCATATTTGCAAATGAAATATCATTGAACAGCATGTCTATGTGACATACAATATTTTAAGCAATCTGGGAGAATCCACAGTATTTTTCTCTTACTAATCCAAAGTAAAACTGAAGAAAACTAAGCTCAAATGTAAAGCTCTTTATAATGAACACATAAAGTTGCTAAAATATCAGTACCAACCACTTTGATCTGTCTCTGGGACTCTACACTGGTTTAGTTATAGTCACTGTTCATCACAAGTTCATGTTCAAAATACACAAAATTCAGAAAAAAATGTTTAATACTTCTTTTTTAAAAAATTCCAATAGAATTTACATACAGCACGATGATCAGATCTTCACTGTGTTCTTCAATCCATTTTAATGAATACAAATCAAGATAGAACATTTCTATCATTCCAGAAATTTGTTTCTAGATATTTTCATGTCCTCCTCCAGAGTAACCACTAATCTAATTTCTATCACTCTAAATTAGTTAGTCTATTCCACACTTCCATTTAGATCAAATGTTATGCTATATAATTTTTTTTGCATCTGGCTTCTTTCACTCAGTTTAATATTTTTGAAATTCACCTATGTTGTATGCATCAGTAGTTCCTTCCCATTGTTGTTGATTTGGATCCCATTCTATGAATACACTACAGCTTGTATTTCCATTCTCGTGTTGATAGGTATCTGGGTAGCATTCAGGTTTTGGCTTTTATGAATAAATCTGCTGTGTACATTCTTGTCCAAAGCTTTTTGTGGATGTTATTTTCCTCTTGGATACATACTTAGGAGAGGAACTGTTGGTTCACATTGAGAAAACAAATTTGCATTTTTTAGTAGATTATACACATTTGAATTTTTGAATGTTCTGGGCCAGCATTTGGCATGGTAGTTAATATGCTGAACTTCTACATGGCTGACCATAGTTCAAGTCCTGGACATGGTGGCTTGAAAATCACAGCAGGGGCATGCACATGCATACCCAAAATCATGCGATGAGAATGAATGAAGGAGAAGAGACTGTGGCATGGCCATCCCCTTTGGGGGGGGGTGATTTCTCATTTTCCCTCTCTCTGTCTCTCTCTCTCTCTTCAGCAAGTGTATGCAGCCCGTGGCAAAAATATCTTAGAACAATTTTTGAATGTTCAAAATATATATATAAGTGATCATAATTGTCTTTTGAAGGCTAGTGCATTGCAATAGTAGATTCAGTCGTGTGTCTTCATGTTTCCTTGATGCAGAGGCTGAGACAGGGATTCTTGTAGAAGGGAAGTATTAAGGGAAAGTACTAGGAGGAACCTGTTAGAGAAGGAGAGATCAGGCATGGCAGGGAAGAAGCAAAGCAAAGAGATGATCTTAGCTGAAGCTGGCCTCACTTTCATCCCAGAGAAAGCTTTGGATCATCTCATCTTTGAAGAAGAGAACTGAGTGCCTGACCATCAGCCAGACAGTTGCTAAAGAGAACTCCCAGCAGGAAGTAGGTTTTGCATTCTGGAGGTAACCTCACAGGCATCCCTGGGATGAGGTGGCTCCTGTGTGGTTCAATAGGTAAGGACCAGAGAAGAAAGCACTGGAAATGGGAGGGTCTAGCTGGTGCAGGGCAATAGGCAGGACTCCAAGAGTGTCCACTAAACTATGTCAGAGAGGACATAAATTCTCCTACCACAGTTCACCTTCACACAAACAGGAAAGAACAATCCGCACAAAGAAATGCAGTCAGACTTCACTGAGAAAGGGTCATCCTTCAGTATTTATATCTGATGACTCCAGGTGATAGATATTTGCCCAGGATTAGTAGAAGCCCAAAGCTTGCATGGCATCTCAAGGAGGAAAAATAAAAGGGAGAAGTGGTTGCCACCATTCAGTTTCTGCCTGGGGACTTTGCACTACAGAGATTGTGTGGCTGCCAATAGATCTCTCAGCACTTCCCTAGTTCCCAGTGGTGACTGAAGAGCCTAAATCCCGGAGAGCCAATCACTACTTGCTAGGTAGATCTGTACATGTGACAGGCTTGGAAGGCAAATGAGGAAGATGTGACCAGGAGAAAGATCATATGCCTAAGAAGTATCTTTTCACACTAAAAACTAATCCCCTTCTCCATTGACCCTGTCTTTGGAGTGAGGATGTCTTTGAAAAATATGTTCACCTAAACTGAAAGAGATTTGTACCTAACCCAGCCATGGTGGAGGAAGTGCTAGGCAAAAGAGAACTGGGAGTCATCAGATGATCTTTTGACTTAGAAGCTTTGCTTTCTGATGTGTTAATTGGAGTGCACATTAACCACTTGCTGGAAAAGAGGAGAGTCACTACCACATCAAATGCGTCCATGGCAACTCGATGTCAAGATGTCTTTTCCATGACCCTTGCTGTGCTTTGTAGGAACAAAGCTCCATTCCAGCTTCTCAGTCTGAGCTCCACTGTTCTGGAGGGTCTTATTCATGGCAATATAAGGAGCTATTGTTCCACTTCTTCAAAATAAGGTGGTGGTAGAAATGAGAGCTGTTATTGCAAACTCATCATACTTTATTATTTCCATCAAAGGAAGAGAGGAAGTCCTCAGGCAGGCTTAGCTGAAATATTACAAGGGCTAAGAGGTGAGCTTGAAAAACCTTTCATTTTAAGTGTGCAGCAGCAGCAGCTGTGTATGCTGAAAATATGGTGAGGAAGAACTTGCCCAAGAATGACAATCACAAAATCAAGAAGCATTTATTAATGAAGAGTGATTTCTCTGTTTGATCAGTAGCAAGTGAGCACAAGTGAATAGTTAGGACTGTTCAGGGAGAATAGTGTCATAAGTTGCATCTCTTCCTCAGTTCCCCAAAAGAACAAATACACACAAATCTAAAGTATTTATACACAGATAAAGGGAGAGTGAGTTTCAAGAACTCACTCATAGTTCTGTATATTTCAGTCATTCTTAAACAACCATGACATTGACTTTAGCTACTAAAGCTGATCAACTTATTTGATGAGGGCATTCCTCCCCCTCCAAATGTCCAGTGTTGGAACCAAGACAAAGACAGAAGTACCAAAAGTTCATTATTTCGTACATAAAGCCCAGTGATCAGAAAAGAGAGTAATGGGAACCAGCAGTTAGCGTAATGGCTATGTCGCTGGACTCCCACGTAGTCGACCGCGGTTCGCGTCCCAGACCCGGTGGCTTCAAACTCACGCCGGGTGCATGTGCGTGCGTGCCCAAGATCCCGAGAGGAGAATGGAGGAGAAGGGGATTGCGGCGTGACCATCCCCCCTGGGGGGTGATTTCTCGCTTTCTGTCTCTATGTCTCTCTCTGTCTGTCTGGCGAGCGCACACGCCCTACAGTGAAAATCTCTCCAAAAAAAAAAAGAAAGAAAAAAAAAAAAAAAAAAAGAAAAAGGGGAAAAAGTTTGCAGAAACCTAAAACTGTCGACAGGCTTTTGCTATAGGGCACATGCACTTGCCAGAAAGACAGAGAGAGACAGAGAGACAGAAAGTGAGAAATAAGCCCCCAGAGAGGATGGCCACGCCACAATCCCTTCTCCTCCATTCATCCGGCGTGAGTTTAAGCTCGGGTCTGGGACTTGAACCACAGTCGACTACATGGAAGTCCAGTGACATAACCATTACGCTAACTGCTGGTCCCGTGAAATAAATAATTCTTTTTAAAAATCTCTAGAGCAAGAATCTATAAATATATTTATTTTGCTTTGTTTTCTTAGCTTTGCAATAAGGTGTGTATGTGTGTGTGTGTGTGTGTGTGTGTGTGTGTGTGTGTATGTATGTGTGTGTAGTATATGCTTCAACTCAAAATACATTCCAAAAAAAAAAAGAAAGAAAAAAAAAAAAAAAAAAAGAAAAGAGAGTAAGACGTTTGCAGATACTGAAAACTGCATGGTAAGATGATAAGAAGTGTCTCAGCTAACTGACCCATTGAAAACCATGTTAAGGCTGACTTTGTTTTTAGGCACTTTCTACTGCCATCAGAGATTCCTGTTTCTGTCCCTGAATAACTACCTCTCTCTCTGAGATTAATCACAGCCCATAACAGAAACATTATACTTCTAACAGCAGCCACGCGTTATGTAATTAGAGCACAGATAGATTCTCCACACATCATCTTCAGTGTACTACCACTAGCTAAGCTATTGTAACAAGTCCATTTTGTTTTAAGTGACAATTTAAAAGAGAAAATGACTTTGAAAATATTTATTTAGCTTTCTGGAGCTGGTGTCCAAGAACTTTGAACTCCCAAACCAATTAGGTTAAGGGTTAAAACCACTGAAGATAGATGCATATTAACAACCTGAGGGGCAAAAAATTATGACCTATTCAAAATCTGGGTAAAAGGTAGGCTATTGGCCAAAAGCACAAAAATACAATTTAGGAAGTCTTAGCAGTTAATGAGCTGAAGATAGTAACAAAAAATAATAGGCATATCATACTATAGCAAGGGTAGTGACATTATGTATCTCTTTATAATGGGAGGTGAGATCAAAAGTGAAACTACTACTTGAGTCACATATTTATTGTAACTTTTTTTATTATAACTGGTTTGGAGCTCAAGTTGTTTTATTTTTGGTTTTTATTATTTATTTATGTATGTATGTCAGTATGCCATGAGAGTGAGAGGCAGTGTCAACAGGGTTTCATGCCACAATTCTCCCCTGAGTCCTCCCTGCCAGCTGGGAATAAAAGCAGGTGCATGTCGGCCCAGCATATTCAGATCAACCCAGAATTCAAACTCCCAGTCTTCTGTCCTGATCCAGCAGAACAGAGCAGTGCACCTGACCCATGGGGCTCAAGTTTTTTTTTAAATGAACATAATTTTAAAACTGAGCCCAGTTTGGAGCTGAAGTTTTTGTTTTTGTTTGTTAAATGAATATATACACAGTGGACCCAGCAGTTAATGTAATGTCTATGTCGCTGGACTCCCACATAGTAGACCGCGGTTCACGTCCCAGACCTGGTGGCTTAAAATTCACGCCAGGCGTGTGTGCGTGCATGCCCAAGAGCCCAAGAGGAGAATGGAGGAGAAGGGATTATGGTGCGACCATCCCCCTGGGGGGTGATTTCTCGTTTTCTGTCTCTATGTCTCTCTCTGTCTGTCTGTCTGGCCAGCGCGCGCGCCCTATAGTGAAAAACCTCTCCAAAAAAAAAAATAATAAAAAAAACAAGATCTGTGCTAAAAGATTAATTAGTAGAGGTGTTTTAGCCTGGAAAGGTTGAGCTAAGAAAAAAAAAAATACTCTCGGAGTAACTCTTAGGTATTTGAAGCAATATTACAAAGAAGATACAAAGTGAATTTTCTTGGCACCAGCAGGTGGCATAGTGGTTAAGTCAGTGGACTTCCATATGTCTGACCATGGTTCAAGTCCTGCACCCAGTGGCTTGAAATTCACACCAGGTGTGTGTGTGTGCCCAAAATCTTAAGAGAAGAGTAGAAGAGAAGGGATTTCAGTGTGGTCATTACCCCACTGAGAGGATTTCTCCCTTCCTCTCTGTCTCTCTCTTTGTTTCTGGCAGGTACATGTGCCCTGTAGGAAAAAAAAAAAAAAGTGAATTTCTTTATATTTACAAAAGAACAAACAAAAGAGAAAGTATAGCAGTAGAGTTTGGCTAGAATTGTGCATGTACTTTTTTATTTAACACTGGGATGGGCTATTCAGGAAGAGTGTGGGATTCTTGAGATTGTTAAAAATAGCTAGATAGGAAACAAGCCAGGATAGAAAACCATTTGAACCATCTGCCTTTCATTCTGCTAAACACATGATGAACTAAAGAGAAGCTTTGTGCTTGTCTTCATGTTGGTGGCCTCAGGTGTGTAATTTAGGTGAATCTATCTTCATTGGCATTGCTTGCACTTGCATTTTTTCTCACTAAGACAAACCTGAATAGTTTTAGAAATTACTGAAATAGTTAAGACATTTCTGCCTTTGCAGAGAGATATTCACATAAATTGTACAAATGGAAGTCTACAACATCCCAACACATCAAATCTAACCAAGGAAAATAACAATACCAACAAATGAAGCCAGTGTGAAGCCACTCAGCACTGCGGTACTGGATTAATCATGTTGCTCTTTGAGAATTTAAAGCTTTTAATCATGTAGTGCTACTTTCTTTGGTTAAAATTCATGGGCACTTAACAGGTTTATTTTGGCCCCTAGGGTCCCTTTATTGCTCACTAAGTACAATGAAAACCTGTTAAGAATAAAGAATAAAAATTAATGTCAAACTGAATAAAGAAGCTAGAAAGGTCAAAATTTGTTCCTAGGGTCAAAGAATATACCTACACATGGTAAAGACCATGGAAATCAAAATTAAATTCAGAACTTACGCCCATAAACTGGTAGAAGTAACAAAATCACCCACAAATTGAGTTTCCAATCGTTTTGCATTACAAATACATAACAGGCATAAAATATATTATGGATATATGTAAATATATGTATGAGCAAGAAATAAATTTCTATTTTTTTTCCTGTAATCTAAACACCTTGAATTATCTATTCAATTATCTGTTCTCAAGACTAGGAGCAGGCCTCTTTAGAAGGCCCATTGTCTACCCAGGACTTAGAAACCTACCAGAAGACATTAAAATTTTGGCATCTAAAAAGTACCCATTTTTTTTTTTTTGAGAGGTTTTTGCCATAGGGCATGTGCACTTGCCAGACAGACAGAGAGAAACAGAGAGACAGAAAGCGAGAAATCACCCCCCCAGGGGGTATGGCCATACCGCAATCCCTTCTCCTCCATTCTCCTCTTGGGATCTTGGGCACACATGCACATGCGCCTGGTGTGAGTTTTAAGCCACCAGGTCTGGGACGCGAACCGTGGTCGACTACGTGGGAGTCCAGTGACATAGCCATTACACTAACTGCTGGTCCCTAAGTACCCATTTTGTAATAAAAAATAAACTGCAGGGGCCAGCAAGTAGCCCCTGGCAACTCCTCTGGGGAGTGATTTCTCACTTTCTGTCTGTCTCTCCAGTGAATACATGTACTCTATAGCAAAAATCTAAATAAATAAATAAACTTAATACCAATACAATAAAGATTACATGCCCAGCCTTTGGTGGCACAGGCAGTAGTATACTGATCTGGAAGCCATGTGGTGACTGCGGGTTCAGATCTTGAGTCGACCTGAAACAGGCTGAGTCTACTTGCCCCCAGTCCTAGTTGGAGGAAAAGGGAAAAGGATGACATCATGATGAGACTCCATCGAGGGTGCGTCTCTCTCTCTCTCTCTCAAATAACCTTTTAAAGAAAGGAAATATGAGTATTTAGCCCCATTTTAATCCATCACAGATTAGTTTTAAAAGGTGATGCCATAATTTTGCAAGCATTTATTTACTAATAAATACTAGAATTTAGGATTAGCGAGGTAGGGTTACATATATCAAAATTTTACAAAAAATTCTTATATATTAACGTCCACAAAGAACTCATCTAGTAGAAAAGAGGCATAAAATTCTAAGAAAAACAGTTCTACAAAAAACTGTTGTGGGACCAGCAGATGGTGTAGTGGTTACACTGCTGGACTTCCAAATGGCATACTGTGGTCCCAGTCCCTGACCTGGTGGCTTGAAACTCACTCCAGGTACATATGTGTGTGTGTGACCAAGATCCTGGGAGGAGAATGGAGAAGGGAGTGCGGTGTGGCCACCTCCCACGGGGGTGAGTTTTCACCTTCCCTCTCACTGTCTCTGTCTCTCCTGTGGGTGCACACATTCTAAGGAAAAAAAACCTATAAATAAATAAATAAATAAATAATAAAAATAAAAATAGTTGTTCATGTTTGCCATATTATCATTAGCAAGGGAAGGCCCAGGAATGAAGCCAAGGCCCTTGAAGTCTGTAGTCCTGCCAGGGTGGGGGATGCTAATAAGGGACTTTCTCGGCAAGTTTCATTCTTCTCTCTGCCTGCAAAAGGGAAAATCCTTCAGTTGGTTCTGCTGCAACCCTGGCGAGGCTTCCAGGTGTCTTGGCTTTTCTTCCTTTCATACTCATTTACTGGATTTCCAAATCTACTCAGAATGAGAGTGTAGACTTCATTCTTTTCATCCTGTACCCCACCACCCCCAGCTTTAACCTTTCCTTGGACTAGATAAAAGTCCCACACCATCAACAACTACTGAGTGTGTGTGCCATTTATCAGATTCCACTAGTCAAATCAGTTTGAGGTAGAAGGGCCAACATTGGCTCCACGTCTCTCAAGAGAAAATAAGCCTGGAGAGGAAGATCATTGATCAGTGCCCAGCACCACGCCAGGCAGCCAAACGCTGGCAGCAGCTCCACCTTCAACCTATAAATGATCTCAAGCAATTCACAGCATTTCTGCCTCTTGAGCACAGTTGACGAAACAATGAGCCTTGGGTTGGTAAGGAGAGCAGCACATAATAAGGGAAGAATGGTCCTGAAATGACTTGTCTCAGAAACAGCCAACATTTTCCCCTGAGAAGGAAGGTTTTATGCCAGTGAGAAAGACATCAGTTCAACTTTTAGCTGATTTTCAGAATTTGATTTAGTTTTGAACATACATGAACATGCACATACTCTCACATACCGCAACATAGATCTATAAGTCACAGCTTCCCAAATAAATCAGATGGGAACATAACAGAGGGGTAAATGATAGAAGGGAAAATAAATATGCATGTTGAATAAACAGGTCCCTGTTCATTTGAAGATGTTTTAAGGTGTCAGGAGTAGTTGCTGGACTGGTTACATGATAAATTATCATTGAAGTGGTTTCTATCACTTAAAAAGCTTGTAAGCTGAGTCACAGATAGGTACCCCAAATTTCAAGGAGCCTTTTTATTTTTATCTACAGGGGCAATATTATACATATTGACTGATCTTTGAAGAACTCTGTTGCATGGACTTAAGCAAATTTAATTATTTTTGCAAAGAAGCCTCTGAGCATGCAC
Organism: Tupaia belangeri chinensis; assembly: GCF_000334495.1. Taxonomy (NCBI): domain Eukaryota; kingdom Metazoa; phylum Chordata; class Mammalia; order Scandentia; family Tupaiidae; genus Tupaia; species Tupaia belangeri. The sequence continues at coordinate 3,112,925 of NW_006159757.1, read as the reverse complement.
ATGCAGTAGCCCCGATCTGTTGGAACACAGAGGATAAGAGCACAATATGAAATCAGAAGGTGATCACATTGAAGTAAAATTTAGTCTATCCACATTTCAGAGGCATAGCTCACACCATTTTCCAGTGGGCATTATTCTGAGCACCTCAGAGTGGCAGTATGTTTTAGCTTCCTACCCATAAACTCAGTCATTCTTTGCACACCCTGAATACTAGCACAATCCTTTTGACTAAATTAACTGCTCCAATTACATGCTTAAAAGAGGTACCTACTCAGAACAGCACCCCAATCTGTTTTTTAGTTTTAAAGGATGAAATGGATTATTTAGTGACCAGCAGGTGATGTAATGGTTACATGGCTGGACTCTCACGTAGTCCATCATGGTTCAAGTCCCAGACCCAGTGACTTAAGACTCACACCAGCACATGTGCATGCATGCCCAAAATTCCTAGAGGAGAATGGAGGAAAAATGATTGCTGCATGGCCATCCCCCTAAGGGGTGATTTCTCACTTTCCTATCTCTCTATCTCTTTCTGTGCCTCTGGTGAGCCATGCACCCAATAGCTAAAATCTTTCTTAAAAGAAAAAGAAAAGGAAATGAACAGTTTAGGAAAAACACCATCTTGGAAGGAGAACTGAGATATTCTGAAACTTAGAATGAGCATCTCTACAGTTCTATGGAAGGCTTTCATCATTGACATCTTTAGCAGTTTTATGGCAATATAACTGACATACAATACACTGCACATATTTAGAAAGCATAGTTTGATACATTTTTTCCCATATGTAATCACCCATAAAATCATCACCACCATCAAGGTGTCCACCCCAACTTTTCTTTTTCGAGTTCTCTTTTTAATCTTTCCCTCCCACCATGATCTACATTTTCCAACCCCTTTCCATAATTTATGACATTGATCCATTAAGGAGGTCAAGCAAGTTGTCCTGCCAAATTACCCACCTTCTGGATTTGGCTGGCTGCATCTTCGTGGTGTCATTTAGCTTATTCCTCTTTCTCTTGTTTCCTATGAAGTATATTTCCAAGACATGAACTCCTGATGATTTCACATTAAGCATTTTGGCAAGATACAGTTTGTGTGCTTCATGCTCTATCATGCCCAAAACACTAAATACCAACCAGATTGACCCAATTATTCCTATTTTACTGTCTTTTATATTAGGTTTTATTTGTTATTTGGTTGTTGTTTCCTGTCTCAAAATGTCGTATTATTGGAATCATACAGTATGTAGCCTTCTGGGATTGATTTCTTTTACTTAGTAACACGCATTTAAGTTTTCTCCATGTATTTTCATAGCTTGACAGTTCATTTCTTTTTAGTGTCAAATTATAACACATACCATTGTCTAGGTGTATTGCAGTTTATTTATCCATTTACCTACTGAAAGTCTCCTTGGTCGTTTCTTGTTCTTGGTAATTATGAATAAAGCTGCTATAAATATTCCCATGCAACTTTTTGTGTGGATGTAAGTTTTTCAACTCCTTTGGATAAACAAGGAGTACAGTAGATTGTATGGGAAGAGTATGTTTAGTTTTGTAAGAAAGTTTTCAAAGGTATTCCACAATGCCTCCACCATTTTGCATTCCTACCAGCAAAGAATGATCATTCTTGTTGCTTTACACAATCACTAGCATTTGGCGTTGTCAGTGTTCTGGATTTTGGCCATTCAGAAAGCTGTACAGTGGTATCTAATTGTTTTAATTTTCATTTCCCTAATGATATAGATGTGGAACATCTTTTCAGAGGCTTATTTTCCACGTGCATACATTCTTTGATGAGGTATCTTATTAAGGTCTTTGGCTCATTGTTTAGTTGAGTCATTTGTTTTCCTGTTGAGTTCTAAAAGTTCTATGTATATTTTAGAAAATAGTCTTTTATGAGATGTATCTATGGCAGATATTTTCTCACGGCCAGTGGCTTGTGTTTTTAGTGTCTTGACTGTGCAATTAACAGAACAGAAAATTTTTTAATTTTAATGATATCCAGATTATCCATTTTGTCTTTCATGAGTTATGTCATCATTATTCTATCTAAAAAGTCATTGTCAAACCCAAGATCATCTAGATTTCCTTCTATGTTATCTTCTAGAAGTTTTATAGTTTTGCATTTTATGTTTAGGTCTGTCATCTATATTGTTTTTCAGTTTTGTGACAGTCTGTGTTTAGATTCATGTTTTTTGTATGTAGGTATATAAATGGTCCAACATCATTTGTTGAAAAGAATACCTTCTCCATTGTATTGCCTGTGAAAAGATCAGTTATCTCTATTTTGATGGGTCTATCTCTATTTTATTTAACTATTTGTCTTTTATTTTGCCAATACCGCACTCTCTTGATACCTGTAGCTTTATAGTTAAGTCTTAAAGTTTGTAATGTGAGTTAACCAACTTTATTCTTCTTCTTCAATAATGTGTTGGCAGTTTTGGTTCTTTTGCCTGCACATACTAATTTTAGAATCATTTCGGCAATATTTACAAAATAATTCTCTAGGATTTTGATTGGGATTGTATTGAATCTATAGACAAAATTGAGAAGAACTGACATCTTGACAATATTGTGTCTTCCTATGTATAAACATAAAGCATCTCTCCATTTCTTTAGGTCTTATTTTATTTCTTTCAACTTTTTAAAAACTTTTCTCATACAGATCTCATACATATTTTGTTAGATTTATATCTAAGTGTATCATTTTAGGGAATGCTAATATAAATGGTGTTAGATTTTTAGTTTTAAATTTCACTCATTTATTACTGGTTTATAGGAAAATTATTGACTTTTGTTTATTTAACCTTGTATCCTACAACCTTACTATAACTACTTATTAGTTCCAGTCATCTTGTTGTTTCTTTGAGATTTTCTACAAAGACAATCATGTCTTCTCCAAATAAAGACAGCTTATTTTTTCCTTCACAATCTGTGTACCTTTTATTTCCTTTTCTCATATTATTTAATTAGTTAGTATTTCTAGTATTATGTTGAAAAGCAATGGTGATGGGGATGTCTTTGTGTTGTCCCTCATCTTAGTAGGGAAGCTTTTAGTTTCTCACCATTAAGTGTAATATCAGCTGTAGGTATTTTGTAGATGTTCTTTATCAAGTTGAGAAGTTCCCCTATATTACTAGTTTACTGAAAGTTTTGATGAATGTATGTTGGAATTTGTCAAATGCTCATTCAATCTCTGTTGATATAGTCATGCCTTTTTTGTGTGTTTAGTTCATAGATATGATTACATTAATTGATTTTCAAATATTGAAAAAAATTGCATACCCGTGATAAATCCCATTTGGTATTGGTTGATAATTCTTTCTATATGTTGCAGGAATTTATGTGCTAATATTTTTCTGAGGACTTTTGTATTTAGGTTCACAAGATTTTGTTCCCTAGTTTTCTTTTATAATGCCTTTGTCTGATTTCAATATTGAGGTGATATTGGCCTTGTAAAAAGAGTTAGAACATATTCCCTCCATCTTCTGAAAAGACTGTAGAAAATTGGTATAATTTTTATGACAGCCCCATGGAAGCTGAATTCCACATGGCCAACCATGGTTCAAATCTCAGCCCTGGAGATCTGAAATGCACCAAGTGTATGTGAAATCCCAATAGGATGGATAAATGAAGGAGAAGAGGTTGTGGTATGACCACGCCCCATTAGGAGATATTTTCTCTGTCTCTGTCTTTCTCCAGTAAGCACATATGCTTCAGCAATTTAGAAAAAGAAAATTAGTATAATTTATTTCTTAATTGTTTGGTACTGTAGAAATTACCAATTAACCCATGAGTCTGGTACTTTCTGTTGAGATGGTTACTGATCATTGATTCAATTTTTTTCATAGCTATCAGCCTTCAGATTGTCAGTTTTTTCCTATGTATTAGAAGATTCTGTTTTTTGCTGTAGGTCATGTGCATTCATCAGAGAGACAGAAAGAGAGAGACAGAAAGCAAGAAATCACCACTCCAGTGGGATAGTCGGTCTCTTCTCCTGCATTCTCCTCTTGGAATTTTGGGCACATACATACATGTGCCCAGGGTGAGTTTCATTGTTGCCAGATCCAGGACTCGAACTACAGTTGGCTGTGTGGGAGTTCTGCTGTCCCCCAACTTCTGTTTTTATTAAATTTCTTATTGCTTTCTTGTTTCCAATTTCTGCTTTAGTTTTTAAAACATATCTTTTTTTCTGCTTACTTTGGTTTTAATTTCTTATTCTTTTCCAAGTTTTTGAGGTAAAAACAGATGATTGATTTTAGCTCTTTCTTGTTTTTGAACATATGAATTCAGTGTTGTACATTTACCTCAAAACACTGCTTTTACTATGTCCCACACATTTTGATAAGTTGTGTTTTATTTTCAATTAGCTTAAAATATTTTTGTTTCTCTTGTGATTTCTTCTTTGCGTTTTTCAGAAATATGTTGTTCAATATCCCTGTAGTTTGTAATTTCCCAGTTAATTTTCTGTTTTTGATTTCTAGTTTAAATTCATTGTAATAGGAGAACAGACATTATATGATCTTTAGTCTTCGAAATGTATGAAGATGTGTTTATGGCTTAGAAGTGGTCTGTCTTAGAGAATGTTCCACATGAGTTTGAGAAGAATGTATATTCTATTGTTGGACTGAGTAGTTTTTAGAAGTCCATTGTATCCATTTGATTGATGATGTTGCTGAGTTCAGCTACGTCCTTACTGATTGTTAGATATGTCCATTGCTATTAAAGGAGTGTTGAAATGTTCAACTGTGAAAGTGGATTCATCTAGTCAATATCTCTTCTTACATTTCTTTTGGCTTTGCTGCACACACAAAGGGACTTCAAACATTTATGGAAAAATGGAATTAAAAGATTAAACATTTAAAAAATAAACTTTACTTCTTGGCAAACACTCCATAAAGTTCCCAACACCTTTGTAAGTGATGACACAAGATACTGAGCTTGATAGGGGTGCTTTTCAAACTTAAATAGTGCCTCAGACTAGATCCTGTCCAGATACATTAAAACAACTTGATATGAGTTTGGTTTGGTTCAAAAATTGTAAAATTTATGAATTTTTTTCGTAAGTCACAATTCTCATAAATTTTTTGAAGACGTCTTGTGTTTTGATGCTCTGTTAGGTACGTACATGTTAAAGATTGTTCTTTCTTTTGGGGGAACTGACCTCTTTAGCGTATCTAATGCCCCTAGTTATTTTGTATTTTTCTTGTTTTAAAGTAAATTCTGCCTAAAATTAATATATTATAGATATTTCTGTTTTCTTTTGGTTAGTATTAGCATTATATATCTTTCTTGATTTATTTACTACTTTTTTTTTTTTGAGAGGTTTTTGCTATAGGGCACGTGCGCTCGCCGGACAGACAAAGAGAGATAGAGAGACAGGAAGTGAGAAATCACCCCCCACAGGGGATGGCCACGCTGCAATCCCTTCTCCTCCATTTTTCTCTCAGGATCTTGGGCACGCACGCACACATGCCCGGCGCGAGTTTAAACCACCAGGTCTGGGACTCGAACCACGGTCAACTATGTGGGAGTCCAGCAACATAGCCATTACGCTAACTGCTGGTCCCGATTTATTTACTTTCAATCTATGTGTGTCTTTATATTTAAAGTGAGGTTTTCTGTTGTTTTTTGTTTTTGTTTTTGTTTTATTTTTTTTTTGTAGTCAACATATAATTAGGTCTTTTTAAAAAGCTACTATGTTATTACCTGTGCTTTCAATGATAAATTCATATCACTGGTATCCAAAGTTATTAAAATATTTGGATTAATAGCTACCATATATGTTACTGTTTTCTATTTGTTCTTCTTTTTCCCATTTTTGTCTTCCATTCTCTTTTTTTCCATTTTATGCCTTTAATTGAACATTCGATATGGTTCCGTTTTCTCTTCCTTCTTAGAGTGTCAGTTCTTCTTTCTTTTTTTTATTTTTCACATTTTTAGTAGTCTTAGATTTTGTAATATACTTTTACAATTTAATCCAAGTCTAGTTATAAGTAATACTAAGACACTTCACAGATAGTGAAAATACTTTATAATAACAAACTAATCCTAATTCCTCCCTCATGTCTTCTGTATTATTTCTGTCATTCATTTTCTCTCTCTCCCTCTACATATATACATGTATTCAAAATATTTATGAGAAATATGCCTTTTTTTTTTTAAAGATTTTTGCCGTAGGATATGTATGCTCACTAGCAAGGGACAGGGAATGAAAAATGGCCACACCGGACTCCTTTCTCCTCCATTTTCCTCTCAGTCTGGATTTTGGACACATGCACACGTGTTCAGCTTGTTTTTCAAGCAACCTGGCTAGGGACTCAAATCATGGAGTCAGCCATGTAGGATCCAGCACCTGCTGGCCCTGCATGGACTTTTTTGTTTTAATTAACAACAAAGTAAATCGATGTTTTCTATTTTCTACAAAATACTTGAAGTCTCCTTGTAGAGATACACATACACACACAAGCATGTATAATAAAATACATCATGGCTGGTACTATTTTGGACAAGCTATTATTTATTAGATTAAGAATAAGGAAGAATAGATATTTTATTTTTACTTATTCCTTTGATGACACTTTTCTTTTACTTAGATAGATCCAAAGTCTGACCTGTATTACTTTCTTTCTCTTTAAAGAGGTTTCTTTCTTTTTTTTTTAACATTTTTTTGCAAGACAAATCTCCAACAGATTTCCTAAATTTTATTTGCCTGAAAAATTTTTTGTTTTTTATTTTTGAAAGATAATTTCATTCCAGGCTGATAAGGGTTTTTTGTTTGTTTGTTTTCTCTCAATACTTTAAACATTTCACTCTTGTCTTCTTACAACGTTTCTGTGATTTATCCTTGCTTTTGCATATATAAGCCTTTTTCCTCTGACTTCTTTCAGTATTTTCTGTGTATCTGTTTTTCTCTCATATGAAATGATATACATAGGTGTAGCTCTTTTGGCACTTACACTGCTTGGAATTCTCTGAGCTTTGTGTATCTATAGTTTGATGTCTAACATTAATTTGAAAAAAATTTGAATTATTGCTTTTCAAGTATTCCTTTTGTTCTTCTTTCTTTATTCTCCTTTTGGTATTTCCATTTCATGTATTTCATACCTTTTGTAATTCCCCCATAGTTCCTGAATATTCTAATATTTTTCAGCTTTTACTTCTTTGCTTTTCAATCTTGGAAGTTTCTCTTGAGATCTCTGAACCCAAAGATTCCTTTCTTAGCATATATAGTATACTAATAAGCCCATCAAAGGCATTCTTCATGTCCATTACTGTGTTTGGGGGGTTTTGGGTTTTCTCTTTTCTTTTTAAAATTTGCTAGAGGGTGGATGTGCTTTCCAGAATGAGACCGAGAGAAAGTAAGAAAGCACCCTCCCATGGAGAATGGTCATACCAAAATTCCTTCTCCATTTCTCCTTTTAGGATTTAGGGCATGCATGCAAATGCACCCAAAATGTTTTTCAAGCTGCCAGATCTAGGACTTGAATCGCTCAGTTGACCATGTGGGATCCAGCTGCCCTTACCACCACACCACCAGCTGGCCCAGTTACAGTGTTTTTGATCTCTATCATTTTTTATTCTTTCTTAGAATTTTCATATCTCTTCTTACATTGCCCATCTGTTCTTGCATGCTGTCTGCTTTATTTGTTAGCTCCTTTAGCTTATTAACCAGAATTGTTTTGTATTTCCTGTCTGATAATTACAACTTCATGCCATGTCTTGTCTTGATGCATCCTCTGTCTCTTCAAGCTGTTTTTTTGCCTATTGGCATGCCTTGTAGTTTTCTCTTTGGTTTTCTTCTAAATTTCTTTCTCTCTTTTTTTTTTTTTGAGAGTTTTTTGCCATAGGGCACGTGCGCTTGCCAGACAGAGAGAGACATAGCGACAGAAAGCGAGAAATCACCCCCCAGGGGGGATGGCCACACCGCAATCCCTTCTCCTCCATTCTCCTCTTGGGATCTTGGGCACGTACACACATGCGTCCAGGTGTGAGTTTTAAGGCACCAGGTCCAGGACGCAAACCGCGGTTGACTACGTGGGAGTCCAGCGACATAGCCATTACACTAACTGCTGGTCCCTAGTTTTCTCTTGATAGTGGAATATAATGTATTGGGTAAAAGAAACTACTTAAAAGGCTGAAGTAATGCAGGTAATGAAATGTGAAGGAAGCGAAAGCATTCTGCAGTCCTCAGATTAGGTCTTAGTCTTTTAGGAAGTCTGTGTCCCTGGATGGTGAGCTTCACAAATACTTCTCATTTTTGTTCCTCCCCTATTGACTGAGACATAATGGTTATAGTGGACTAGAGTTGAGCATTTTTCTTCTCCACATGGAAGGCCAGAGTGGTCTAGAGTTGAGTATGTCCCCTCTGTGAGGAAGGCTATAGCTGTTGGAATCATACATTTATCTACTCCAAGACCAGTTAATTTCTGATAAAACTGCAGCCCTTTAAGCTCTGATTAGCTAGTTTCTCCTGAGGACAGACCTGAAGAATCATGTGCTTTGGCATATCCAAAATGTTTTCTTTTCCCCTGTCAATGCCAGATGTTCTAGGATATTGTCTCTGTGATACTTGCTGTGAAAATTTGGTGAAGCTCCTGAATGTAAATTTTAGGGGTATCCTAGGGGACCTCCTATGACTGAGTTCCCGTGGAGTTTTTGGTTTTCAGACTTATCCATATCAAGCCTCCAGCAATTTATCAGTTATAGATCCAGTTTTCCTACCCCAGCACTGGCTCCAATGGAGGTTTTTGTTCCAGTGTGTTGCAATTCTCTGCCTATGATGTGTCTCCAGTGTGAGGGGGCAGTGGTTTGCCCTGTTACCCCATTTCTCTTAAGGATCTAAGAATAATTCTTTTTTTTTTTTTTTGAGAGGTTTTATGCTATAGGGCGCGTGCGCTCGCCAGACAGACAGAGAAAGAGAGACAGAAAGCAAGAAATCACCCCCCAGAGGGGATGGCCACACCACAATCCCTTCTTCTCCATTCTTCTCTCAGGATCTTGGGCATGCACGCACACGTGCCCAGCGTGAGTTTTAAGCCACCGGGTCCTGGACGTGAACCGCGGTCAACTACATGGGAGTCCAGCGTCATAGCCATTACTCTAACTGCTGGTCCCAGGATCTAAGAATAATTCTTGATTCTTCCATTTTCTCTGTTTTTTACTTTTTGATAGAATGGAGTGCTTACTTCTAGAGCTTCTTACATGTTCAACAGGAAATGGAAAGCACTCAGACTTTTAATAACTAGGAATGCCAAATTTAAATTGGGAAACTAAATTTAACCTGTCATTCTAATCAGTTATTATTCTAAGGGCTAGATGAGCCAAATACTTAACCTTTAATTGCCTCCATTTATTAACAATGTAAAGTATTTTAATATAGCCCAAAAACGTAATCCAGTTCAGTCCAGCTGCTCACAATTTTATTTGACAGCAGTAAGGTAATGACGGCCATAGCCATGTAGAGTATGGGGAAAGAAATCTGCCAAGAGTATTCTCTAGGAACTTTAGGGAATTCACTTACATGATGTTAATAAAATTTTTGGGAAGGTCACATCATTTATATCCTTGAAGGTATATAAACAAGTAAGTACCATTTATGCTTTAGCCAAATGAGTTTTCTGGCTTGTGAACTCATTTAGCCAGTGTAACCTTTTCTATAGGGTACTAGAGTGTGAGGCTGCTAAAAAGTCCTAGCATAGCACATGAGTTCTACGTTGACTGTAGGACCCACTGTTCCCTTTAGAAGCTTAGAAGCAGTTTAGGTTTGGCTGCTAAACAAAGAGAAACTTTATGTTTCTGTAAAGTTCTCTGAGACCATCCATATCAGAATCATTTGAGTACTTATTAAAAAATACATATTCCTGGGGCCAGTCGGTGGCATGGTGGTTAAGATAGCTTAATTTCACATGGATGACTGTGATATTTGAGTCTTAGATCCAACAGCTTGAAAAACAAGCCAGACACATGTCTGTGTGTGCTCAAAATCCTGAAAGGAGGGAGAAATGGAATAGAAGAGATTGTAGCATGGTAAACACCAGGGGGTGGGGGGAGGGGAGATCTTTTTCTCTTTGCTACATATCTTCTAGCAAAAATTTTTAAAGTGCATATTCCTGAAACTCCACCACAGATTACTGAATCACTATTTCTGAAGTGGGACCTAGGAATCAGAGTTTCTATAGGTTCCATTGAGTGATCCAAGAACCTTTATTCCCTCTGTCTGAAACACATGATCATGTTACCCAATAATTTGGTCTCTACAACTATGTTCTTTATTTGAAAGAGTCCTCATATTTAGCTTTTTAGAAGCCCATATATGGCTAATGTCAGGCTTTGGGGAAATCCTAACTGCTATTTCCTAAGCAATGAGACAAGTTGCCACAGGGTCAATTTGATTGAGTTGTTCAGTTGGCCAGAACAAGCCACTAATCGATGACAGTGGCCTGATTATTCAAGGCCATATGAACAATAGAATCAGATGAGGCCAGGTAATGTAATCGCCAAGCATTGACTTGTGACAGTCAATCTGGGTGACTTTAAAGACAGGTACTTTATAAGATGACCTAGCAAGTTACTGTCTTCAGTCTGTTCTGTATCCCTGGATCAGGGTAGACCACTTCGACAGGCCTGTAGCAAAACTCTTCTTCTTCGGCATATTTTGATTGTTCTACTTAGAATGTCAACCATCGTTATAATATTTTTTGTTTGTATTGTTTATAATTACATTATTTTATAAGACATATCCATAGATCCCAACGTGTAAGAAAAATTGTGTTGATTTTCAGATTTTTAAGTGTCAATAAATTATATTTGATATTTTAAGAGATTAAATAAATATTTTAAGTTATTTAACCTTACTATGACCATGTACAACATCCATATTTTCAGGTTGTCATCAGATTTGCCAGACACTAAGCCCTGACAACTGCTAATGAAGTTCAATGATCTGGTTATAAACAATCATATGCTATTTTTTTTTTTGAGAGTTTTTTGGCTATAAGACCTGTGTACTCACCAGAAAGACAGAGAGAGACAGAGAGACAGAAAGTGAGAAATCACCCCCCAGGGGGGATAGCCATGCCACAATCCCTTCTCCTCCATCTCCTTTGGGAGCTTGGGCACACATGCACACACGCCCGGCGTGAGTTTAAGCCACTGGGTCGAGGACTCGAGCCGCAGTCGGCTACATGGGAGTCCAGCGACATAGCCATTATGCCAACTGTTGTTCCCAACAATCATACACTATTTTAAAACTTCTGTTCCCTCCATGGCAGATGATGGTGTGTGACAACATTGCATGTACTGCATAAATGTATAATGACTCTAAACGGGCCATGAACTGGGTCTGAACACATCCCCTTGTGAGTTCAGGAGGCTGACAGTTGATATGTTTGAGTCCTACTTGTGATCAGTCTCTTAAAAATTATTTACCTATGGGGATGGCCCTGCTGCTTGGTGGTTAAGGAAGCAGGATCCCATGTGGCCAACCACATGGTTTGAATCCAGGCCCTGGGATTTGAAAAACACCCTAGAGATGTGTGCATACATGCCCAAAATCTCTACAGGGTGGATAAATGGAGGAGAAGGAATTGCAGCACGACCACACCTCACCAGTCCGTGGGTGGGGAGGTGGGGTTGCTTTGCTCCTCTCTTTTCTCTGGCTTTCTGTCTCTCTCTGGAAAATACATGCACTCTCTGGCAATTTTTAAAACATTATTTACCTAGGCACATATTATTTCTAGAACTAGAGTAGGTACTGAAATGGGCATAGAAATCCCTATTCCTATCCATGGAGACAGTTATAGTTTATAGTTAGAATCATACATGACTCTAGATGATGGCTAAGATTTTAAAGCCATTTGATCTAACCTTTCCAGACAGGGTTCATACTGCTAAGACCAAGTCAAAACAGTGATTTATCTTGTATCCATTCTAAGATACACATGTAAGCAGAGGGACAGAATTTGCAAGACTCCAGCAAACAGAAAATAAAACAAATCAAAACCAATATTCCCTCACTTGACCAGGAGAATTGTGATCCTGATCTTTGAACAACTAAGCTAAGATAAAGTGATCTCAGGAGGCATTTTGTTTATTCCTCTTCTTGAACAAATTGTTGTAAACAGCTGAAATAATGCTTTTATAAAATGGTTGGTGTATTTATCAAGAGAATGGCTGAAAATCGGACAGGAGGGCATATCTACAATTTAAATGGGTCTTAGTGACAGCTTACTTATAAAAAAAGGATAATAGACCCTGAATAATAAGACTAAGGACAGAATAGTCTTTTGTGTAGCCGAATTCTTTAGTGGCTGGCTGCACTGAACTGTGTGTGTGTGTGTGTGTGTGTGTGTGTGTGTACACAGGTATGTGTGTGTAGAACAACCTATGGAGAGTTTTGCCTCATTTTTTAAAATATTGAGACACTAATTTTAAATATTGAGATTTTGTAAAATATTGAGCAATAAGCATAGTATATAAAATATATATGTACAGCATAAAAGACACTGATTTGTTAATACCTATTTAACCACCACCAGATCTAGAAATACCTTGAAACTACATGTCATATTCCCCTAACTCTGACAATCTTCATAAGCAGTAGCATAATTTTGTGGTATATATGTATATATGTATTAAAAATTATATCTATTTTCATGTTTGGGGGTCCCCAAGACTACCCTCACTTCTGGTACCAGTTGCAAGTTCAGATACCCCACCCCCCTCAGGTTTGATGATTTGCTGGAAGGATTCACAACATTCATAATGCTTTTATACTCACAGTTATAGTTTATTATAATGAAAGGATATATATTAAAATGAGATAAAAGAAGAGGCAAAGGGGACAGGAGTCAGGAGTATTCCAAGTGCATAGTTTTCAGTGGTCCTTTGCCAGTGGTAGTTTGTGGACAGCACTTCCATATCCCAGAAACAACATGTGACATGTATGCAGGGTGGCAACAAAAGCAATTCACCATATCTTGTTGTCCAGAGTGTTTATTAGGACTCGGTTACATAAGCATGGCTTACTGTGGAGCTAACCTGTGTCTCCAGCTCTTCCAGAAGCTGTGTTGATAGTGCAAGGCCCAAGGCCTCGCCCTGTAGATCACATTGTTAGTGTAAAACTATCTTGTGCAGTCGAAAGGCCCCGAGTAAACAATGGTACCATACCAGACAGGACAGTTAAAGGGCTTAGAGATTATCTCCAAGAAACCAAGGACAAGTGCCAGATCCTTCCCTGGACAAGATTCATCATTTACTGCACATATATGAGTCTATATGGTTGTATGTATTCACTATACATCCTTTCATTAAAAATATACATTAGTTGGGACCAGCAGTTAGCGTAATGGCTATGTTGCTGGACTCCCACGTAGTCGACCGCAGTTCACGTCCCAGACCCGGTGGCTTAAAACTCATGCTGGGTGCGTGTGCGTGTGTGCCCAAGATCCCGAGAGGAGAATGGAGGAGAAGGGACTGCGGCATGGCCATCCCCCCGGGGGGGTGATTTCTCATATATACACATTAGTTGTATCTTAAACTTCTTATAAATGCTTAAGCATTATACATATGCTTCATATAAACACATTCTTTTTTTGTATTTCATATAAGGTCTTAAGGATTATTATATATACACTTAAATATTATGTTTTGTTCCTTTGAAGAGTTGTTTGTATTTATTCTATGTTGAGCTGATGTTCTGGATATTCTTGCTAAAGATTAAGAATAGTCTCAAAGTCATCTTACAAGATGAAAAGCAGACTTTATACCTGTGCACTTACATATTGAATTGTCAGAAAAGTCACGACATGCTTTTCTATTTAAAAATAAGTCATGACTTTTCTGACAACTTAATATTATGGATGGATAAATATATATTTATTTATTAACATAAAGTGTGTATATATGTGTGTGTATATATATATATACATAATATATAGTTATTTACATAAAGTGTGTGTATATATATATATACACACACACACAAAGTATGAGTTTATTCTGGTGTAAAAATTTTTTAAATTTATGTATGGTTATTTTGTAATATATCTTTTCTATTAACTTTTTGAAGACACTTGGGTATTACGTTTTGCTTCTTTCAAGGGTTATTTTTAATTTCCATATTAGTCATTTTCTACATATCTTTATCAAATATTAAAGATAGCTTTGAAGACTTATTACCGGTCTAAAAGTAGATTTGATAAGTACCTATGATAGAGCAATGAAGCCACCTAGAACTGCTAACAGAGATAAAGACTTCATTTGTTTATGAGTTGGTTCCTCATGTTTTGCCATAAGTGATCTAGTGACTACAGAATAAAATATAGTCATTTTTATTTTAGTGATCTGAAAAGCTAGCAGTCACCTATATTATTAATCAGCCTCAATTATTAAGATCCTGTCTCATTATATCCCTATCCTCCCCCCTCCCAAGATGAAATAAATTACAGTCTATACCAGTGGCCAATGAACTTTTCTTAAAGGTCCAGGTAGTAAATATTTTAAGATGTGCAGCCATACCTTCCCCATGCCAGTGACTCACCTCTGCCATTGCACTGTAAAAGAAGCTGTAGGCAGTATGAAAACAAATATACATGGCTGTATTCCAATAAAACTTTATTATCAGTACTGAAATTTGACTTTTATATAAGTTCACTGCCATGAAATACTCTTGTCTTGATGTTCTTCAACCATTTAAAAAGGTAAAACCATTCTTGGCTCTCAAGTCATATAAAAACAGGTAACAACTTGGCCGATGGACTACTGTTTACCAACACTTGGGTTAGGCTAATGCATGCAAGGACTGTAGAAATGAGGTTATGTCTTCCATTTACAATAAAATATTCCTTAGTGTTCCTAATCCATAAATCCAGCACCACTGGCAATGATGAAAAGAAATTATCCAAAACATTAACTTGGAACCCAGTTTGTATTGTTTGGCTAAATTAATTAAACTGTTAACAAACAGAAAATGGATGTCAGCAAGCATTTGACTAGAACGACTCACTAATGTTGCACCTAAGTAAAACAGACTAAGATTTCCAAAGTAATCTTGACATTATGCCCCTAGGTAGAATTTTTATAGTAGAAGGATAATCATTTTCTTTCTCCTTTCCACTACCAATTCAATGTATATGGATAAAACAGGTAGCTATCAAGTATCAAAATTCCTAGGATAATAGAGACCAACTAGTAAAATCTTACTTCCACAGATGTGGTAGAAATCAGAATCAATTAATGCAATAATACCATTTTATTCTGCTGAGAACTTAGCAAGTCCCTCACAACTAAGTTTCACTTCTGCCTTCACTTTAGGTCAGTAAGCACAATGAGCAATTTGCAGGAGCAAATAACACAAACTTAATCTCACTGACTTTACTGTTACAGGTTGTTCATTTCCAGTTTTTTTCTTTTAAAAAAGAGCAGTTTTAAAAGACTATAGGTTAGCATAAAATATTTTTCTCAAATTGAAAGACTGATTGTACTTCATTATCCCTCCCTGCCCCCCACTTAGGTCTACCGAGCTGTAGAAAGGAGTGATTCGGTCTACAGAGCTGTAGAAAGGAGTGATTCAGTCAGTCAGGTAAGAACTTCCCTCTGCTGCAGAATTAAGATGGACTACTTAAAGAATGCCGGCTAAAAAGGTAGTGATGGAGATTTTCTCCTGTGGTTTTGATTTTCTAATTTTCTGCTTTTTATGCCTCCTAAGACGTGAACGTTTATGTTTGTTTTTCTTTGGATTTTTCTCTTCTGGATTATGTTTTCTATCAGGTTTGAAGCGTTGTCTCTTTGGCTCACATTTACATGAGAGCCTGTTGTTGGATATTGGCATTCCTATATGACAATTTGATTTCCCATTCCTATATTACTATTGCTTTTGATTTATTGGTAAATGTTTTACTTTATTTTTACCCCAAAAATGCCAGCTTCTTTAAAAAAAAGTGTTTTGCATTGTGCCATTAGAAAAGTATTTAGAAAATTCTATATGTGGGGAAACATTTGAGGAGGTAACAGTGAACTATCTGTCGACTCCATCACTCCTAAATTGACTAAATTGTGTAACAGAACCACAATGCCACATTCTACCCGTTTATACCACTCAGCAAGACTCTGTAAGAAGAGATCAGACTTGTTTGCTCTGATTTCAAATATCAAAATAGTATCCATATTTGAAAGGGTAATTAATTCTCTCTCTTCAATAATTTAGCATAGAGAGCTTTCCTTACTATAATATTTCATTATCTAGACGTAGTGAAGATTTATGCATCAACCATATTTCAATGCAGGTCAGAAGATACACAGAAATTAATCAGCTGTTTTCAAGTCATCATCATAGAAGGACTATTCAAGGTCCTTTGCCCCCTTTCTTAGGTTTTTAAATCTCATTGCAACTGAATATTAAGGACCTCAAATTCTGGAACATTGCTACTGACAATTTCTACTAATGATGATTTCATTCATAAAGCTTTTGGTTTTGTGAATTTTCAGGCTTGTGCTTTTCTTTTTAACCCGTTCCATTTTTCTGTTTCTTTTCAATGTTTTAATCCAATTATCAGCCCCATAAATAAGCACTTGCCACACTTACAGTAGGTGCACTGAACTGTGGGTAAAAGTGATTTCTGATTACAGACAAGCTAATTTTCAAGGGACAGGAGGAACAACATGCAGTGAACTGACTAAAAGAATAATGGAAAATACCTTGTTAGGTGACATATGGCACAGACTTAGAGCCCAGATGGAGACGAGAAAAGTTACTTAATCCTAAAATACATGTGCACTGCATCAACAGTAGTTGGGATGTGGGTCTTGTATGATCCGCTTGGTTATGAGAGGAAAAATATTGTATTGCTCAGCAATGTCCATTAACATTGTGATGAGTCTAACTGAGAGAGTGGCAAAAAGCAATTTAGACTCTTTAAAGCCGTAGAGTTGTGTCAACAGGGCCAAAGACAAAAGTCATTAAGAAAAACTATCTCCAGGACCTCTGAATTTTCAATTTCTCATTCTTTTCCCTCTTCACTGTTTCTTTTCATTTAATCCTTTCAGAATTTCCACCTTCATAGTCTCCGAGTCCCATACTCACACACATACACACACACACAAACACAAATTTGACATACTTCCTGAAATTTCAGAAATGATTACAAATGCCGTGGGAAATTATCTCTGTTATGATTTTTACATATGGCCTGGGATTTGTGCCTTGGGATGAAGGGATGAAGTACTGATGGTAGAGGATCAGGGTTGTTTTAACAGTAATCAAAATAAGCAAATATGCTAGACTGTAATAGGACTTTCACAGATTCCCTAAAAATCAGAAGGTTGTACCACAAATTGAGTGCCTTCTCCATCAATGTGAAGGCTGACTGTGATTACTTAACTGGAGACAGTCTGAAGAAAGTGAGTTTGGAAAACAGATGTCACTCTTTTTTATGGAACTATTATTTTAAGCTCTTTCCCACTATACAAGATGGCAGGCGAAAAAACTGAGAAGGAGGATACTAAGGAGAAGAAACCTGAGGCCAAGAAGGCTGATGCCAGTGGCAAGGTTATAAAAGGTGACCCGAAGGCTAAAAAGCCCAAAAAGGGAAACCCCATTGTAGTTGAAACCTGGTCCTAGTCTGGGGCATGCCATGCTACTTGTGACTGGATCTCTGGTCCTCAATTGAGTTCCACTACACAGAACACACCAGAAATTTGTCACCATCACCTTCACGAAAGTTGGTATTAGCAAAGTAAAAAAATCCAAAAATGTTTCACCAATGCTTACTTCAAGAAAAAGAAACTGCGGAAGCCCAGACACCAGGAAAGTAAGATCTTCGACACAGAGAAGGAGAAATGCAAGGTTACAGAGAAAGCGCAAGGTTGATCAGAAAGCTGTGGACTTGCAAATGTTACCAAAAATCAAGACTGTTCCTCAGCTCCAGGGCTACCTGTAATTCATATTTGCCCTTACAAATGGAGTTCATCCTCACAAATTGGTGTTCCAAATGTTTTGCCAAGAACCTAATTAAATCACTGATTTTATATATATATATATATATACACACACACACACACACACGCACACACATATATGCACACACATATACATATGTATATATACATATGTATATGTATATATGTGTGTATGTAATATTATTTTAAGTTTCTTTTCTTCTTCCATGAGAGAGAAAGAGATAAAGAGAGAGATATAGAGCTAGACACCTTCAACCAGTATCCTTGGTGCAATTCACCCCCAGCCTTAGCATGAAGTGGGGAAGTCCCTGGGATATGAGCCTAGGACCTTCTCATGTAAATCCAGTTGTATTACCATTGTGCCACTGTCTTACAGCCCCCATTCCTTTTTTTTAAAGAATTATTTATGTATTTAATTCTATTTGTTGTTATTGTTGTTATTATTTTTTAATTTGACCAGAGAGAAAGAGAAAGCGAGAGCAAGAAAGCAAGCCGCCAAGGCTGGGACTCAAACCATGGTGGGCCATGTGGGAATCCAGTGCCTTTAACCACCATGCCTCATGCAGGCCCACAGCCCCCATTCTTACCACTGTCTTACAGCCCCCATTCTTACCTGATATATATTGGTGGGGGGACAGGGCAAGAAAAGCCCTTTTCGTTGATGAAAAGTTAGCTAAAACAAAGTGGTTTTCTTTTCATTGAAAATAATGAGATCTTTGTCAATAACCCAACTCTCATCACAAGAATAGAACATCCTGTTCTGAAGTTCCTCAATCTGAGAAACAAGGTGCATAGGATCAAGAGTCTTTAGGAAAACCTTCAGACACATGGTACTCCCAGTACTGGAAGCTTTTTCATTGAGCCTTTAACCACTGAGAGTTAAGATTTCCTACGTAATGATGCATTCTCTTTGGTTCCAGCAAAGTCAACAAAGAGGAGGCTAAGCACAATGACCACTGGAGACCAAAGTATCAATTTCTTAGGAGTAATAAAGAGCTTTAAAGGGTTGTCAGGGCAAGTTAAATACAGTGGTGAGAAAACAGGTAAACTCTTCACTTGCTTTGTGCATAGTGGTTTCAATGAGCCTCTGAAAATGGGGAAATCTAGATATATATGAGGGATCTTTAAAGAATTCATGGAAAGTGAATATTTTTTAAAAAATGCATGGATTTGACAATTTTGCACCAAAGTCAACTCATGCTATAATTCCATTTTCCCATGAACTTTTTAAAGACTCCTCATCCAGATCAGCTTGAAGGTTGGCCCAGACCTTCTGTTCTCTGCCAAGGAAAACTGGACCAACATCTGCCTTCTGGTGACTTAATACAATATAGTTTAACTGCACTCAGGAATACAGCTTTACACATGTCTTTCAGTTCTTTAGGCAAACATTAAATCATAAAGCCTTCTACACTATTTAAGAGACATTTAGCTGCCAAATGATGAATAAAACGTGTGATTTAAGCACTAGAATCCAAAGTTTAATGTCATTTTTATCATTTCATTTTATTATATACAATAAAACACAGAGCCGTAACTTATAATGACAATCACATGCATTATAGCCTGTAGATTCGCTTCTAATACTGTCAGAATATATTTTAGACAGACTGTAAAGTCTATATCCACTAACACCTAGAGCTTTTGACCTTTGTCTCCAAACTTTTATATGAAGTCTCAGGGCCAAGCTCTAAAGGCTTCTCAGAAAATGGTTTCATGATTCCCACTTTTCTGAATCTATAGCCCAGGACTCCTGTTGAGAAAAAAGCTAGTTCCTTCTACAGTGTAGGTTGATATGGGTGTTAAATAGTTTCTTTCCTAAGTGGACTAGGGGCCTTTTTGTGAGCTAGGTAAAGAAGATAAATACACCTAAGGCTATTAGTAAATGAAACCTGACATATAGAAGGCGAATTATCTAGTTCAGTTTTCTACATTGATCAGATTCACTGAATAATTGTTTCACAGTACTCTTCCTTTACCTGAAGAGTCAGAGGAAAGACTCCAGTGCAGAACAGAAATGATAGGCCGAGCAGTGGATTGTCCTTTATGATTTTTTTTTTAACCCAGAGTTATCAGAGAAGTCTATGTAAACCATGGCTATTTTCGTAGGACCCTGCTGCATGATATGACAGGGAATTGGGTTGACAGTCCAACAATGTCAGGCTAGTGGCACTATTGTGAGAAGATATATTTCATTGTGAGCAAATAATATTAGATTCTTTCAATCTGTTGATACAATTGGGAGGGAGAGTGTTGTCCTTTGCTTTGCCCTCTGCTATTTGCAGATTATCTGAAGCGAGTTTGTTGTTATCACTGTGAAAGTCTAAATCAGGTAGTTTTAACAGGAAGCCTAATTGCTGAAAAAACTTTATTTTATGGGGCATTGATTTATTTCTTAACTTACCCCTCCTCTAGCAAATTCCCTGTCACACCCTTAAGGTGGGACTCCCAGTCAGATTCTGTGCCTAAGACACACTCCTGCTCCTGTACTGAGAGGACTGATCTCTGGTCTACTCTTAGCTGACTGTCTTTGGTTCTCTGAGTCTGCCCTGATTTTATACTCTCAGTTAAACCTTGTGTAGTGGTTTTCCTACCTCAATTCCCGACCTATGGTATTTGTACCATGGAACTTCAAGAAGGTCATGGAAAAGTGAAATTGAAGTATGAGTTTATGATGATGCAACATTTTTTTGAAAGCCAATTGTAGTTTTGTTTTGTTTTGTTTTGTTTTGTTTTGTTTTTTATAATACACATTTTTCATGAGCATTCTGAAGATCCTTCGTATATTCCTTGACTCTTGTTCTAGGAACCTAGAGTACTCACCTCTTGCCTATTTTAGTTCTGGTGCCCATGAAAACACCTGTATTTAAATTCTAAGCCCTTTTTCAATTTCAGTATTTCACTGAAGAATCACAGTTGCTACACTCATCAGCATGTGCAAAGAACTGATACAGTGTTTTATAATGGATGTCCATGGTCTATACCCAAAAGAACTGCCATAGAAATGCTAAAGGTTAACTTTCTTGCACCTCAGATTTGCTACTGAAATTAGCAGGGCTCACTTGAGAAATGAATTTGCTCTTTAAAAATTTATTTCCTCTGCAATTTCCCTTCCTTTAAATGGGAACCTGGGATCTCGTAAAACTGAATTAAAATTATCAAATACTATTGAACCAACCTAATGAAAATTTTAACCGAAAGTCATTGTAAATTAGGTATGTGAAATACTGAGAACACAGTCCTTTGTAAAGCAGATATTGTTCTTATGTAAACTCATGAATGGAGACTTTCTTGAATAAATTACTTCTTAATAACATCAGAGAGTCATTGGCTGGGTAAATATCTCCCTGGGGCACTTACTGAGATTCCTGAATTTAAATGTTCAATAGAACTTCATATTTGTCACCTTTACTAACGAGTTTTTCTTTATGAAATCATTATTAGCATGAAAAAGTGAAATTCTGTATCTAATTTCTAGAATTAATGCTGTTTAAAAGACCTCAAGGGGTTGAAAGTTTTCTTGCTGGGATACAACATTTACATAATTTCTATTGCCCCAGCATTTACACTCCCCAACCCACTGTCAATTTGCTACCTGAAGCAAGAGAAAGACAAATGATTAGAAGACCCAGAATGTCTTGGAACTTCTCAGAATAAACTATGGCCCTTCTCAAAGGACCAGATAGCAAAATCATTTATTCTATTATAACTTGTGGTTGAAACATATAAAGACTTTCAAATTGTTTTAACTAAGGTATGTATCCCCAGCAAATATTGCTACTGCTGCTGCTATATTTATAATATCCATGAGAAATTTTACGGCAATAGTTAAACATTCCTGAGTTGTGGAAATCTGTTACATTATAGTTGCTCTGGAGATTTTATTATTTATTTATTTATTTTTATTATTTAAGACCTTTATTAACAGGTGTTTGCAGTTTGTTGACTTTTTTGAAAAAAATCAAGTTGTAAACTTTTATTACAAATTAAAAATGAAGTTCTTAAAAATCTCAACTTGACCAGATATGAAACAATTTAAAAACCTTTAAAGGTGTATTAAGAAAAACCAGGCTTTATAGGATTTACCTGCATTCCTTTCATTTCAACATTGCAACAGATTCTAAGCAAGAACTGGAGATCCTG
>NW_006159757.1:3075216-3090798 GCF_000334495.1 Tupaia belangeri chinensis | reverse complement strand
GAATTATAAATATACCCCATGCTTCAGAACTCTTTCAAGTAGAAGATGAAATGCTTTCCTGGAAAATAGATGTCTTTTCTATCAATGAAAACAGTGAAGCAATGCCATGGCCTTTCAAAGATGCCACCCTGATCACCACACTCAGAAAGAGAGATACAAACCAACCACTGGAGAACAGTGATTATACTTAAAGCAGATTTCTCCTGTTTGTGGTTAACTAGACTTGCACACTTACTGGCAACCTCATCCCACAGCAGACTAAGCCTATAGGATACTTGATGCAGTACAGTGCAGAAAAAGTCCTGGATGTGACGCAGGAGTGCATTGTTCCATGATCACTCAGTGTTCATGGCCCCTTCACAAGATCTATAGCACCAAGCATCCTAAAAACTGAATCAATACTTTAAGACCAATCCATGATAATATAATTAGTTGTATGAAAATAAATAGTATCGTTTTTGAGTACTATAATTTTTTAATGTATTTTATCTTGTACATTCAATCACTATCCTTCACTTAATTTGTAAGGTAAATTTTCCAACATGAATACACTTCATACAAGTCCAGTTTGGGATATTGTACACATTATTATCCACAGATAATAATCTATTTCTATGTCCTGTAAATGTCCATTTTTATCACCTTTGCTATATATCTGGCTAAAAAAGCAGTTTTAACAAAACCATAACTTGAAAAATTAAAACTAATATTTGAATATATTTTATCCTACTGTTAAATGTTTTTTACACAATAGTCTAAAGACATTGACAAAAGTTACTTAAGGATGGTTTTATGCCAATGAATTTACTCCTAGGCAAACACTGAAGAAGGCATGCAAATGACCATGGCGCCAAACCACTTTGCCAGAGAATCGGATCACAAATAACTGAGTTTGTATACCAGTGTCTTCAATGAAAGCCCTGGATTCAGCCAAAGATTTTAAACAGAAGTGAAAGTTGGTTCCACATTACTCTACAAATTCATTGAAATACATGTATGCTAACAAAATTCTACATCTATACATACATTTTCCTACTGAATTTCCTCAGGAAATCAAATATGAAATCCCACAGAAAATATTTTTCAGACCAGTTTATTCAATAAGTATAGGTTGGGAATATTCCAAACACCAGTCATCTCCACATGCAGAGACACTAGCAGCAGGAGTCATAGTAGGGAAGTTTGAGAATGAGGTTTTTAAATAGTGACCGGTCTCTGTGGAGATTGCATTGCAATGTGCACACAGGTACTGGGAGCTGCCGTCTCCAGTCAACACCACCCATCCTTCTGGTATCATTTTAGCAAATTCTGAACTCTCTCCTTTTCTTTGCCTTCGGAGAGTATCCAAGTTTCCTCCTTAGAACATTTTCTGACTTCGCATTGTAAACTGCCAGAACTCTGCAACTTTTTCTCTTTTGAGTGATTTACGATGATGCCTGGGTACTGGGTGTCACCTTTAGGATGTGAGATGCTTCCACTGAAATAGTTTCATGTTTAAGGCTTGAATTATGCAAAATGACCTTGTTTCCTCATCTAGCTTAAAATTACTTATGAATCAGGTCAGCTGGTACTATAGTGACTAAGGCGCTGGATCCCACATGGCCAACTTCACAGTTCAAGACTCGGAGCTTGTAGCTTGAAAAACATGCCAGGCACATATGTGTGCATATCCAAAACCCCCAGGAGAATATCATAGAAGGAACTACAGTGTGACCATCCCCTCCAAGGGCAATTTTTCACTTTTCCACTCTCTCTCTGTTTCTCTCTGATGTGTTCATGTGCCCTGTAGCAAAACTGAAATAAAATTATTTATATACCTTAGTAAGAAGGTATATAAATAATTTATAATTTGAAAAAATTGTATATAAAAAATTTACAATCTGAAATCTTCTATTTAACTTCAAAAGGTGTTTAGAAACCTCAGCCTGATTGTCTAGGGTGAAATCAAAATCATGAATAAACTATCACTAACTTATAATGGTTCAATGTATGGTTTTTCAACTGTATGGTGGTGTAAAAGTAATGTACATTCAGTAGAAATTGTATTTTGAGTACCATGCAACCATTCTGTTTTCTACTTTCAGTACAGAATTCAATACATTACATGAAGTACTCAACACTTTACTATAAAATATGCTTCGTGTTAAGTGAATTTGCTCAACTATAGGCTAATGTAAGTATTCTGAGCACATTTCTGATAGGTCAAACTAAGATATGATGATCAGCAGGTTGGGTGTGTTGGATGCATTTTTGACATAATATTTTCAACTTATGATATTTCCAACTTACCATGGATTTATTAGGACATAAGCCCATTATGAGTTGAGTATCTACACACACACACACACACACACACACACACACACACTCAGCCTTCCATATCCATGGGCTGCTTATTCTCAGATTTAATCATTCACAGAGCAAAGATATTTGAAAAAAAAAATTAGCTCCATTTGTTTTGAACATTGTACAGACTTATTTTTGTATTAGATATTATAAATGATCTAGAGATTATTTAGAGCATATGGGAGGATGTTCATAAGTTATATGCAAATACTATCCCTTTTATTATATAAAAGAGTTCTGTATTTGAGGATTTGGGTATCAATATAGGACCTAAAACAAATCTTCCATGTATATTGAGGTATGACTGTGTGTGTGTGTGTGTGTGTGTGTGTGTGTATGATATATTGATTGCCAGAATAAAAGTAGGAAAGTGGAAAACTAAGGCAGAAATGCCTACCTGCTCCCATAAAGGATTCCATCAATATACATCGGTTGGCAATAGTGCAGACCCTGAAGACAAGCCAGCTTCCTTCAAGCTATGTGACCTCAGGGAACTTCCTTTCTTTTGGTATCTCAGCTTTCTTTTTAGAAAAGTGAGTAATCACAATATTTCTTACCTCATGGTACAGTCTTATAGATTATATAGTAAAATGTGTTTATGACACTTGGTCTAAAGACTGGAAAATATTATTTTGATGATGCCCTGCTTTAGAATGAGGCAAAAGAAGTAGCAGTTTCCCTGGAGCAAGCATCCAACCTGAGTCTGGGATACGTTGAAGACAGAAAATGAGTGTAGAGAATGACAAATGGCATGTGGGGATATCATCGAGGCCTGAGTATTGCAGTCCTGGTAGTGTTTTTTTTTTTTTTATAAGATATTTGAAAGAGACAAGTGCGTACAAAATTGGTGATAAATGAACAAAATGGGGGCCATATGGTGACACAGTGGTTAAGTGCAATGCTATGTATGGAGTGCCACTTGGGAAGGTTCCTGGTTCAAGTCTGGAGCGCTCCCTTTTGGGAGGACTCTCTGTCTCTTTTAGAAGAAATAAATAAATAAACACTTTTTTAAAATGATGAAACCAGCTCTTCAATGATGAGCTGTTCATTGTAAATAAAGAGGACCTCAGAGATTCATTTCACTAAGAGTATACTAAAGTGTTGCTTAGGAAAAGGTATAAGAATTAGAAGCTGTAGGATGACCAGTTTTGTAGACATTAGTGAGAGCTGGTGTATTAATCTGATTAGGCTGCTATAACCAAATATACTTAACTCAGTGGCTTATAAACAACAGACATTTATCTCTTACAGTCTCAGAGGCTGGAAGTCCATTATGTTCAGGGTCTGGCAAGGCTCCTCTTCCAGTTTGCAGACTGCCAATGTCTAGCTGTGTCCACACATAATGGAAAGGTAGTACCGAACTCTCTGGACTCTCATTTACAAGGGTTCTTCCTATCATTAGGGAAGAACCCTCATGACCTAGTTACTTCCCAAAAGCCCTCTCTCTTGACCACTGTAGAGATTTAGGTTTTTACTTCCACATTTTGAGGGAACACAAATAGTCAGACCATAGCAATTGGAGTGGTAACTCGTCATTTCATTTCATAGAGCCTAGCATAACTAGTCATTTCATTTCATAGAGCCTAGAAACTTGTCTAATAGGACAGAAAATCCATGGTAGAAATTTCAATTTAACTGGAAAATGGTTCCATCAGGTCTTAAGCCAAAGGAATTGATTAATTGTGCTCCAGGCGGTAAACCTATTGCACAAATCAGACCACTCTTATGACTTTATGCAAGCTAATCCACTTCTGTACACTTTGATTTTTTTAATCTAGAACATGTAAATAATAATACCTATAACTCTTTAGATGAAGAGTGGATTTCATAAGAAAGATAAAACATGAAGAGCTTAGCAAAGTGGTTGATACAAAGTAAATGATATGCTTGCGTAAATGCCTTTTCTTTATTCTTCCTAATTCCATGTGCTTTAAAGAGTAAAGTCCATCTTTTTCAAAATTATGTATCTATTCAATTTCAGAATAACCCATTCAAATCATGGGATAGCCTTTTTTTCTCAGTAAACTGTAGGTATAGATGGGATTCATATTTAATAAAGTGTATAGCTCCACTACTTCCTAACTGACTTCTGTTTTATTTTCTCTCAATTTTCAGAAAACTCAGCCATGAAAGACTTATAGCATTCATTGATTTATTATCATAAGCAAGCAGCAAAAGACACTGCAAAAATTACAAAGTCATTTTCATACGCCAACACAGAAGGATGTCTAGATTCAGTCAGTTCAACAACACCCACATGTAGTCATCATCATCTTAATCATCACTCATGATTATAAAATTCAGTCATAAATTGTCTTTGCAACTAGCCTATAGAGTATGACTTCAGATAAGTTGATATATTAGTAAGTTCTTCTGGGTGTATATGTATATATATGTGTGTGTGTGTATGTGTATGTATGTGTATTATATGATATACAATTATATCTATATATATACTATATTAGTTAATTGGTGTATATATATATGTAATAAACATGTACAACATAGTCACATATAAATAAATATGAATAGGTGCGTGTGTGTGTGTGTGTGTATATCTTAATTCCATCACAATAAAATGTCTTATTTTCCTCACAGTTTTTTTTATGAAAAAATATAATAGTGATACAAAAGAGTTTTTGAAAAATTTACTATTATATATGTCAAACTTACCACGGAAAATAATACATGTTTTGAAGACAACTCCATTTAAGTTTCCTTCTTTCTGATGGGGACAATAACTATCATGATAATAATTGTTCAATCAGGGTTTCAATATAATTTGTCAGACCCACGGATAAATTTATTGGGGACAAAATGGCTTCTTTGCACTCCTTCACTACTAGACAGTGTGATAGAGATGGGGTTTCAATGATGAGCGATTCATATGCAGCCCTTGTCTTTACAGAGATGGATTCTTAGACAGCTAGCAAATAATGACACAAATAGATGTATAATTGCAAATGGTCTCAGTCCTATAATGGATAAGAATAGTGCAAATAACAAGGAGGCAGCTCCAATCATCAAAGCACTCCCTGAGGAAATGATATCTGATCCACATCTGCAGGGTAGTTTGCAGGTATCTAGGTAGACAGTGGGTTTAGGGAATGGGGAAGAAGTAAGGAGTGAGGAAGCACCTTCCAGGCGCAGGGAAGATGGAGCATCTTGGCTTGGAGGAGACGGTTGTCTGACCTCAGAATGATAGGCATGTTGGAGGAACTGGAAGAAGGCCTACCTCAGGGGGAGCTCAGAAAGAATGAGAGGGCAAGGTCACCAGAGAAGGCCAGACTTTCCTGGGGCTCTGCTGATCATTATAGGGATTTGGATTTTTTTTTTTTTTTTTTTTTTTTTAGCCATGAGAAATTTCTTCTGACTTTTAAATTGAAGTAAAGTGATTTGTGTTTGCTGAACAAGCACTCTGACAGTCTATTGTCAAGAATAGAATTGCATCATCAAAGTAGTTTCCAGAGTTCATAGCCTTTTTTCTCCATTTTTAGGGGAGCTTGGTTTTAGAGGAGAAGTTCTCAAAAAGTTCACAGAATGCGCATGTTATGAAAAAACTATGCATGAATTTCAAAATTTTTGCACCAAAATAAACTTGCATTTTAATTCCACTTTTCCAAGAATTTTTTGAAGTCCCTTCACATATATAGAAATAGCAGAGTCTAAACACTTAACAGCTGACATTTCAATGATTCTAGAAAAACCCCAACTTCTCCCTCCAATTCTCCTTGAGAATATCACCCCCACTACATATCCAGAATCCCTGGATGAAAGGTTTACTTCTTTGACGTCAGGTTTTGCCCTTATTAAAATGCTAAAAAAAAAAACAAAAACAAAAAAACAAAAAAAAAAAACACAGGAAGAAGTGGCACATACACCCAATTTGTTGATTACAGAATAGACAAAACATTGAACCATTATGTCTGAAGAAATTTTATTCAGGAAAACAAACTAAAAGAGCAAATGCAGGAAGGTTGATAGAAGGCAATGAGCAGTACCCTTGAGAAGGGAAAAGGAAACAGGAGGCCCAAGTGCAAATTCACAGACACTACAATTTATTCTGATCACTGCCTTGTGTGAGATATGTTTGCACGGAGCCCCCAGGTACCAAGCTCTGTCTTCATTGTCCTTCTGCTGTACCTCAACTCAAGGATCCAATCTGGATGTCTCCTTTTTTTCTACTTATAAAATATGGTAACTATAAAACCCAACCTTAGATTTATTGTTGGCACTCAGGTATAACAACTCATAAAATCTTGAAATGGTATTTGCATTTCTGCTGGAATAAAACCTCCCAGCTCTTGACTCAAAGGCCCAGTCAGAAACAGTGCAGGTAGGCTGCATGAGCCTGCCAGGGAGGAAGGCATCTTCTTGAGTCCTCAGCCTAGGCAGAGGTTAATGCCTTCCCCACCTGCTCAGAGGGATTAGACAGACAAAACCCAAACACAGAAAGAGATGCAAATATCCCCAGGAACTGGGACAAGGATGAGCCTCAGCTCCAAATGTCAATTACTAGAAGTCTCTAGAGCATGGTTAAAAATAGATATGCAGGTTTCTTTGTTCACATGTCAGGAAGGGTCATCCCGTCAAATCAGATTCCCATCACCCTCTTATCACCCAAGAGCTGAGTCGTCAACCATTTGCAACTGTAAATCTCGGTTGCAGTGCTGTCACGGGGCCCAAATTAGCATGTGCCCTTTCAATTATAGCCAAATACCACAGTCTCCAGGTTTCGCAGGGTGTGCACAGCACAGGGATGCTAGATGGTAGTGTGTGTAAACATTGAGAGAGCCAGGCTCCCCCCCTCCCGCCCCCGCGATAGCCTTTGAGTGTTTGTGCAAAGGGGCGCAGTAAGAAGGGAGCCGGCAGTCATAAGCTGACCCAGGCAAGTTAGGCCAACCAAGAGACAGTACAAGGTGGAGGCCTGGAGAGCCACATCCCGCTTTCTAACTCTGCTGCCACTTCACTTAGAGACCTTTAGGGGGTCCCTCCAGCTGCTGCTTTCCTCTTCTTCGTACTGAGATGAATCCCTGCCTACCCACCTTTGCCCAAGAAATACTATACAAAGGAATTAGATTTAGTCTGAATGACTCATGAACTTCTCCTGCTAAAAGTGCTTAAATTTGCAGTCAACTCCAAATTAGACTTGGTAATTGAAGGAGCTGCAGTACAGATATTCCCAAATAACAGACAATCTAAAAGTCATTTTGACTTGATTCTGGCATGCAGTGTTTGATTTTTGAGGGGAGCAGTGGATTTGCTTCCCTAATTAGTTTTAGCCTAAGCCAGTATTAAACTCGTATTCGATTCTATGAGCCCTGCCTGGCTTGAAACAAAAAGATGTGGAACAAACGGGAGAGGCTCAAAATGTTAATGCTGCCAACTAAAACATGAAAGGAAGGGAGAATAGCCACATAATTTGCTAATTTTCAATGAATCTGGATTTAAATTTAGAGAGAGGATAGGTAGTGGCATGCTTAACTTTTTACTCTGTGTCAGAAATTTTCTTTACAATTGATTGGCCCCTTTATATCATTCTCACCTATGAGCCTTTGAAACTTACCCTTGCTGAGGAGCCTATGACCCTCCCCTGTCTCTGTCCCTGCCAAAAAAAAAAAGAATCGCTATAGGTGTGTTGGTTTGGGGGACCAAGCTTACTACATCTCTGCAGTGGTTCTTTCCACAAATATGTAAGCATTTTAAGAATCAACCTGCCTCAGGACCAGCAGTTGGTGTAATGGATATTTCACTGGATTCCCATGTAATCAACCGCAGTTCGAGTCCTGGACCTGGTGGCTTAAACTCAGCCGGGCATGCATGCATGCATCCCCAAGATCCCGAGAGGAGAATGGAGGAGAAGGGATTGCAGCGTGGCCATCCCACCGGGGATGATTTCTCGCTTTTTGTCTCTCTGTCTCTCTCTGTCTTTCTGGCGAGTGCACACGCCCTATAGCAAAAACCTCTCAAAAAAAAAAAAAAAAAAAAGAATAGACCTGTCTCTTAAAATTAATCCAGATCAAGTCTTGGTAACAAATATGATTTTATTAGCACTAAGTTATGTCTCTTTTTAAATATAGTCAAGAGCCATCAGGTGCATGGTGTTCAAGGTGCTGGATCCCACATGGCTGACTGTGTGGTTTGAGTTCTAGATCCAGTGGCTTGAAAGTCAAGCCAGACTCAAGGGCCAGCAGGTGGCGTGATGACTGAGATGTTGGACTCCCACATGGCCAACTGCGGTTTGAAACCTGTACCTGGCAGTTTACTGTCTTATGTTCCCTCTCTCACTGTGTCTCTGGTCAAATTTTTAAAAATGATAAATATAATTAAATAAATAATTTTTAACTAAGAAAAAAATCATGCCAGGTGCACATGTGTGCGAGGCCTAGATTCCAAGAGGAAAATGGAGAAGAAAGGATTGTTTCATGGTCTTGCCCCCTGGATGTGATTTCTTATTCCCACCCTCCCCCCTCCCATCTCTTTTAGATGATTGCATGCACTCTGTAGCAAAAAATAAAATAAAGTATTAAATTTATTAAAAAGTAAATATAGGTCCTTTTCTAATCTAGGTTTTCCCCCTCCCCAATAGATACAAAATCAAGGATCTTGCAAAGCTGACTTTGTTTAAAATCATTTATGCAGTTTACCCCAAAGGGCCATTTTGTTCTTCTTGACAGGTCTTACCAGTTCTGTCTCCTGCAACCCCCAACTTAATCTTTTTAGAACCTACAAGCTTTGGAAAGCAGTACCACCTACCTCCTCTGTTCTCGACCTATAAATTCTATAGAAAAACAACTGACAATTTTACAGTTCTTAACCATGTGCCAAAAATTGTCCTAAATACTTTCTATGTATTAATTCGTTTCATTAAAATGCTATAGATGGGTACTTTCATTATCTGCTTTTGACACATGAGGACACCTGAGTAAGGAAACTGTAAAATCTAGGAATACCAACATAGCTAGTCTGTGGTGCAGTCGGAATTCAAAGCCAGGGGTGCTAATTCCAAAGCTCTACTCAATACCTGCCCATACCTGTGCTGGCCTGACTTAGTCAACAATATTAATGACCTTCTGCCCTACCCAAGGATCTAGTCATGGTCTTACCCTTGAGGCTTTACTAAAGATACAGAATATAATACTGAATATTCAGTACAAAAACGGTCCTGTCAATGACCAATGGTCCCACAATGACTCTTCATCATCAATTAAAGCAGAATGTCTGGAGATGGGAGATGATGTTCTTAAACCACACCCCTGATGGTTCTAAGGTATAGCCAGGATTGAAGACTATTCATCAACATAAACAGAAGACAGAAGGAGAAGATCATATAAAATGGTAGATAATAATAAAAAATTAGGTGCATTAGATTCTGAATCCCAACCTTACACCTGAGTCTGAGTCCCATTCAGGGCATTAGATTGTGTAGCCCTTTCTCAGAGAAGGGAGAATTACATATACTTGTTAGGTCTCCTTGTTTCTTGAGGGGAGAACTATCAAACCCTAATCAATACAGCAGTGTAGTAGACTAGGAAGTTGGATAAGGAACATACATGTGATCTCTTTTGCCTCAAAAGATCTGCGATTGCCAAGGAAAACTACAATAGTTCTAAATGGCAACCACAAGACAGATTAAAATATCTTTTACCTCTGTTTCTCACTTTGCATTTACAGTAGAACTTCCGTCATTCTCACTTCAGCACTCTGTAAGCCAGATAATTATTTGAAACCCCTGCAGTCTCAATGCCATCTCTGAGCAAAGATTTAATGTCTGAGTCCTGAGATTTCTGATGACGGAGATTTCATTATCTTCATGAAACAAGCGACGATACATTCACCAACGTACCGGGAAGTTTTATCATAGACCGTTAAGTCTGCGCTACCACTGTCAAAACAAATGGAGAAAGCATATTGCGTGATTTACTTTCCTTGATTTTTTTCTGTCTGTTTGCATACCCACTCATCTGCAAAATTTGGTAATTCACAATGGGGCTTTCTGTCATTAGTCTGAATTAGGAAGTTTCTACTGTATTTTAGAAATCAAATTGAAGTCCTCAGGAGGTTGAAATGCTCCAAATTATCTAAATGATTTTCATTATAGTAGCTCA
Organism: Tupaia belangeri chinensis; assembly: GCF_000334495.1. Lineage (NCBI taxonomy): Eukaryota > Metazoa > Chordata > Mammalia > Scandentia > Tupaiidae > Tupaia > Tupaia belangeri. The sequence continues at coordinate 3,080,344 of NW_006159757.1, read as the reverse complement.
GATTTTTATTAAGCATGTTATTACTTTTCAGAAATAATGAACAATAATATAATAATTAATAATCACACATACATCAAGGGGTACTTCATTTCAAACTACAAAATTAAAAGGCTGCTGTTTGGCATCCTTAGCAGTGAGGCATAGTCTTCAGTTTCTCTGGGAGCCTCTTTTTTTGGACAGTTGGGGCTCCGTTACTCCCAGGCAGGCATTCTCTGTCATCTTGCTGTCTGTCCACACTTGTCCTCATATGTCATATCTATTGGGTCTCAGCACGAGCATGCAACCATAGAAGCAGAAGTTTAATTCTGTTCGTAGTATTTAATGACAAGAGAAATGTTCACATCCTGTTAAAATGCCCACTCACCTCACCCCCAAATCAGGCAAGCAAGACGTGAAGAAACTTACATGAGAATTTTCTGCTCCTTTTTCCCCTCCTATCCATCTAGCCCTACTTCTCTTCTAGACTCTTCCACAAATGAACAAAGTCACAAAATAAATCTGTGAAGCTCTCATGCCACATGCATATGTGAGTTCTATTTTTTTTTTTTTATTTTATTATTCAGCATCCCTGAGCCCACTACAGTAGAGAAGTCTGTCTCCACCCCTACAGGAAACTGGGAACGCTCCAGTGAGACTTTTCCTTAGTGATATGGTTTCCCTCTGAAGCATTTCTACTTAGAATATTGAATTTCCTGTTGTGGAACAAAAGGCCGTGGTTGAACTTCAAGGGGGTGAAGGGAGGGCAGGGGTAGTGCAGAAACTCTACCTGAAATGATACATGAAAATCTAGAGCAGAGCCCAGTTCTCACTTCCGCTTTTAGCACCCAGGGGACCAGGGTATTCTCCAAATAGGAGAATTCATGGAACCTCATGCTGTAAAATGGAGGAAGACCCTCAGAGTTTCCAAAGAACCAAATATGTGTAGCAAATGGTAATAATGCTGTTGACAGAGGGGAAGGAAAAAGGAAAAGGAGAACCAGCCCATGGAATTAGGGACCCAAGAGAAATTAATGGTATTGTCACTGGTTTTATACATAAGAAAACTGACTAAACCATATATTAAGAAGTGGATTGACTATGTGACTGTAAAACAATTACAATATTTGCATAAACTGCTCACCAATTTTGTTTAAAGATAAGAGAATTTTTTAAAAACTCATGTATCATAAAATACAAGCCAATGTCTATCCTCATTGTTAGTTTTCTCATATTACAATGGCAGACACAATGTGTGTTTTCTTCTTCTTCTATGATATATGTATTTAGCTTGATCAACTCCCAACTTTAAAAATCTAGGGCAAATTCTATGACTACCTACGCCTATGTTGAAATTTGCACATTCCCTTTGAGGACATACATGAACCTAATCCTTTGGAACTTAAATACATGCAGACAAAAAATAAATAAATATGATTTTGACATTTTATGCTTTAGATACTACCTTCAATACATAATATCAATGCAAATATCAAATTACTTCAGAGTACAGTAATACTTCATTGATTATTGATAATTAGTATCTTTCCATAAATGAGGACTTTAGGAGCTGATTTTGGAGAAGGAAATAAAAAACACAAAAAGGAGTTGAGATAGCAAAATCAAAGAACCTAAAAGAAAACATCAATCCATTATTAAACAAGAGTTTTCCTATTGTTAAGCAGATCTTTCCTATTGTACAATACTGCATAGTACTGGCTCTGTTCAGAAGCTGGGAAACTCAGGATCGTGTATAGATATTTTAATGAATGTATGGTTTAAATTCATATATAAACAAAATTTCAGAACCAGAAGACACTCTAGAACCCATCCCACCATCTTGCTTTATACATGAGACGAGAGACTGAACAAGGCAAGTGGCTTGCCATAGTTCATGGGATTATCATGTGCCAAGGAACAAAGGCATTATTTCTAGTCAAACTAATTTATGTAAGAGTTGGTGTCTTGGGACACAAAACAATAATATTAATTGGACTTGAAGAAGTAAAAGCCAACAAATGATTTGGCATAGAATACATTCAATGTATAGAATACATTCAAATTAAAACATAAAAATAATGTCAGTGTGTATAACTAATACAAAAGGGAAAATATTACAGTGCTCTATGATAAGAAAAGTCATCGACTCAAGAAAGAAGAGGAAATCATATGAAAAAGGTTATAGATCATTCCATCATAGAGCTGTTTCTCTTCTTTGGCTCTCCTTTTATTAACTATATCTCATTGTGATAATCTTGCCTTGGAGTATGATATAAATTATATTATTGAGCTAGGAACAACATCTACACATGCGATGAAATAATATACTGAGAAGGGCTGATAATGACATTTAAAAAATAATCCTGCTAGTGTGTTGCTATTCACCTTGATCCTTTCAAACATGCAACATACACACTGTGTGCATGTACACATGCACACACACACACACACACAAATAGGCTATATTTTTCTCTAAAAAAATGAAGGCATCATTACATAAAGTCTGTAAAGGCGAAGGCTATTTCTGGCCTGTGGTCTTTAAGCTGCCTGCCCTTGCGAGGTGTTGTGTGTGCAATATATGCTTAATAAATACTCCTATGAGGAAGGGATGATGATCATAACAACCTTTGCCAAATGCCAATTACAGGACATCCCGTCAACGTTTCATGGGTCAATACATCAGCAGAAAAGAAGCAGCAAATGGAATTAAAATAATGTATCTGTTTGTTCATTGTTAATGGCTGCTATGAATTTGAATTAGGCCAGTAATTGCTTCCCTGATATGAGAGCAAAATGCCAAGGTAAAGACTGTAATTAACATTCAGAAGGAATGTAGGCCCAGAGTATGGGGACTCCTTTGAAAAGAAATCTCCAGTTTTCCTTTTTTCTGTTCCAAACCACTTCTTAATTTATTAGCATTCTCTTATTTCAAAATTTTGTTTTTGTCATTTTTGATCTTCGTTCGGTTTTCGTACCTATTTTTGACTATTGTTCCTGTTTAAAATCTAGCAAAATTCCTGTGTTTTAAGTGTACCTCATACTTCTTTCTCATGAAAATTTAGAGACTTGAAAAGGCAACTCCCCAATCAGCAATAACGGAAGCCTCAGTGAGGAGACAGTCAGTGTAAAAGCCTATGAGATACTTAATTTCTTTTTTTTTTTAAGAGAAAGATTTTTTCTATAGGGTGTGTGTGCTTTCTAGAGAGACAGAGAAAAGAAAACTAAGAAATCACCTCCGCCCTCCCCAAGGGAATGGCCACACTGCCATCCCTTCTCCTCCATTCCCCTCTCTGGGATTTTGGGCGCGCGCACACACACACACACACACACACGCACTGGCGTGAGTTCTAAGCCACGGAGTTCAGGGCTCAAACAGTGGTCCACTATGTGGGAGTCAGTGATGTAACCATCATGCCATCTGCTGGTCTCAGGATACTTAATTTTTTAAATAACACTTTTTGTATAAGCCACTTTATATCCCAGGGGAAGTGAAAATGTTTCTGCTGATCCATATATCAGAGTTTCTTAACCTCAACACTATTGACATTTGGGACCAGAGAATTCTATCTTGGGAGGCTTTCCTGTGTGTTGTGGCATATTGCACAGCATACTTGGCCTCTACACATTTGATGCAGCAGTAGCTCATCAGTGCTAAAACCAAAAATATCTCTGCCTCCAGACCACAGAATCACAAAGGCCAGGAACTAGGGCATTATGGAATTTATACTTCTTGTTGTACATCTCATGGGTTTCTTTCTTAAGAAAAAGATGAAAGACACTGTGATCTACCGGTCTTCATGTTGCCTTTCTGAGTTGTAATTATATTGTTTTTGTTTTTGTTTTGGCCTGGACCCCAAACTCCACTTATAAACTTCTCTTTTGCAAAGATAAACTGAAGCGATTGCCCCAATTTGCACACATAGGAGTTAGTTATAATGAATAACCAAGTGCACTATGAAAATAGAGGAGGAAAAAGAATGTGTTTATTTTACTACTGGATTACCTCATGGGTGATGGCCAATTGCCTACCTCTGCATTTGCAAGGAAGAGGTCACAATAGAGTACTGAATCCTCAACTTCCCAAGGCCATCACTTTCTGGTTATTAAAATCCTTTGGAAGCTCTTCATTTCTGTATCTTCCTGTCTCAGAAGATTTTACTATGCCTCTGTAATGAGTTTTATGAAGTTCCTTGGAGTGTGAGAGGGTAAAAATATGAAGAACTGGAATCTATCAGAACAAGGAAAGCCCATTGACTTTCAATGGCAGGTCAGCTCGGGCTTCCGTTATAGACCACTATTGAAGTCAATCCATCAGCAAAGGTTTGCATCTTCATAAGACATGAGAATGTTCAGAATGGACAGCTCTTAACACTGCAATAACACTTGTTGTGATTGACTACACTCTTCTCTAAATTCTTTATTCTCTTGACTTCTGTAATCAACATCTGCCTAGTTTTTCTGCTACATTCTCCTAAGCTGCTTGATTGATCCTTTCTTCTACAAAAGCTATAAATATTGCAAGTTTTACAGAGCCCTGTCCTGAGCCCTTCTTTTTTCCTACCCTCCCCTCCTGTGTGATCTCATCCAGTCGACCTATATATGCATGAAATAGTTCAATAGGTTAGACCACTCCTCCGAGTCCTATATTTATATACCCACCTCCTTCTTGGCATCTGTGTGTGGGAAGCTTAGTGAGCCTGTCAAACTCAATATGGCCAAGGTACAACTTTTGATGCACCTTATTTGTTTCTATCTACTAGTCCACTCACACCCCACACCCTCCCCAAATCTGAGTCATCCTTTCTTTGCTTCACACTCATAGTCAACTCTCTCCAGCTTACTCTAAATCCAACCACTGTTGCCTTTTCCACTGTTACACCTCTAGTATCTCTTCCTTGGATGAATGCAGTCTTCTTCTAATGTTGCTTTGCCAACAAAGTCATCTTTCTCACACTTTAAATTCTCTGCTTCCCATAATACTTGGGGTGAATTCCAATGCTTACTCAAATACAAAAGGCCTCCAAAGTCTGGCTACCACCTCCTACAAGCTCTCGCTCACTCACAATTGTCACGCTGACGTCACTTCTGTCATATAACATCAACTTTGTTTTCATTGGAAGGCATTTTGCCTGCAGATCCTTTTGTTTGTGAC
>NW_006159757.1:3068713-3075177 GCF_000334495.1 Tupaia belangeri chinensis | reverse complement strand
TCTTTCCTCAAATCCTTATCCCAACCCTAATGATCTTTCCTCAGAAGGCCTTTGTAACCTGCTAAGCAATCTCACTGTCTGTCATTATAACAGAAACATTATAACAGAACATTCACTCTTTAAGCTTATTCCTAGTGTGTGTTCCTGAAATTTTCTCATTTGGTGTATTCCCACTGTCTTCATAGCTGGAATGCATGCCCTTTGTAAGCAGTGACCACTTTGTTTATTACTGTATCCTCAGAGCCTAGAGCAACACCTGACACAGAGAAGCTCAATAAACACTTGTGGGCTGGCTATCTAGATGTAATCTAAACACTGGATGAAACCATAGTAAACTACATGCTTTCTAATAAACCAATTGCTTGGCTCTAACACTTGCCTGCCTACTACCTGCATGTATTTATCCATCTTGAGAACTACAGATAATCTCAACTTGCCCTTCAGTGATCTTGATACCTGAATTAATCACGTGAACTCCTCTTTTAAGACAACTTCAAATTCTGATATGTCAAGAGATTCTGCTTCACAGGTTTGATTCTTCTAAAATCTAGCGATGCCAGTATTCCTATGCAATTGAATCAAGGGCAGGGTTAACCATTGTGAATGAGCTGAACTAGCACCAAAAGAAAACATGGGGGAACTTGCAGTTAGTGTAATGGCTATGTTGCTGGACTCCCACGTAGTCGACAGCGGTTCACATCCCGGACCAGTGGCTTAAAACTCACGCCGGGCGCATGTGCATGCGTGTCCAAGATCCCGAGAGGAGAATGGAGGAGAAGGGATTGCAGCGTGACCATCCCCCCTGGGGGGTGATTTCTCGCTTTCTGTCTCTATGTCTCTCTCTGTCTGTCTGGTGAGTGCACGTGCCCTATAGCAAAAATCACTCCAAAAAAAAAAGGAAAAAAAGAAAGCATGGGTATAGGTGCTCTAAGAGCTATGAGATCAATACTAAGACTCTACTTTCAAGCTAGACAATGATTTAAAATATATCCCCCAGGGGCCAGGCAGAGGCACAGCAGTAAAATTTGATGCTTTGTGAGGCAATCCCACATGAGAAGACTCTGAGTAGGTCAGTCACGTGTTCGCCAATCATCCTGGGCTGGCTACAGGGTAAGACCGATCAGAGCACTAGAAGTAGGCTATTGGAGGTGTTCTCTCTCTTCCTCCCTTCCTCTCTCTCTGTCTATGTCTGTCTGTCTCACTCACAGAAGAAATAAATTAACTTTTTTGAAGTAACCCCTAAAAATATGAGATATTTTCAACCCCTAGAAAATAGGAACTTCTCCTCAAGTAAAGTATTTAAATCACAGAAACTTTCTGAAGGTCATGGTTCACATTTATACAACTATTACTTTTTAGATCCTTACTTTGTTGTTGCCGACATCATCAGCATCTTCCCTGGTAAAAGAAATCATCATTCGGAAAAGTAAAGAAATGCAGTACAATGGCTAAAACAGACCTGGAATATAAGGCAGGATGGTACTGAATTATAACTAATTAGAGACTAGCCATCAGAATTAGAGAGGCCTGCTGGCTAGTCATGTTTGACTTCAAGCAGAAAAGAAAGTGTGAACTAGGAAAAAAAAAATCACAGACTGTACCTTGCATCTTTCTACGGTTGGGCAATTAAATGCGATTCACACCGATTGAGATCAAGAGTGCCTGTGGGCTGACACAATAAAAGAAGGTTATATATGCCCCAACGACATGTTGACAGAATTGCCATCATCTCAGCACTAGAAGGACAAAGGATTTTTGATGAATTCCTTACAAGGGATATTTTTTAATCATACAGAAAATAACTTCTCCAAATTATAAAAGTGGGCAGGGTTAAATGCTTCCTTTTTGCATTTGCATGCGTATATTGAAATTAACAAATAATAAGATTGTCTTAGATCTTCTGTGTACCCTTTGTCTTCTCATCCCTTCCCCAAACAAACATACACATTTAAGGAGACTTATGTCTTAAAAAAATAAATTTATTGGCAAGACTTTCTATTTTAAAAGGGGTTTATTTCTACTATACAAAAGATTCATCATGAATGACTTTATAAAGAACTCTCTTGTGTTTTTAAGTGTTTGCTTAGAGATTATTATTGGACCTAGGTGACAGAAAGAAGGAGATTTAAAGTTCAAATTCTAGAAGCCATAACCAATTGAAGAGTTATCAGAAATAAAAATAAAGCATCTCTGAAATCATTAAGGGAGTCAATTGGAAAGTAAGTTAACATTTTGAAAACTTCATGGATCATTTTAAAGACCAAAACCATGATATAAAACAGTACACCAGTAGTGAATATAGTTAATCAAAAGTCATGAAGGAGATAAAATGAATGCTTTGTTGTTTCAGTAACTGGGAAAAATAATGTTTCACACTGTTTCCATAGATTAAATTATTTTTTCCACTTTTTCCATAGATTTTTTTTTTTTTAGTTTATTTCCTTCATGAGAGAGGATAAGAGAAAGAGAAGAGAAAGAGAAAGAGAAAGAGAAAGAGAAAAAGAAAAAGAGAAAGAGAAAGAGAAAGAGAAACATCCTCAATAGAATCTCATTGTCATGATCCTCTTCTCCCCAGCCTTCCCAGTCACCTAGGATCATGGGTGCACGCATCCAACATGTATAGATGGACCAAGGAACCAAACTCGTAATCTTCTAATATGGACCCAGTTCACCTGAGCAGCATGTTACACCGTGCCAAAAAGCCAGTCCCCTGTAGAATTTTCAGCAGCCCAGCATCCAGCCCATAGACTAGACAATCAAATTGCATCTTATAAAATAAGTTCTGATCATAATTCCTTTGCTCAGCATCTAGGGTGTCCTTGAATTTTCAAGCTGATGATGCTGTGTTCTTTTTTTTATTTTGGAGAGGTTTTTGCTATAGGGCGCGTGCGCTGGGCAGAAAGATAGAGAGACAGAGAGACAGAAAGTGAGAAATCACCCCCAGGGGGGATGGCCACGCCACAATCCCTTCTCCTCCATTCTCCTCTCAAGATCTTGGGCACACATGCACACACGCCAGGCATGAGTTTAAGCCACCGGGTCCAGGACTCGACTACATGGGAGTCCAGCGACATAGCCATTATGCCAAGTGCTGGTCCCATGACGCTGTTTTCTTCATCAAAGGCTATTTGCCACTCTTTCATAAAAGCCTCCTTACAATATTTATTGTCTACAGCTTTTATAATTAAATAAAAAGTGTAAATCCTAGTTATTTCTATTAATCTATGTTATATAACATTATGGGTTCGGATAACATGTATAAATCACTGTAGTATTGTTCTATGAAACCAAACATACCTGGACAATTCACCAAAATCTCTGGTACAAAAAGGGGTGACCCAGGACTTAGTTTCTTCCCTATTATGTAAACTTTATTTTCTTCCAGGGCAAAATAGCAAAATAATTCATCTATCTGCTTCTCTTTTTTTTTTTTTTTTTTTTGCTATAGGGCACATGCACTCGCCAGAGAGAGACAGAGAGACAGAAAGCAAGAAATCACCCCCCCCAGGGGGGTGGCCACACTGCAATCCCTTCTCCTCCATTCTCCTCTCTGGATCTTGGGCACGCACGCACACACACCCGGCGTGAGTTTAAACCACCGGGTCCGGGACTCGAACCATGGACGACCACATGGGAGTTCAGCAATATAGCCATTATGCTAACTGCTGGTCCTCATCTATCTGCTTCTCTTATAGTGTTGCTATAAGAATAGAATGAGGTAAATTAAGTAAAAACTCTCTGAAAAGCACAAATAACTACACAAAGCTTCTAGAAATCGTGATATTTAACACGTATGTTATTTGCATTTATAATCAATACATGATCAGGAAGTATCACATGAAGTCCAAGAATGTTGAACTTTTTGATCTGTCCATACTTGGGGCGAAAGGTCATACTACTGCCATGTGACCTGCTCTGTGACATTGACTAGAGATTATATCATCCTGATATGATTCTCTCTGCATTTTAACAACGAATTTCATTCCTCATTAGTAAAATTCTATCTAAACATGAACAGAAACCATGTAGAGGGGAAAAAAGGGATGTATCCAGCAGCTGATTTTCCTTGACAGCATATGGAAAGATCATGTACAGAAATTCTGATGCCATCCACACTCAATAGCAGTTTGGATCCATGGTGTTCTTTTGGTTAATAATGAAAAGATACAGGCCAAATGGTTCTTGAAAATTCTAACATATAATGCTGCTAACTGTTTGTAAAAAAAAAAAAAAAAAAAAAAAAAAAAGTTGAAACTAATTGTTTAAAAACCAATTATTTATTTTTTTGGATATGTAACCATACAATCGAAGTGTTCAATGCTATTTTCAGTTTATGGTTATGCTCTTTTCCTTGCTTTTAATCTAACTCCCGGTGCTCACTATATCTTAGCATCAGAAACAAAAACCCAGACTGCCAATTTCAACCGAAGCATTGGCAAAGATAGTCTATTGTTGGAACATTTCTATTCCCTGCAACACAGTTTGTTTGTGCCTAAATTTCGTGACCCAGATGCTTTAATTATGTCTGACATAGCTAATCAATACTAGTGAAATCCTCCCATAATTTAATAGGGCAGATAAAGCGCAAATGTGTAACAGTTAAGGATAAATCATACAGGCATGTGAATCAGTTTTTATCAGGGACTCAGTGGGACCATAATGTATTCTTTCAATCTGTACCAAAGGTAGTAGCAGGAAGCTATTTTATAGATTTCTTGGTAATCTGAGCTGATGTTATACCTGTTACAGAACTTTTCCAATAAAATAGAAACACAGCAGGATGAAAAAGATACAAATGGTGATTTTATAACAGTCAATAAAAGCATGACTCTATAGTAATGGAAAATTTGTTCATGAATTGTGAAGTATCAGTGGCTCAGTTGGTGTGATGATAAAATAATTTGTGTCCTGCCTTTGGAACTTTTTTAATGCGCTAGGATGTACCTTTAATTTACTCTTTTTTTTTTTTTTTTAACTTTGAGAAGAGGAGTCACCAAAGACTGTGAAACTTATTAAGAAAATAATGTATCTTAGTCAAATAAAGGCACCTAATCAAAACAGCCTCTTGAATGGCTTTTTAAACTACTTTATAGGCCATTACTTTTATTCATAAAAGAACATTATAGCCCATTATATAAAAAAATTATATTTAGTTCGCTCCCTTTGTGTAAGTGGAAATGAAATATTTTATGTGTAAAATAGTTAACCTCGTACCTCCCAAATGAAGAGATATAGCTCTTCATTGCCTTTTAAGTCACATGTTGACCTATAAGAAAATGTACGAAGAACATATCACCACTTTATGAGATGATTTAAATGAACAAAAAATAAAAAGCAGAAATGGGAGAGTCAGGGTCATTTTGGAGGAAGAGGGCAGGACTAATATGATATTCTCCCTGACCCAGGAAAACATGTACTGTCCAGAGGATTTTTCCCCTATCCCTCAAAGGAAAATGATTTTCTCTAGGTTTCTATTAGTGTCTTTGTGGTTAGTAATTTTCTAGGAGAGCATTCTTCATCCTCACCCTAAATTATTAGAAATGATTAAAATAATGTCAAAATCCTGTTTCCTAATAAGATTATACTGTCAAAATCATGAACTGTAATTTTTTTTATACCCCAGCAACAATATCCATTTATTTAAAATTTAACTTTATATTTGGTGTTAAAAACAAGGAGAAAAATATAATTATTCTCCCTGGAATACAAAAAATAAACTCTTGAAAGGGATAGCTAGCAATAAATGGTTTCTAGCCTAAAAAAACATTATTTAATTAAAATTTCTTTAATATATCTTTAAATTTCTTAAGATTTTGAATAAACACATCTGAGCCATATTTGAAAGTATGTGCTATCTTGCTCTTAACAGGATGTCAACACTAGTAAATTTGAACCCAAGACACATCTATTCTGTCTCCTCTTTTACCCTTTTAATGACTTCCCTACATTTGCTACACCCATCTAGAACTTCCTACCCATCATTTTTATGCGATAGAAAATAAGTGCCGAACAGCACATATCACGAAGCTGCTCCCCTGCTGGAAGCTGTACCCCAGCCGGGGTGGGTGCACAGGAAGGTGACGCGTGTGAATAGGAATCAGACTAAGACCTCATGCCTTTAGCATGTTCTTAGCTGGCTACAGCCAGAGTAAACTCCAGACTGCAGCCCTGATGGCCAGGAGTCATGCGTATTTATTAAAGAAGGAGTTTGACAGGGGTAGGATGGGCGAGGGGAAATAAGTGAAGGATTTTACTCCAAAAGGTAAGGCATTCAAAGTATAGGAACAATAATCATAAAACATGACGTCTGTTTTGTTTAGGTATAAAAAGTCATAATTTTTAGAACGAGGAAGTCCATTTTTGGGGTGCATCTTCTTCTTTGATCTTGATTACCAGGGAGGGTCTTTGGATGAGAGGGTTTCTAGGAATTTTCAGTCCCAGACTAGTTTGATTACTTTAGTCCC
>NW_006159757.1:3064534-3068577 GCF_000334495.1 Tupaia belangeri chinensis | reverse complement strand
TTGGGGAATGGCAATCTTCCCTTGTCCTGAGAGTAAGGGTGGCTTATGGTCTTTGGGGTAACAGCATCTTGTGGATGAGTCCCTGAGCCCCTCCTGGCTACTGAGATCCTTCGCCCATTAGTAGCTTTAACCTAGACCTTTTTAATGCTTATCTATGTAATCCCCAGTAGGAGAAGTGGATGTAGCATTCTTTATTGACATTTTCCAATAGGGTGGGGTGAGTCTAATGGGAGTAACTCCTGTTCGCAGCCGCTGCCCTACTCAGCTGCCGCCTTAGTGGATCCGCATTCTTTCAGGATTATTGTAAAAGTGATAGTAAGGCTGGGGGTGCCTTTATGGGGTACTGCGGTATGGCAATAAGGCCCATGGCAGAGAAACTGAGTGCAGGCCAGTACAGTAACACAATAAAGGTGAGGTCCAGAACTCGTAAAACTGTTGACCTTGCAAACAAGTTCTCCTCAGCTGAGTCCTTGCTCTAGGCATGAGGGGCAGTTCTTTCATACTCAACTTGTGTTAACTGCATAGTCCCAGCACTCCCCCAAAACAGCGTGTCATTGTGCAGTGCTTAATCAGTATCATATCCCTATTAAACTGTCCTGAAGGTCTCTCCTTCATTCTTCCTGCCATTCCTCCCTCTTTCACTGGGCTAGTCATGAAGTGTGCTTCACCACTCAGACCCCGCCAGGCCAAGGGAATAGAACCTGCACTATAGCCAGTAATGGTTGCGGGGCCCTCAACAGCAGAGCAGGGGCAGCTCTGCTCTACTGTGTTTGCACAATTAACACAGCGTTGAATGTACACACAGAACTGGAGTGCTAACAGCGTGCAAGCCCAGTCATCATCACACACGAACTCAAGCATTCCTGGCTCAAGGGAACTGTCGGGTTTGTTTTTCTTCCTCAATTCATCTGAAGAAAAACAGCTGTATGGGAGGCTCACCATATGCTTGCTAACAAGTTTGGCTGAAACCGGGGCAACACTAGGAGGCCTCCACCAAGAAGCCAACCAAAGTTAGGCCACTAAACACCATGCCTTGTGCAGCTGTTGCTGCTGCTTCTACATCACACCCAGGGAAAGGGTAAGACCAGTAGTTTTTCTGGACATAGCAAAGAACTGGTCTGATAGCAACGCCTCTGATAGCAAAGCTGGTTACTCTCTGCACCAATTTCTCACACTTCCTCAACCCAAACGATTTCAGAAGTAAAGATAAATAATTATTTACATATCTCCATTGATTCTCACAAAGCCAAGTTAGCTTCTTTTCCCAAATAATTCCTTACCAGAGGCTTTCTATAGCTTTTGTATGTTGTATGGGTACGTAGCCACATTCTCTCTTCAATTCTGTGGACTGTGTAATGTCACTAGAGACAAACTCTCAGGACTCCTTTTCTGGCCCTATAATTTTCTTCCTTTTTAGAGAGAGATTTTGGCTATAGGGCACATGTGCTCACCAGAGACACAGAGAAAGACAATGAGAGAGAATGTGAGAAATCACCTCCTGCCTCCCGGGGAGATGGCCTTGCTCTCATCCCTTTCTCCCCATTCTCCTCCTGGGATTCTGGGCATGCACACACAGGCACCCAGTGTGAGCTTCATGATGCCTGGTTCAGGATTCCAACTGCAGTCAGCCACCTGGGAGTCCTGCAACATAACCACTATGCCACCTTCTGGCCCCAGCCCTGCACTTACTACCTAGCTATGATTTTAAATTCTCTGAGCTTCTGCTGCAGTGTGCAGTGAGATATGTAGTGCTGGTGTGTGGATGGTAAGAGAATTTTCCCAACAGAAATATGAGCATGAGCAGAAGTGAAGTTTATCAGAGCTCAAGCAGGAGTGCCTAGGAAAGACCTGATGAGAATACCTGGGGCAGGTTTTCAGATTTGTGCCTTTTGGTAGAGAGGGTCTCTTTTTTGTGATAGCAATCATAGGAGGATGATAAGGATGCACTTTGTAAGCCACATCTGGATGAGGGGGCTGGTTGTTTTTCAGGAATGCAAGGCATCTGTCAACCACAGGTAATTGCCAGAGGTGGTATCAAAGGAGGTCCAGAACATCTGTTTTCCCTGTTGTCAAACCTTACCATGGAGGACTTTATCTTGGTCTGTAGCGGGAACAAGTTTACTCTATTTCCTTAGGCTCATCTTAGGCCCTCTTTCTGAGCCCTTGCTCGTCTGTATTTTTATGAACCCTCCACATCACATCATTTTATCTGTAAAAGAAGAGCATGTTGTTTTAATCTCTGGGGTGATTATAAGCTTGATGGAGGTAAAACAGCATAGCATCCAGGTTGTAGTCAGCACTCCATACATGTTAGTTATTGATTCCGATATTGGGGGTGGAGAGTACAACGATTCATAACCTAATTTGAAAGGGACAAAAGCAGTTGTTTTCAGTCCAGTGGCAGCCATGGAATTTGTCCCAGTTATAGACTTGTTAATAGCCACTTTATTTGACTGAACATCATTATTTCTTGGTATCTCACTCAGTCCTAAGTGAATAAAATGGAGCCCAATCATGTGGCTAATTTGGGCTCCTTTGCATGAAGAGAGTGAGGCAAAGTGAGAATGGGGACTAAATTGTAGATGGAGCTCTGAGGCCCTGGGTTTGACCTTCCCACTAAGTAGGACATAGGGCAGGACACTCCTTTATCAGCACAGATAATTCTACTTATCTCATAGCTTATTGCATTTACAAATATTTTTAAAGCATGTTTATATTAACTGTAGACTATGAGGCAGCTGTAAAGGGCTGTCATCACTTTGACTTGCATCTCTCTGCCAACTATTAATTTGCCTCCTTTCTCTTTGTTTTTTAAGCTGCTTCAAGATAGCCCTCATTGCCAGCACCCCCTTGGCGGACCCCACAAAAAGATAATGTAAATTATTGCATGAGGTTACTTCTATAAAGTATCTTACAAACAAGAGGGTACCTTCTTTAGATACTGGGTCCCTTTGCTAATTCATTTCTTCACCTTTACCTGTTCCATGTCGGGAGGCCCAATGGCACACAACCCAGGGAGCCAGAATCTTAGAAGAAAATGGCAACACCAAGCATTAGATTGTCATGGCACATAGCGATTGTTGACTGGATGTTCCTGGTTAAACGTACAGAGAAAGAAATTTGGAGAGAATATGCAACGTCTTCAAAAATTTTCTGGAACATTTTATGAATCAGCTAGGCATGGATTTTATTTTCGTACCAAAACAAACTCATATTGGAATTCCATTTCTCCACAAACTTTCTTAATGCCCTCATATGAGAAGCTAAAGGGTATCATTGAGGTCTGCCTTCTAAATCTCTTTATTCAAAGTAACCTGGGCCTGAGAACAAGGCAGGCATGAGTGCATGTGTACCCAAAATCCTGACAGGAGGGGAAAATGGAGAAGAGAATGTGGTGTGACCATCTCCCCATGAGGGCTTCTGTCTCTGTCTCTGTCTCTCTCTTTCTCTCCATATGTGTAGTCATTTGATCTGGACCCAAATAATCTTTTTTTTTCTTTTTTGGAGAGGTTTTTGCTATAGGGCGCATACACTCGCCAGACAGAGCGAGACAGAAAGACAGAAAGCGAGAAATCCCCCCCCAAGGGGGGATGGCCATGCCACAATCCCTTCTCCTCCATTCTCCTCTTGGGATCCTGGGCACGCACGCACATGCACCCGGCGTAAGTTTTAAGCCACCGGGTCTGGGATGCGAACCGCGGTCAACTATGTGGGAGTCCAGCGCCCCAGCCATTATCTAACTGTTGGTCCCGACCCAAGTAATCTTGATGAGCCTCTGTCACTTGTAACCTGACTACACTTGCCTGAGCTCAAGTCACAAGCCTATTCCTCCCACTTCAGCCCCCAATTAATATAATGCATAATAAAGCAAGCAGAAATAAAATCTTCGGAAAACCAGTTGGGAAAGAAAATTAATGCAAGTCTGAAAACTATTATTTAAAACCCCACTGGATGTAAAAAACAAAATGTTCTGCCTCATAACACAAATTAATAAAATAATTAAGCCATGTTAGACAGGTAATGTTTTAGTCAATTTAGTGTAG
>NW_006159757.1:3058262-3064520 GCF_000334495.1 Tupaia belangeri chinensis | reverse complement strand
CACAGAGTGCTGCTTCTGCTCAGAGACTATAAACATTTGCATTTTATGTGTTTTTAAAGAATATTCTTATTTTAAATTCAGAACTTTAATGTCACAAACAACTGCATCTGATGAAAAGTTATTCCTGTGCATTTGGGGAAAGAAGCCAAATCCTAGGTTTGGACCAAAATTTTGAAGTAGGCTGAGGTCAATCTTTAGAAGTAGCCAAATAGATCTAGTTTGAAATATTAATCATTTGTTTACCCATACTTAATGCATTTTACCCCTGCTAATCCACACTGAAATATCACTTGGAATTTAACAGCGATCTATACCTAACCATCAAATATTTAGTGTCTGTTTAGGAAAAAGTAATTGGTAAAACTCAAAGCTACTATTTGTTCTCTTTGATTAATGTTTACCAAGTGGAAGTTTTGGCATAAAATAATACATGAGTGTTCGACACCCACTAATGCTTTTCCCCCTTATCAGTTTCTTAGCTTCTTCTTCTCCTCCTTTGCAATATCCTTTGAAAGTGGAGCACAATGACTATTTTTTTTTCAATTGAATTTCAACTTTTATAAAGATTTTGCATTTCTCCTGGTCCACAGAAATGTTATCTTTTTAAATTCCCTGTAGATAAACTAACTATGCACCCTCTTGCTACTGCACATCACAATCTTCAGAATCTCCGAGCACAGTGGGTTTTAGCACACTGGGGGAGCCAGAGAGCAGCATTCTCCCCAGCTGGATTCCTTCTGATCTCAATACTTCAGGAGAATGCTTGGGTCTCTGGGCAGAGCACAGTGCCTAAGCAGTGCTGTGAGATTGGGGTTTGTGGAATGAACGAATGAGTGAGCATCCACATCTGGAAATAGAGGATGATAAAGCCTCTGCTGCCAGTTAAACAGGTTGTTTCAATGATAGAGAAGGTATAGTTCATGAAAATATTCTTGAAATGTTGGGTTGTTGCAAAAGTCATGACACGTTTTTGCATAGAAAAACAGAAAAACAGGTCATGACTTTTCTGACTACCTAATAGTAAAATGATGTATAAACATGCAATCTTTAGGCCAGCAGCTAGTGCAGTGGTTAATCACTGGACTTCTACATGGTCGATCGTGGTTTGAATCCCAGGCCTGGTGGGTTAAAACACATGGGTTGTGTGTGCGTGTGTGCCCAAAATCCCAAGAGGAGAATGGAGGAGAAGGGATTGTGGTGTGGACATTCCCCTCGGAGGTGATTTTCCTACTTTCTATCTCTCTGTCTCTCTCTGTCTCTCTGGTGAGTAACATGCCCTTTAGCAAAAATCTCTTTTAAAAATGCAGTATTATTAATATTGCAAGCTTTTGGCAAGTGCATGTTAATGAATATTTGAAAGAATTTGAGGGATAGGAAATACCTGTAGGCCCATAAAAATTTGCATAGCTTATAACCTTGTTCTCTAAAATAAATTTAAAAACTGTAGTCAGCTTCCTTAGAGCCTAAATAGAAAAACTGAAAGCAAAGAAATGTCCTTTTCTTTTCTCCTCTCAACTCTTTGACTCAGAGCCAAGCCTTTATAACCAAATTACTTTTATAATTAACAATGTTTGCTTTTTTCAAGAATAGAACTTCATAGCTCAATGTTTCAAAGTCATCAACAAATGAGTTTCAACAGGGAAAGTTACTACTGTATCTGAACTGTAAAAGACACCTGATTTTCTATAACTAGTCATCTAATAATGACTAGAAAATAATTACTTGTACAAGTGAGTAGAAAGTCTTACTGTATTGCCAGAACCAGGCTTTGTGCTTTCTTTAAAAATAAGCATCTTGGTTATCTTGACTTTCAAAAATAGAAAACAGTACTAAGATTTGGGGACTTGACAGGATAAGAGATCCCAAAACAAGGATCCTCTGACAAGAAATGATATTCTCCTTCTTAGTTTTGGATGTTGATTTTACTCTTACTATTATTAATCTAAAAACAGAAATGCTAATATCTTACCTACACAAAGTTGATTCTTTCATCATAAATTTTAATCTATTATGATAGTCATGTATTTTGTCTTTTCTATGGCTTTTAATTCAATGGTATCTATGAGAAACAAGGATTTTGACCTAGCTGTTGTCAATTCAAAATACTAAATAGCCCCTAAATTCCTATTTTCATTTTTCCAAGGTGTCTGTGGCTGCTCTCCCCTCAGGACAGTGATGGTGGTGGTGGTTGTCCTTCTTGTTTCAATGCCAGAAGGTGTATCTGTTAACCAGAGAGAAAGAGAGAGAGAGAGAGAGAGAAAGAGGAAGAAAGCACCCCCTACTTACAATAGGGAATAGTCACACCATGCTCCCTTCTCCATTTCTCCAGCCTGTCAGGCTTTGGGGCATGTGCACACATGCCCGGTGTGTTTCTCGAGTTGCTAGGACTGGATATCGAACTACACAAGTTGACCATGTGGAATCTGGCTCCCTTAACCACTAGACTATGGAGCCAGCCCATTGTTGTTTTACTAATAAACATTACTTATGGATTTATAAAAATGAGTATAGATCTCTCAAGAAAAAGTCAAATGTTTCTTGACATCCAATAAAGCTAGAATGACTTTCTAAGCAATGTCTCCGGTGTCCTGTAAGGGGCATTGGCAGTGGCTACTAAAAATGGATCCATTGATCATGCTCTATCAGAGGCTGGTAAAGACTCCTCAGCATTTCTCAAATACATTTTCAGCTCTTACTTAATTTTAATAACGTTTAAGTTGCTGGAAATGCTACCAGAAATTTCAAACAGTGCAACAATTAGCATTTACCTTGAAATGTCAGTCAATTTTTGAAACTTGACCAAGACTTCTAAGGTGCCCTACATATATATCCCTCATTTTTGAAAGCATAAAACATCACTACTTGTATGGAAAAAGAGAGTTGACAATTTTAGAGAGGATCAAGGAATAAAGCATGAAAAAAATCCCTGAAAGCTCCCTGTGCCATTAAGAGAGAGAATTCTGAAGGAGGTGAAAATTTAAAGTAGCGAATATTAGGTCGTTGGGTAAGTCATGATGTGTTTTTCTATGCAAAAATGTGTCATGACTTTCCAGACAGCTCAATATATTGCAGGAACTACAAATGTATTTTGAAAATGATTCATAAGATTTATTTAAAAATTACATCTTACTGGCAATATTTTTAAGCTTTTTTTTTTTTCTTTCTTTCTTTCTTTTATTAGCAGGCAAAAAAGGGGAATGACCCGAACAGGATCCACATACTGTGCTTTACCCCCCCACCTCATGGACAGAGGTGTCTGGCATGTTCAGAGAGCCCTCTCGATGTGAACCCAGAACCTTTCCATGTGTGCTAGCCTCACAGCGCATTGTGTTAACACTGTGCCACTGTCTTACCCCAATTTGGCAATATTCTTTACCTCTTGGTCACAGAGATGTTCTAAATATCATCGTAAGGATAGTAAGAAGACAGGTTATTTTTGCTTTGCTTTGTTTTGTTCTGTTTAATAGCCATGTTTGTTGATGTTCAAAGAGCGGTAACATCACATATTGATCTGTTAAAGCAATCTGAAATCAATATATCAATATACTCAACAAATTAAAATTTGAATTTCTCACATTCGTGTTCCAAGCCGAACTAACTTCAAGATGCGGAAAAATTGAGGCCTGCCCTTGACCTTCATAGGCATTTTAAATCACCTCACCTCTATGTATTTCTCATAACAATTATATCCTTTTATTTTGAATGAAAAACTAAGTACTTCAAGATAGCAACATGACATATTTTTGTCCCCAGGTCTGCTCTTCTAGGTTGTATAAATTTGGGGGATTCATTTTACCTTTGTAGGCCTCAGTTTCCTCAGTGATCAAACAAAGATCCTGGATTGTTTTGACTCCATTATGCTTTAAAAGTGCAAGGTTATTCTGCAATCTAATTATGTGTATTTTGTCAGTTATTCTCTTCAATGTGGCATTCATACTGAAATCTTTCTCTTAGAAATATATGAAGGGACCAGCAGTTAGCATAATGGCTATGTTGCTGAACTCCCATGTAGCTGACCACGACTTGAGTCCTGGACCCGGTGGCTTAAACTCACGCCAGGCGCTTGTGCATGTGTGCCCAAGATCCTGAGAGGAGAATGTAGGAGAAGGGATTGCGGTGTGGCCATCCCCCTTTGGGGGGGATTTCTCACTTTCTGTCTCTCTGTCTCTCTCTGTCTTTCTGGCGAGTGCATGTGCCCTATGGCAAAAACCTGTCCAAAAGAAAAAAGAAATATATGAAGAGTGCTTTGACTCTTATAAATGTTGTTAGCCCCTGAATTTCTTTCTTTCTTTTTTTTTGGGGGGAGGGGTTTGGAGAAGTTTTTGTTATAGGGCACATTAGCTCACCAGAAAGACAGAGAGAGACAGAGAGACAGAAAGCGAGAAATCACCTCCCAGGGGGGATGGCCACGCCGTAATCCCTTCTCCTCCATTCTCCTCTTGGGATCTTGGGCATGCAGGCACATGCACCCAAAGTGAGTTTAAGCCACCAGGTCCAAGACTCGAACTGCAGTCAACTACATGGGAGTCCAGGACATAGTCATTATGCCAACTGCTGGTCCCAGCCCTGAATTTCTTTATAAATGGTTCAGAATGGCGTTGTAGAATTTACTTAATGATTGCATCTTTTGGAATATATGTAAGCAATTTAGATTTCTTACAAATTCATAAATATCTGATGGGAGTATCATTTTTAGGTTAGTCCTAAAATTGAGAAAATGGCAGTTTCACTTTAAACATTTCATCCTGATTTGTATAAGTGCTTCTGTTTTATGGTGTTTTGAAAATATGCTCAGTGTCAGGGCTAACTTTTGTGAATTATATTTTTGTTTACTTTTGCTTTTAGCAAAATTAGCTCCATTATTGACTATAATTTCCCTAAGGGTTTTTTTTTTTCATATTATGACAAATCATTTTTTTGTTTCTAGGTAGGAATTGAAAAGTGATTCTAATTAGCTCAAACTAATAGGAATAATAATAACAACTACATTGGTAAGTGCTTACATTTATATCAAATAGTCTTTCTATCAAAGGAGGATAGAAAACTTCTCTAGTTTGACAGGGTGATAAATAAACTGAATCCAAATGATCGATTCAATCACCTGGGGTGAAATGTAGTAGCTATTAAATAGTTCACAGCAGTATAGGATTGTTCACAAAACAAGGGTGAAGAACAAAAAAGATTCCGTTATTTATTGCCCTCTGTAATGTATACCTACTGCTGGTGGTCCTCCTTAGACTGCCAGAGAAAATCCCAGCTTGCTTGTAATAAATCTCAAGGCTAGTAACTAGTGTTTCCACCTTGGATGCGGCATTAAAGCTGTGTGTTGAAACGGAACAAGTGTGGGCTCAAAGCCAGATGGACCCATTTTCTAACCCCATTTCTTCCACATATGAGCTTGTCAACGTGGGCCAATAACATAACCTCTGTGAGCAGCGTTTTCCCCATGTGGTAAATGCAGGATGTGATGATGACTCTCTTGGCGAGAAGTTATAATCATTAAATGGTGTACAAATTCAGCTTACCTGAAGTATGCTTCAGTAATCCACTTTGATACTCCACACGTGGCAATTCCTCAGGAAGTAAAAAAGTACAGGCTTGGCATACAGGCCTGAGAGTGTGGCTGCAGTTTTACCCACTGTGTTTGGTGCATGTGGAGTGCTTATTGTCTACAAGTGTTCCACCTTGCTAGGTCGGCCCTTTTCTGGTTCTGTTTCTAGATGGAGCAGGCTTTTCTTCTGACACTTGCCTGTTCTCATTGACGTTTCTGGATCGTTGGCTTCTAAAATCATCAGTCAGAGATATTTAAGGCAAAAAGAAAACCGAGGGATTCCCCACCATGTTGTTGAGTCCCGAGATGCCTAGCAGTTTCTGAGTTTGGGACCTTTCCCTTTGTGTCTCCACCTTTCAGAGTCTCCCTGCATTTGTTTCATGAGTATGGGATTTGTTCCATTCTACTTAGCAGGAAAAATTGGGAGAAGTGTATCTATTCCATCTTGGTCATGAACTTGAACTCAGATTAATTTCTTGTTTTCAATTTTTGAAGTATTTTTCTAGTTTCCTATATTTATAAACATATACATAAAACAATTTAATTATTTATAGTTAAGAACAATGCTGGAGACCATATGGGAAGACTCTGGGTTCAAGTGCCAGGTCTACTGCCAACACTCTGGACATGCCCATGCTCCTAGCTGGCTGTGAGACCAGGAGGAGGTTCACATTGAAGGTCTTGTTGAGGACATCTATTTCTCTTTC
>NW_006159757.1:2979691-3057712 GCF_000334495.1 Tupaia belangeri chinensis | reverse complement strand
CCCTCTCAGAAAGTAAAAATTTTTTCTTAATTTTTTTTTAAAAGAACAATGCTATGTTTACTATCACAACTGTGTCACATAGTCAATGTAACTGCATTCAGGGACTACCCTCTACTGTAAGTTGAAGTCTAGGAATTTCTTTCAGAGAAAAATAAGGTCCCTGTAACAGTATAACCTGTTTGTTTCCATTTTCCTATGCCATTTTTCTTTTTAAATGCAGCCACCTATCCCAACTTTATTAGAGATTTTTGTAAGTCCTCCCCAGTATTTCCCACATCGTTTCTAACCCATTCCATCTTGCATTGATATTGAACTAAACTCCTAGCTGGCTTTATAAATCACCATCACCAACAGCATAGAACACCTGCCCTTGATTGCTTTATAAAGAAAAACAGAGTGCCATTCTTAAGATTCCTTTATGGTATACAATAACTTTGTCAAATCGAAAATATTTTATATTTAATCCAATTCATTTTTATTGAGCACTATAATAAAACAGGCACTGAGCAACTAGAAACGCAAAGCTGAGTCGGATCCTCCCCTAGTTGCTCACAGGAGAGTGAAGAAGAGACCATGCACCGACTGCCAGTGGAGAGGTCGCCAGCATTGCTAGGGGGCTCTGAATAGAGGCAACCTTTAAGCTGGATCTTGAAAACCGAGAAGGATTTCTTTGTTTTCCAATAAATATAGGAATAGAGAAGAAAACAGGAACAAGAACATGAGGGCATGGAAGCACCCAGAAAATTCGAGTTTTTGGCCAGTGCCTGCTGCTATGGTGGTTCTCAGAAGATATATTTGCAGTTTTGATTCAGGTTTCATGGTAACTAGAGAGGATGGAGGAAAATTAAAATACTCTTATAAGCATTTCTTCTGTCTCATTTGCTATTTTAGTAAATGCCTTTTTGTTTTGTTTCTTTCTACCTGCCTCTGGTTTATAGTAATAATACAGGCACGTTGTAAACTGCGTAAAGTTAGAATTTAGTGTTTTAGAAATGCATACTAACAGTAGTTACTTTGGGTTTTTATTTTTTTGAACCATAAGAACATGAACTAGTTAAATGAATCTACTGCCTCGAAATGCAGAATATGCTTGAGTTCTGGAGGGGGAAAATTGATTGCTATAACAAGGTCTACAGCTAAACTGAACATATGTTGCTCGTAATGTCACTTTCTAAATCAATGAAATTATCATTATAGAACATGTCGACAAATTAGACATGTAAAGTGCCGGCTGTATGTGGGAGAGATGTAATTTGGCTCCATAAAAAGAAAATTAAACAATAAAATATCAATGACAGATGTAGTTAGCTAAAGGTTTTGAGGTTTAAATACCAATTTGTGGGGGAAAAAAATTATGCAGGCAAACTGAAGAGACCAGATAAAAATACCAGTCTTCACAGGAGAAGAAGATTCAGTCTTTTGCCCAGATGTTCAAAGACCTTCGCTGTGGCCTTTATTTAACAGACAAATATACTGACAAGTACCTAACTCTTTCAGATCCAAGCAGAGCAGGTTAGTGACAATAAAAAACTACAGCCAATTAAATATGAATTAATTTCTCTGGTTTGAAACCGTCTAGTCGATTCGGGTAGAACGGGTAAAGCCATGTGCTTCCTCACTGAAGCTGCATCAGGAGGCATTTGTCCTGTGTTTCTCACTTTGGAAAGCAGCATACCAAAAAGTCACAGGTTCCAAAATATTCCCAACTGTGGTTAATTCTTGTTAATAGTAACATCATAAAATATAAGAGACTTTAAGTTTGGGCATATGGCCTAATGGCTATCTGGACTCCCATGTAGTTGACCACAGTTTGAGTCCCAGACCCGATGGCTTAAAACTCACACTGGGCACATGTGTATCCATGCCCAAGATCCTGAGAGGAGAATGGAAGAGAAGGCAATGTGGTGTGGTCATCCCCCTATGGGGGTGATTTCTCACTTTCTGTCTCTCTGTCTCTCTGGCAAGTGCATGCACCCTATAGCAAAAACATCCTGGGGAAGAAAAAAAAAAAAAAAGAGAGAGAGAGAGAGAGAGAAACTTAACATTCGATAAATACATAATTATTGGTAAGTTCATTGTTCTAGAATGAGACCTTTGTATTACTACCTGGATAGTAAAATTAATTAAAATGAATCTTTTCTTAATACTCTGAACTATCCTAGTTATTCATAGTGGATCTCAATAATAACTGTCATGGCTGGGGCCAGCAAGTGGCGTGATGGTTAAGGGCCCTGGATTCCCACATTGCTGACTACAGTTCAAGTCCAGGCCCTGACAGCTTACTTTCTTGCTTTTCCTTTCTCTTTCTCTCTCTGTCTCTCTTTGGTCAAATTAAATAGCAATAACAAATGGAATTTAATAAATAAATGACTTTAAAAAAATAACTGTCATGGTAAAATATTAATACATTATATGCTGCACATATAAATACATGTATTTATATTTTACATATATACATATATATTATATATAAATATATATTATATTTTACTTATATATGTATCGTTGTAAACTGCGTAAAGTTAGAATTTAGTGTTTTAGAAATGCATACTAACAGTAGTTACTTTGGGTTTTTATTTTTTTGAACCATAAGAACATGAACTAGTTAAATGAATCTACTGCCTCGAAATGCAGAATATGCTTGAGTTCTGGAGGGGGAAAATTGATTGCTATAACAAGGTCTACAGCTAAACTGAACATATGTTGCTCGTAATGTCACTTTCTAAATCAATGAAATTATCATTATAGAACATGTCGACAAATTAGACATGTAAAGTGCCGGCTGTATGTGGGAGAGATGTAATTTGGCTCCATAAAAAGAAAATTAAACAATAAAATATCAATGACAGATGTAGTTAGCTAAAGGTTTTGAGGTTTAAATACCAATTTGTGGGGGAAAAAAATTATGCAGGCAAACTGAAGAGACCAGATAAAAATACCAGTCTTCACAGGAGAAGAAGATTCAGTCTTTTGCCCAGATGTTCAAAGACCTTCGCTGTGGCCTTTATTTAACAGACAAATATACTGACAAGTACCTAACTCTTTCAGATCCAAGCAGAGCAGGTTAGTGACAATAAAAAACTACAGCCAATTAAATATGAATTAATTTCTCTGGTTTGAAACCGTCTAGTCGATTCGGGTAGAACGGGTAAAGCCATGTGCTTCCTCACTGAAGCTGCATCAGGAGGCATTTGTCCTGTGTTTCTCACTTTGGAAAGCAGCATACCAAAAAGTCACAGGTTCCAAAATATTCCCAACTGTGGTTAATTCTTGTTAATAGTAACATCATAAAATATAAGAGACTTTAAGTTTGGGCATATGGCCTAATGGCTATCTGGACTCCCATGTAGTTGACCACAGTTTGAGTCCCAGACCCGATGGCTTAAAACTCACACTGGGCACATGTGTATCCATGCCCAAGATCCTGAGAGGAGAATGGAAGAGAAGGCAATGTGGTGTGGTCATCCCCCTATGGGGGTGATTTCTCACTTTCTGTCTCTCTGTCTCTCTGGCAAGTGCATGCACCCTATAGCAAAAACATCCTGGGGAAGAAAAAAAAAAAAAAAGAGAGAGAGAGAGAGAGAGAAACTTAACATTCGATAAATACATAATTATTGGTAAGTTCATTGTTCTAGAATGAGACCTTTGTATTACTACCTGGATAGTAAAATTAATTAAAATGAATCTTTTCTTAATACTCTGAACTATCCTAGTTATTCATAGTGGATCTCAATAATAACTGTCATGGCTGGGGCCAGCAAGTGGCGTGATGGTTAAGGGCCCTGGATTCCCACATTGCTGACTACAGTTCAAGTCCAGGACCTGACAGCTTACTTTCTTGCTTTTCCTTTCTCTTTCTCTCTCTGTCTCTCTTTGGTCAAATTAAATAGCAATAACAAATGGAATTTAATAAATAAATGACTTTAAAAAAATAACTGTCATGGTAAAATATTAATACATTATATGCTGCACATATAAATACATGTATTTATATTTTACATATATACATATATATTATATATAAATATATATTATATTTTACTTATATATGTATGTATATGTGTGTATGTGTGTATATATATATAATATATAGAGAGAGAGAAAGAGAAAGATGATAAACTTCCCAAATTATTAGCAATCACCTATAGATTTAAAATAAGGAAAATGACAATATATTGAGATTACAGAAATATTGGAAATGCTCAACATCAGTAAGATTTACTAAAACAGTTTTCCAAGATCCTTATAAATCTCTTACCCCCCCCACACACACTATACCTACCTATCTTAAGAACAAAAAGGTTTTTTCATCATTTTGTTCCCTAGCACTTAGCATAGAAACTTGCATAGACTAGTGCTAATTAAATTGCATATTGCAGTAATTTACAGATGGATAGATACAGAGAGGAAAGAAGGAAAGTTAAAATATTTGCCACATGAGGGGGCTGGACAGTGGTGTAGTGGTAATGCAACACTCTGCAAGGCTGATCCACATGTGAAGGTTCCAGGGTAGTGTCTGGTGACCTCCCTGAATACACCAGGCATGTGCATGACCAAGACCCAGAGCTGGCAGAAGCTGGGAGTGGAACATAGAGTGAAGACTCTATTAGAAGTAGGCTCTCTCTCTCTATTGTTCATAAAAGAAAGAAATATACTTAAGAAAATGTATTTGTCATATGGAAACCATTTATCTTGTTCAGAAACTAATTCTGCACCTATGCCTTCCAGGAACATTAGGAGAGCTGTACTCCTGGTACCTCCATGGTTGAGTGGACCTACATGAGTTGTAGTTATACTAACAGGTGGTTAGTGGAGAATGCCCAGGGCAATTCACTGCCAGGCGAAATAACCTCACTGTATTGTAAGACCTAGCAGTATCCTTTCCCTCTCTCAACATTCTCACCACCTCTGGCTGTCAGAGTCACACATTGAATGGAAAGAATTGAATCTACTACCCACTTGTGTACAAAACCCACA
Source organism: Tupaia belangeri chinensis (assembly GCF_000334495.1). Taxonomy (NCBI): domain Eukaryota; kingdom Metazoa; phylum Chordata; class Mammalia; order Scandentia; family Tupaiidae; genus Tupaia; species Tupaia belangeri. The sequence goes on along the minus strand of NW_006159757.1, from coordinate 3,052,735 downwards.
AGCTAGAAATAACCTGTTGTCGTCCTAAGTCCCTGATATTATCCTCAGTGATACGATTGGTAAAGATAGAGTGGGTACTAATATTTCCTAGGAAATATTGTTTAACCTATTAAAATGTCACACAGTATATACATCTTACAATTATCTTAACCTCTCTTCCAAGTTTGATGGACCATTAAAGATTGCACTAGTCACATCTGAAGCTTTTCTACAGGTCATAAAACACACTTTTCAAAATGGATTTATATGTTATAGGGGCAAAACTGACTCTAAAGAAAATTATACATGTGTAAAAATTATACATGTACACATACACACATACAAATAATTGTATTCAGTATCTATTTAGGCAATATAGAAAAATATGACTTATAAATGGCAAGACTATCATGATCATTCAGGTAGAGTATTACTTCCTTGAATTTCCACGTCTAGTATTATTGAATCGATGGCTCCTTTATATTTCATACAACATGATTAACAGAAAGGAATGACATAATCATATAAAATGAAAAGAAATGAGAATCTAAATTAACTGACATTCCCTTTTGAAAGTTGTGGATAGAAAACTTCTCCAGCATCTGTTAGGGAAATATGGAAAATGGTATTTTTAAATGCAGTGTGAAATGTAAAATAAGAGACAAAATGTGGATAGGCCATATTTGAAGATCCTTGCTTGTCAAAATAACACTTCCGAAAAGAAAATCATTTAGAAAGGGTACCCCTCCGGATACTGCCACCAACAGTGCTACTTTCAATAAATGATTTATTTAATATATCTAAACAACATTCAACCCTACAAACCTACATCCTATGACCACCCAGTAGGAACAGAGAAAGAAATGTATCAGTGCCTGATTGGAAACGTCCATAACAAATAGATAACCTCCAGACCACAAGACAGGAGCCATTTCAGCAGGCAAGCTAAGATTGGGGAGCCCACCCTCAAACTCCACAATGAAGACAAAGATATTATGCTGAAGGAAGCATCTAGCCATCAGGACTGCATGTAGCATGGAGTAGTTACCGCCTGTAGGTAACCTTATGACCATTGTTTTACTAAAAAGGTAGCATCAGTGTCATCTACTACCAATCAATGAAGCAATGGAGACCACACTCCTGAGGGAGCAGAGTGCCTAAAGCTAGCCTCAGCACCTACATTCTGCTTACCCACAAGTCCAGTCTACTTGCGGACCATTGAAGATGCCTGTATCTAGAAGACTGGCTATTCTTCTTTGGATCTACAGATACCAGATCCACAATCATATCTCTACTTTACAGTCTTTTTCTTTAAACATTTTTTTCCATCTAAGGGCCAATAGAGATAAGTTCTCCAACCAATAATCCAAGAAACAACCCTTAGACATGTAAATAAATGCAAAGTATGCCAAGAAAAGAAAGTGGAAAGAGGATAGCCTGAAGAATCAGTCTTACCTGAGATGTTAGGTCTTTCCAGGAATGGCTCCAGGTTCTGTGGGGTCTAAAGCTTAAATTCAGGGGAACTTCTTTAAGAATAATAAAAAGTTTAAGGACAAAATCAGATTAAAAGTGAATACTTATTTGAAATGAGAAATCACAGGTAATTACACATTTTATAAAATATCCAAAAAATCCAAACAATAGCATACATCTATTTATTAGTAACTGTTCAACATATGTTAGTAATAACCTTTCTCTTACATGTTTTTGGTTGTTTCTGGGTTTTTTTCTGCATAGTCTTTGATCTTTTTATATGACAACAATCTTGGGAATGTTTTTTATATAGACAATGAAAAGGTAATTCAGTCTTCAGAATGATTGACCAGAAACTGTGAGTTATTATTACTGTGAGTTCTTCTAAATTCACAACTTGTTCTTTGTAAGAGTATGTGCATATTTAAGATTGTTGTTAAATTTATGGAAACATCTTCAAATTTCCTTCCTTCATGGACTGTGAGATTTGGAAGAATTTGCTACAGCAGAGTTTCTGTGTCCATGCATTTCACATGCTGTATTTTTCTCTACTTTCCACATAGTTTTGGTGCAGTATGATATTACAACATTTTTAAGTCTGATTGGACCTCTTTCCCCATATTGTCATATCATAATGCTTGGTAACTTAGCTATAAGGCATAGGAGCTGTGCTGAAAGTTTTTCAACCCAGTATATCTGGCAAACATTCAGCTGTTGACCAATAGTAGCTGCAAACCATGCATATACACACACACACACACACACACACACACACACATACACCACTCATAGCTGCTCAATCTGAAAAAAAAAAAAAAAAAAAAAAAAATGTGTGGACTATTCCATCAAGCAGAGAGGAGATAAGACAAAGAAAAGGAGTCTCCACAAAGTTCATGAAAGGCCCAGCCTGGTGGAACAGTAAGTAGCAAGCTATGCTATAGTGCTGGAGGCCACACAGCTGACTGTGGGTTTGGATTCATGGGTTGGTCTGGGGACACACCAGACATGAGTACACGTGTCTGGGATCCTGATTGGCTGGAAAGTGGAGGGAAAGGGATTATGGCATGAGACGCCATGAAGGGTACCCTGCCTCACTCTAGCAAGCACACACTTACTCTTTATTATGAATAAAAATAAACTTAAAATTAAAAGGATCATAGAAAACATGTATTATAAAAAAAAAAAGATAGACTGGATTTTTAAAAGGTTTTTGACCAAAATAAATGATAAGTTGAAATCCATTTTTTCACAAACTTTTTGAAGAGGGGAAAGCAAATGTTTTAATTTATTGTGGTCATAATATCTCACTTTTCCAATGTTTCATAAGCATCTGACCCCTTATAATAAGGTGGCTAACTATCCAAATTTGCCCAGGGCAATCCTGGCTTCAACTCTGAAAACCCACATCTCAATAAACCTTTAAGTGCCAGGTAAACTGAGATAGTTGGTCACCCTCCCCTGTGAATGTACATCAAGGCCCTTCCCAGGACCTTGAAGGGGGCCTGTTTATAAAGAGTCCTGAAACTCAGACCTTACTAGCTTCATGGTGAATCTAACTCTGGTTTGAAAGTTCGTCCTGCCAGTTATTGGGTGGCAATGAGGGCAACTTACTTTATCTTCTGAATCTCCCTCTCTTTTAATGGGTATAACATAGAGTACTTGGAGAGGATTGTATGAATTTGTAACTATGAAGTAATTGCACATACTTGGAAGTCAACCTTTGGAAATTATTATTATCGGGACACAAATGATTTCCATGAGTAAATGATATCGATATTTTAATGTAAAGTCAGTGACAAAAAAAATTTTTTTGAGAGAGATTTTTGCTATAGGGCACATGAACTCGCCAGAGAGACAGAGAGACAAAAAGACAGAAAGTGAAAAATCACCCCCCAGGGGAAATGGCCATGCCACAATCCTTTCCCCTCCACTCTCCTCCAGGAATTTTGGGCATGTACACACACATGCCCAGTGTGAATTTTAAGCTGCCAGGTCCAGGACTCGAACCGCAGTCAATTATATGGGAGTCCAGCAATGTAACCATTATACCATCCTCTGGTCCAGTGATAAAAATTTTGAAAATCTAAATTCTGATTTTAACTTACAATCAACTTTTAAGAACCCCATCCATGTCCTATTCTATGGTCTATTTCTAGGTAGCAGTATATAGTGAAAAAGATATTAAGCATAAACCCAGAAACAAAATAGCTAAATTAAGTTTTGACTAATTTTATCCTCTCAGAGAGTCTTTTATACCAAAAACAACATTGGAACTAAAACTCTAGTAGTTTAAAACAGGAACTCATGAGAAACAAAAGAAATAATTTGAAGAAAACTACCGTTGAACACTGATGATTACCTATTTCATTTTTGTAATTGCCAGAGGGCACATGTGCTTACCAGAGAGAGAGAGAGACAAAGAAAGAGAGAAAAAGGAAGAAAGCATCCCAATGGAACATAGTCACACTGCAGTCCCTTCTCCTCCTCCATTTCTTCATCCTGTGGGATTTGAGGCATACACACACACACACACACACACACACACACACACACCCCTAAGGGTGTTTTCTGAGTGACTGGAGCTAGGATTTGAATCGTGGTCACCCATATGGTATTTAGGTCCCTAAACCACTAAGTCATGGGGTTCACCCATATTTCATTTTATACTATCAACAAATTTCCTCAATAATTTCAGTGCCTAATTATCATGACATCCAAGAAGTTGTTTCTTCTTTTTTGACTGAATTCATTCTGCCATGACATGAACCCGTCTGTTCTTGTTTGCAACCCTACAGTGATAATAAATGGAAGCATCCCTTCCTAGAATATTTCATGTACTTGTGAACAGTTGTTGCCCTTTAGCCTTTCCTAGTGTAAGTTAACCAATATTTTCTCTTTTCAGAATTTCTTAGGGAAGCAGTATGTCATCCTGTGTGAGAAATTCACAATAGCTTCTTTGTCAGCTCAAATTCAATAATACTCCATATGTACTCAATATATAGTCAATAAACACCTGCTAAATGAATAGACCTGCCACTGATCCCATGTATGAATTTGGATAAATCACCAAACATCAATGGATTTAACCCCTGTCATCTTTAGGATATATTAAACTAGATTTTTCTGAATTCTCTCCAGTGCTGAAAATTCTGAGCCATCTTAGAATTTATCTTTCATTCTTTGAGGTGGATTCTTTTGCCGTAGCCACATTAAGATACAGCCCTAAAAACATCTCATTTAATATGCTAGCAGATCTTTATCCTTTCCTCTTTAATTATTTTCTTTAGATACTCACTAAAACATGTTTCCTTTTCAAACAAAGGTGTAAGGAATGTGGTCAACTCTAGTTCATTTTTGTTCCCTACTTTCTATCTGCTTTTGCTTATCTGGTCATAGAAAGGTATCAAACATGTCAAATTGCCAAAATTTTGAATATCTATAGACTGAAATCTAAAACACTCTGTAGTTATGAATGAGAAATACAGCAAAAGGGAAATATTTATGTGCTTATTGTTTGTCTACTTGTCAATTTACCTGCTTGGTTGCTGGGTTGGGAAAGAAAAGAGAAAAAGAAAAACTTAGGGTCAATGTTTTCAGCCTTCTTAATAACCAAAATAGGTTAACCCTCACATCCGCATACTAAGATTTGTTAATAATAACAACAACAACAAAATGAGAACACAAAAATCAATCTCTTTAAGAAGTTTTGTATAAAAATTTATTAATAGTTTGGATCCTAATAATATGGTACCCTGGCATACAAGTTACAAATACTCTGTGGATCGAAAGAGTCAATATGCCTTCCAAATGGCACACTTAGTCTCACAGAGCAAATTACTCAAGTGGGATGAGCTGGCCCTATATATGTAATTATAAATTATAAATAAGTAATTAAAGATTAATTCTAAATCTCACTTGGCCCTGTGACAGACGGGCCATCTGGTTGTTCCTGAAATGTTTAAAGAACCTCAGTACTTATAAGTCCCAATCAATGGCAAGACCTTTTGGAGAGAAGTTTTAACATTTTCTACTTCAGTGTTTTTATTGGTCTCATTTAACCTTTCTCTAAATATTTTAAAAAGTTATCTGATGGATCTGTTTAATGACTCATATACTGTCTCTATCATTCTCTTTAATCTGCACTTCTTAAAAGCTATAAAGATTTAGGAGATTCTGGTCATTTATATTAGATATATTTTGTCATCCCAAGTGTGATAAACATCTTCGCATGAAGAATGACTGAGTCACACCCAAAGATAGATCTAGTATTTAACAGAGAATTGTCTCTGAATGGCTCTTTCCTGTGCCACCTTATGTTCTTCTTACCCTGGGTGATGTATTTTCTGCCAGGTTTCAAAGCTAGCAGAAAACTGTCAGCATCTGGAAGTTGTGACTTTCAACTCCCCATTGCTATTCATTTCAGTTTAAAACACTATGTACAGCAGGCAAGGTTGAATTTATTGAGACCCCTGGAAAGGCTTTAGCAGTGGGGAGGTGTTTCCCATTTTCTGCCTTTTTCCGTCCCACCCTTCGACTCCTTCCCCCTGAATAAAGCATCTGCACTCTTGCCGGTCCTACCTTTTGGAATTCCCCACTTGAAGATAAGCAGATTGCATAAGAGGCCAACTATCATATTGCCTTTTTACTTTGATGATTTCTGAGCCAAGGTCAAAGGGAAACACCCAGGTATAATACAATCTCAGGGACCATTTTAAGAAGCACAGACACAGCACCTATCACATAAAGTAGATCAGATCACGTCCCTGCTACTGAGCTTCCAGTGACCAATCAATGGCCCAGCCTGCACAAATTGGGTCTCTGTACACTGCCCCAACATTATCCTTTATCACTCTTGCTTACTTCCAGCTATAAGGAGTATAATAAAATTATATGCTCTTGCTGAGGCCTGCTGGATGGAACTGAGTAGGTGGGGAGATTCTAGAGACCCTTTGGAGACCCTTTTGGCAATGTGTGTCAAAAGCCAAAAGTCTGTGTATACTTTGACCCAGCAGCTTCACATTTGCTTTTTATCCTAAAGATATATGTGTATGTGTATATGTATGTGTGTGTGTGTGTGTGTGTGTGTGTGTGTATATATATATATATATTTGGTTAAAGTGTGTGCCAGAGCTCTTTATGGTACTTAAACATTAACATTAAAACCTCTCTAGATCTTTACCAAGAGAGAAATTTGTCAAATATACTGCAATGTATTCACATTTCTGAAACCATTAAAATTAGACTATATTGGAACCAGCAGGTGGCATAGTGGTTACAGTGCTATATTCCCACAAGGTCAACCACAGTTCAGCTGGACCTATCAGCTTGACAATTGTATCAGGTGGTTATGCATGCATGCCCAAAATCCCAGGAGGAGAATGGAGGAGAAGGGATTTCAGCATGACCATCCCCCTGGGGGTGATTTCTCACTTTCTCTCTCATAGTCTCTCTGTCTCTCTCTGGTGAGCACAAGCACCCTATGGCAAAAACCTTAAAAAATACGGGATTATATCTTTACATATGGAAAATGAGTAGTGACTTCTTCCAAAGGGATATAATATGGGGAAAAAAATGGGGAAAAGTGTGATGGAACCATGGAGACTCCTGACAAACACTACTTTAGTCAAGTGATCAACATCAACAATCATGTTAATAATATGTACCTTTGATATGATGTGACGAGACTGGCACTTGATCTCTGTGTTCTTCTACCCCAAGTGGGAAAAGACCTTAGTCTTTTTCTTTTCTCCCAGTTTTATTGAGGTGTAATTTGTCAGTTAAAATTGCATATATTTAAGGCATAAAACATGATTTTTTGACTCATTATCCCATCTTATACTGAGAAAAATATCAGATGAATTCCAATAGAACGGCATCCTACAAAATACCGAACTAGTACTTTTTGTAAATTCAAGGTAAACAAAAATAAAGTGGAAAACTATCACAGTTCAGAGGAATCTAATGTGACATTCCAAGTAAAAGGGATGGGGGGTCCAGCAGTGGCAGAGTGGTTATGGCTCTGGACCCCCATATGGCTGAAAACAATTTGAATCCTGGACCCAGTGACTTGAAAATTATGTTAGGCACACATGGTGTGCATTCTTAAAGTTCCAGGAAGAATAGAATCAAATAGAATCTGATGATAACAAAAAATGATGGACATGCACATATACCTGTACCATATAGATGCATATATATGCCAATAGAAAAATCTGGAAAAAGTGAATATTAACACATTAATAGTGGCATTGTAAGTGATCACTTTTCTTTTTACAGTGTTTGACAGTGATTACTTATGGAACAAAAGTTTGTTTTGTTTAGTTTTGTTTGTTGTTTTATTGAAATCTTCCAAATGTTTAAATATAACCAATGATTAGTGCAGTCTTCTGAAAAGAGTACTATATGGAGACATGGGAATTGAAAAAGATATTACTGTGCCATATACATCTTTGTGTGTGTGTGTGTGGGGGGTCTTTTCATTTCAAAATAATCTTAAACTACCAGAAAAGTGTAAACATAGTAGAGTTCCTAGGACTAGCAGATAGTGTAATGGTTAGATCACTGGACTCCCATGTAGTTGACTGTGGTTTAAGTCCCAGAGCCAGTGAGCTAAAACTCTCGCTGGGTGCATATGTGTGCATGCCCAAAAACTGAGAGAATGGAGGAGAGAGGATTGTGACGTGGTCAGCCCCTAGTGATCAACCCTTAGGGGTGATTTCTCACTTTCTGTCTCTGTCTCTGTCTCTCCAGTGAGTGCATGCACCCTATAACAAAAATCTCTTAAAAAAAAAGTAGTAGAGTTTCCATATACCCATCACCCAGTTTCTTCTAATGTTAACATCTCATATAATCATGGTAAAATGATCAAATTGGAAAATTAACGTGAATACAATTCTATTAACAAAACTATAGACCATATTTAAATTTAATCAACCCATGATCCCATGCTGCATTTAGCTATGTCTCCTTAATTTCTTCCAATTTTTGTAACAGTTCCTTAGCCTTTTCTTATCTTTTAAAAATTTGACATTTCTTATAATAATCATCCTCACAGGTGTAACATGACATTTTATTGTAGTTTTGATTTGCATTTCCCTGCTAATTTGTGATGTTGAACCTCTTTTCATATACCTAGTGATGACTTTTATGTCTTCTTTGGAAAAATAATCATTTGCCATTTTTTCTTTTTCTTTTTCTTTTTCTCTTTCTTTTTGGTAACTCTGTGATTTCTTTCCTTATATATTTTAGACATTACTCTCTTATCAGATACGTAGTTCACAAATATTTTCTCCCAATCCATAAGCTTCCTTCTCATTTTTTTTATTGTTGTACAGAACGTTTTCAATTTTATATAATACCACTTGTGTATAATTTTTCTTTTGTTGCCTGTGCTTCTGGTAAGTTATCAAAAAAAATTATTGCCAAAGCAAATATCAAGGAGATTTTTATAATTTTTAATTTGTTTCTCCTTAACTGAGACAGAGAGAAAGAACAAGAACAGAGAGACAGGCATCCCCAACAGGGTCCTCACACCATAATGTACCCCAAGTCTTAGCCAGTACAGGTCATAGGCACACATGTGTGTGTATATGCACTTGGCATGCAAAAGAAGGTCCCAGTTTGGGACCTTTTCCATGTGGATCATTTTGTTACTGCTTCACCACCACTGGCCCCCAAAGGAGCTTTCCCCCTATGTTTTCTTCTAGATATTTTATGGTTTCAGGTTTACCTATAGGCATTTTATCCATTTATCCTTTTTAGGTTTTTTTTTGAGTTGACTTTTGTATATGGTATAAGGATCTAGTTTCATTCTTTTGCATGTGAATATTCAGTTTTCTCCACACTGTCTGTTGAAGAGACTATCCTTTACCCATTCAAAAAGAAAAGAAATGACAAGTGTTGATGAAGGTATAGAGAAAAGGGAACACTTATACACTGCTAATGGGAATGTAAATCAGCACCATCATTATGAAAAATGGTATGGAGTTTCCTTAAAAAATTGAAAATAGGACCATGAGATGAAATCCCAAAATCCCACTTTTGGATATGTACTCAAAGTAAATGAAATCACCACACAGAGGTATCTGCATCACCATGTTCATTGCAGCACTATTCACAATAGCTAAATTCAAGAAACAACCTAAGTGCTGGCCAAAACATGGGTGGTTAAAAAAATTATACACATACACACACTTGTATTTTGTGGTTTTTGTCTGCAACAATGATTATAATGCTGTTGCCTAATTATGATTTTTCTATTTCCTTTTTTCTATATTTATTCATTATAGTCCTTAAAGAAAAGATAGATATTCCTTCTTTCTTATTCATGTCTTTAAATTGGTATAAACTTTTGTTACTTTATATATTATTATTCAATGTTATCATTATTGAGTTTTTAGCTCATATTGTTCTAGTATTCTCCATTAGGAGCTTCATTTTGACTCCTTTGTCCTTTCATCACACCCCTATCTGTTGCTTATAGTTTTTTGCTGTTTTATTTTTTCATGTGAAATATTTTGTAATCAAATGTATCTATTATTTATTCCCTCTAAATTGTAAGACATAATCAGGAAGCCTTTCCCAAACCAAGGTTAAAAAGGAATTAACCCACATTTTATTCCAATGTCTACATTGTTTCATTTCTTACATTTAGATTCCTAATGAAGTTGGAGTTTATCTCTGTATAGGTCATACACCCCTTTTTCTACAATCTCTTTACAAGAACAATTTTTGCTCTGGTGAAATCAATTTAAAACAAATCAGATTATAAGAAAAGTATAAAAATAGATAAAAGTTTTAACTTGAACTTTTAGAGACAACTCCAGTGCCCACTATGACTTACTGTGTGGTTCGGTCTCTGCCTTATTCTCTAGCCTCATTTCTCAACAATCAGAGCAATTTGCGCTACCCTTGCCAGGACCTTGTACCTGATTGGAAATGTTCATTATGGGAGGATTTGTGAGCTCTATTAGCGAAAGAGAAGAGTGGCAGCTTTATGCAAAGAAAGGATTCAGGTTTATGGTCTTTATCCTGAGGCTGGAATTTCATCTTTGTGGAGAAACATTCTGGAAGTTACAGAATAGGCATTTCTGTTTTTGCTTTCCTGGTGTCTGTTGCTATGTTGATTTATTCATTAGCTTAACACACTTTGGGCATGCACTATACCATTTATACCATCCCAAATACAATTTCCATTTCTGGGTAAATGGTAAAGAAAATGATCTTTGGTGCCATGAAAATAACCCTAGGTAGAAGTTATTTCCACAGTTCATATTATCTTCTGTTCTCCTAGTAGTGATAGTCTTTGTTCAAAATGCCCCTCTCATCTTGTAAAGCACCATAGATGCCCAGTAGCATAACTGAAGCTGGTGGTTTCAATTGGAATGAGAGGTTGTCTTCAGAGGCAAAGCAATTTTTTTTTTTAAATGAAAGAGATTGGAGCATTTTTGCTCTAAATGCCAAGTTACAGGTACACATAACTATAGTGTTTTGAAAGTGTTTTATCCTATGCAGCTAGATAAAAATCTAGACTTGGAGAAACTGAGAATAGTCCTAAACTCTAAATGGGTAATACATACCGTTGATCCATTATTATTCCTGATTGGGAAAAAAAAAAAAAAAAAAAAAACGGCCAAAACTCACATTGAGGATTCCTTCACTGGCAGACAACTTAAAAGTGCAATGAATTTTTTTAATTGGAACATCTTGATGTTCCATCTTGTCTGTTTTCAACTTATGTGTTTATTGTACAAGCAGCATCTTTGTCTTAGTGATGTTTCATTCTTAGTGATGTTATTTATTCCACACCCGAAGTTATAATTGTCTTTGTGACATATTCGCTCATAAATGGTTGTTATGGAAATGATAAAAATATCACATAAAAATTATTACCTTTGATTGGAGACCATCTAAACCATATGAACTTTTAAAGACACTACTTAAGGCAAAAAAAACAAAAATTAAGGAGAAATAGATTTCTGGAAGCATAAATATATTTATAGAAGTAAATAATTCAGCTCAACCATTCCAGGTTAACATCCTTGGTCAGTTCTGATAATTCCAGGATGTGAAATATAAATGTGAAAAGTTTCTTAGTAGCCTCTTTTCCTTTGTCACACTGATTATGTTTCACTCAGATTCTTTTCTATTGTATTGCTTGTCTATGTGAAATTTTTTCCTCCAAAAAACTCAGGCAATCCTATTATACAGAACTCTAACTCTCTAACAAATAGATAATGACAAATATTAACTGCTCACCCTAGCCTTATATTAGGAATAGCATGAGAAGCCACATTCTCTTCTAAACACATATTTCCTCCCCCCCTCTTAATTTAAAGAAATCAGTGTTGCATCCTAAATCATTCAGATGCATGTCATTTCAATGCCTGGATATGATTGTTCACATTTGCAAGAAGCGAGAACAAAATCCAGATATAAACTAGCAGTAATATTACAGGCAATTTAGTACTTATTAGTATTAATACATTTCCAAAATGTTTAAATACAACTTTTTTTTTTTTTTGAGAGGTTTTTGCTATAGGGTGCATGCGCTCGCCAGACAGATAGAGAGAGACAGAAAGACAGAAAGCAAGAAATCACCCCCCCGGGGGGATGGCCACGCCGCAATCCCTTCTCCTCCATTCTCCTCTTGGGATCTTGGGCACACACGCACACGCGCCCGGCGTGAGTTTTTTAAGCCACCGGGTCCGGGACGCAAACCGTGGTCGACTACATGGGAGTCCAGCGACATAGCCATTACACTAACTGCTGGTCCCTTTAAATACAACTTTTATCAACTATCCTGATAACCGCTAGTTGTCTCCAAGTATGGAAGAGGTGGCACGACTGCTCCTATTGCCATAGCAGCTAACCCTACCCATGGTAGGTGGTGAACCTGCCTTCCCATCTGGCCAAGCATATCCTGCTGTCTATGTTAATTCCTAAAAGCCTATGTCATTAGAATACATTGCACATTTTTGGTCTTAAATACACATTTAAATCTTGCCTATTATGCTAATAAAAACGATTCTCTATTTATTATTTGTTCCATGAAAAAGAGAGAGAGATGCAGTATCCCTCAACAGAGTCTTGATGTTGGGATCACTTCCAGCCTTCACTCAGACCCGGGTCATGGGTATGCATGGTCCCAGCATACTCAGGGAGGTCTCTGTGTTTGAGCCAGGAACTGTGACGTGGGAATGCATCACAGAAACTTTAACCTATGCCACCTTCTGGGTCCTATTTCTCAATTTTTTTACAACAAGCATTTATGAGTTGGGCCCTTTCTAGTCTGGCATTTAAGTGGTCAATACTTGTCCTTAATTTTGCTTTTTCTTGGGTTCTTACTATTTAATTAGGATTTATAATTCAAAAAGAGGCTCTCTGTGATGCAAAAATATCTTTTCCTACTTAAATCGCCTCTTTACCTAAATCTGAATTCAATTACCAACTTTCCCATTTCTATTTTTCCAACCTTTCCTGTTGTGTGGGCTTTATATACAATTCTCAAAACAGCACTCTCCTAGCCAAACTTACAGATCATAACCAGAGAACTGAGACTCAGGAAAGTACACTCAAGACAAGAATTTCAGTTTATTCCTGTGGGAAAAGCTTCTTCCATAAAAGAAATGCAGACTGCACTTGCTGTCAGATCTGTCAAAACTATGCCATGTAAAGCGATTAGAAAAAAAAATGACAAAAAACCAGGAGAGATATTTGCAAAGAGGCCTGTTTTATGGGCACGGCCTACTTGTGATTTTCTTTTCTTTTTTTTTTTTTTTTCCCCATCGTCACTCAGCAAGCAAGCTGAAAAGTTATAAAATTGGGGTTAGAACTGGTGCAAAATAACACTTACTTATTGGTCACAGCTGCAACTTCATCACCTTGATTCCTTACTAAATTATTTTCCTTTCATTACTCATCTCTCTTTTTATAGTTTTCAAGGCAATTTTCTAGTCCATGTGAATTTGTTCAATCTCTTCTCCTAGATTCATGTAAACATTTTCACATGTTCATCCAAATTCTTCTCTTCTTCCGCACCCCTACTGAGCCCACTTTGAAGTAGAGAGCTTGGCAGATTCTTCCCAGAAAAGCAGCCTGCCTCCTCCTGGGGGTTTGAGTTGTGTGTTGTGTTTAACCTCCTCCTAACTGGCCTACTTGCCAATAGTTAGTAGAATTTTAAGTCTGTTCCATTTCTCTTAGTGGGTATATCTATCCCCACAAAGACCACCTATCTTTGTTGTACTTCACTATTTATGGATGTTTTTCCTGCTGGTCCCTGCCTAATGGAGGATGACCTCCCCCCAAAATACCATGGAACTAGATGATCACCGATGCTTCCTATCTTTAACCTTGATGTGGGTATCTCTGGGTAAGTCTAAAAACCCTTGGTAATCTCTCAATACTTGTGTACTTGAGCAGGGATGGTAATCTGGTCTTCCCATCTATTTTATAGAATGTGAGGGCAAGGCAGTTTTAATGTTACCTGCATCATGTTGATATTATTTCCTGCCTGTCATTTGGGTTTGGATGAAATAGGGACAGAAATGAACATTCTAAAATATAGTGTTCTTATTTTGCATTTTTGCCTGATTATTAATACCCCAAACTGCTTAGCTTCTGCCTGTACCATTTCTCATTTTAATTAGATGGCCAGTCCAGAGCATGAATCCTTGCCTCGCCTAAGTCTTAACCATTCATCTAACGCAAATCAGCTGCCTCACGTCCTTGCCTTTCACTGCATTCTTTCACTGTCTTTTGCTTTTAAATCTTGCAGCAGGACTCATTATTATGAAAATGAAATAGTCTGTATTCTTTGAGGGCAACAAGTAAAATCCGCAGAAAACTAGGATAACAGACAAGATAGACAATGTTGACACAGATTTTGAAAGTCAGATGTTTAATATTCAATTATGCATTTATTTGCCAAAATGTATTAGAGCATTCTATTTGCTTATGGAGAATATAAGAATTTGACTAATGCTGACAGTCTCTCAGAATGATGGCATGTCAAATAAACTCAACCGAAAAAAAAAAGAGAGAGAGTCTCAGATTTGGAATTGATTAGCCATGTTACATTGAGTTCTAATTCAAAAATTTTAGAAGTTTAAGCAAATTATTTTAGCTTTAACTTCTGAATGCGACCAAACCTGAACGGTAAGTTCCAACACATGTCTTAAAAGAATTCTCATTATCTTTCTGAACTCACTCTGCTTAAACCTGAACAGATGCCAACAATCACCGTGAAGCAGGTTTCTGGTGTATTTTTAAACTTGTTGCAGTCCCTTCAAACTCAAAATTGGTGATTTAGATGTATTGGTTTTAGAACTCCTATCCTTAATAAAATCATTATATTTTAATCTTTAAGTTATTAATTTAAATATCTTAAATGTAACAAAAATAGATAACTGCCATATCGCCACTGAATCACCTTTCTTTCTTCCATTTAAGTATATCTACTTATTTATTCCATGAGTGAAGTGACAGAATCAGAGACAAGGTCCTGATACTGCACACACCCCCAGCCTCAGCCAATCCTGGATCATGGGTACATGTGTGCCTGGTGTGTTCGGGGAGGTGTCTGGCCATGATCCAGGAACTTTCCCATGTGAATCAGCCTCACAGAGCATCATCTTTTACCACTGCGCCACCAGCCCCAATATTTCTGGAGGTTTTTTTTTTTTTTAAGTATAGCCTTGCTGCCTATTATCATGTGCCAGAGAAGTAAGAGAGATGTAAAGGGTTACATTAATTTTCAAGTGAGAACTGGTAGCGTCAAAATCCAACACTCCTAGGCTCTAGCTATCTTGAAGTAAGTGCTTAGAAAAAGATTTGTTAAATGTATTGAACAGTAATCAAGACTTTTTTTCAAGGATTCTCTAAGAGAGCTTTGAAAAAAACATTGAAATTGAACCTGTTACTGCCCAGGTAGAAAAAGATACATCCTTATAAAACCTACAAGCTGGTACACCTAGAGAGATAGCTTTTACCCTAAATTACTTCTACATACTTAGAGATCTTAAGTCTTTTTCAACAGAGATTTTTCAAGGATCTCCTCTGTGACAGGCATTGTACTAGGCACTGGGTAAAACACAGTAAATCAAATAGGCAGTATGGCCCTTGCTTTCTGGAGTGTTTAGTGTAGTGAGGAGAATGAATAATAAGAAGCTAATAAATAAATTTATTTGCACATTGTGGTAAGTTCAGTGAAGGAAAGAGGCATACATTAATAGAGAGTGACAGGAACTAGACTAGGGTAGAAGATGGCGGGTACTAAGACATGAAGGAAAAGAATTTGACTTCAGGAAGAACTGGGAAAGGGAAAATTGTCATGGATACGAAACTAAAAGGGGCAGCCTAGTCAGATGTTTAAGAATGAAAACACAGAGGCATCGTCAGAGAACTTACAAAAGGACTATTGGCAGGGGACAGTCAGGAAGCAACTGCTAAGAACTGTGCTAAAGATGGCATAATGGTCACATTGCTGGACTCCCACGTAGTTGACTGTGGTTCAAGTCCTGGACCTGGCGACTTAAAACTCATGCCAGGCTGGGACCAGTAGTTACCGTAATGGCTATGTCACTGGACTCCCATGTAGTTAACCATGGATCAAGTCCCGGACCTGGTGGCTTAAACTCACACCAAGTGCATGTGCATGTGTCCATGCCCAAGATCTTGAGAGGAGAAAGGAGGAGAAGAGATTGCGGTATGGCCATCCCTCCTGGGGGGTGATTTCCCCTCACTTTCTTTCTCTCTGTCTCTCTCTGTCTTTCTGGCGAGCACACACACCCTATAGCAAAAACCTCTCAAAAGGAAAAAAAAAAAAAGAAAAAAAAAAACCTTATGCCAGGCATGGGTGCATACATACCCAAAATCCCAAGAGGAAAATGGAGGAGAAGGAATTGCAGTATGGCCATCCACCCGGGGGTGATTTATTGCTTTCTGACTCTCTGTCGCTCTCTGTATCTCCAACAAGTGCATGTGCCCTATAGCATAAATCTCTCATAAAAAAAAAAAAAAAGAAAGAAAGAAAGAAAGAAATCTGCTAAGAAATCTGAATCTTTGTTTCATTGAAAGTGCTAAGTGCAAAAGACAGCCTCATACTGCTTTCAAGAGAGAAGGCACATGATCCACGTGTGCCTTTAAGAATCCTCTCCAGAAGAGGTCAGTGATAGGAATGGGGCAACCTGGAGAAAGGACTCCGTGAGCTGATGGTCCAGTGCTGGCTGTAGTGCTAGTGAGAAGTGGATGGATTGGAAACGGATTCCATAAAGGAAGCAGTAGGACTTGCTGTGTTAGGTAAGGGAAATAAGAGTGTTAAGGATGATTCCTAGGTTTCTGATTTTCCAGTATGAATTGTGGTACCATTTATAGAGATAGAGAAAAGGGAGAGACACGTGATTTTTTTTGTTTGTTTGTTTTATGGGAGATTCATGGCAGGAATTATGAGTTCAGGTATGGGTTAAGAATGAAATGTCTTTAGGACAACCAAGTGAAATGTCAAATAGACACTAGGATATTTAGTTTATACTTAATGTATACTATATCTCATACATTGTTATTATATTAGAGATTTCTTATGATTCTAGATCTCAGGGGAGTTTGGGCTGGAAATAAAAATCAACTTGAAGCTACTGTGGGCATGGGCCTTATTATATTGTAGAGGGCATATCGCCTTCCACTGGCCCTGTAAGAAGCCATATTGTGAGGAACAAGTTGAGAGTTGAGAAGTTCTACTAAAGAATGAACTACAATACAGCTTTACATGCGAGCCATCAAACTGTAGATTAAATGGTGTCTGAGTGACAGGAATCAGTCATCAGTACTTACTAATAATCAGTATGTAAAGAATAGTATAATTTATCGGGGGACCAGCAGTTAGTGTAATGGCTATGTCGCTGGACTCCCACGTAGTTGACCGCGGTTTGCGTCCTGGACCCGGTGGCTTAAATTCACGCTGGGCGCGTGTGTGTGCGTGCCCAAGATCCCGAGAGGAGAATGGAGGAGAAGGGATTTTGGCGTGGCCATCCCCCCTGGGGGGTGATTTCTCGCTGTCTGTTTCTCTGTCTCTCTCTGTCTGTCTGGCGAGCGCACGCACCCTATAGCAAAAACCTCTCCCAAAAAAAAAAGAATAGTATAATTTATTTATAATAGCAAAATGCTGACACAGTTTAAATGCCTAATACAGAAGGATATATTCACATGATGGAATGCTTAGCAGTCATTGCAAATATTAGTTTAGAAAATTATTTGATGACATGAGTCAAGGTTTACAATATGTAAGTAAAATGATGTCTGCTAAGGCACATTTCCCATATGATCCCAGCTTTATTTTAAAACTAAAAACCAATATGCAAAGAAAAAAAGACTGGAAGGAAATTGTAAAAATATCTGTTAGGGTTATCAATAGAAGATAAGATTTAAAGTATAATTTTTTTGCCATCTCTCTGCTTTTAAGTATTTCAAAATGATTTTATCATGAACAATCTCTACAGTTCTAAAATAAGGCCAGTGCTAGCTACTTGACAGAAAGAACACATGGCAGGACACTTGGGAAAATAGGAGGAACAAGTGATTATGATTCCTCCCCTCAGTTAAATGGATCTGTGAAAAACACAATCACACTAATTCCTCTTTTTTTTTTTTTTGGAGAGGTTTTTCACTATAGGGCGCGTGCGCTCGCCAGACAGACAGAGACATAGAGACAGAAAGCGAGAAATCACCCCCCAGAGGGGATGGTCACACCTCAATCCCTTCTCCTCCATTCTCCTCTCAGGATCTTGGGCATGCACGCACACGGCGTGAGTTTTTTAAGCCACCAGGTCTGGGACGCGAACCGCGGTCGATTATGTGGGAGTCCAGCGACATAGCCATTACACTAACTGCTGGTTCCCAACAATCACACTAATTCCTCTTAAGACACCAAGGGACTAAGTACTCCTGTTGTGTATGGCCAGAGTATCATTTGGTTAGACTTATGGAAAAAATATGCAAACACTTGGAAAGAGATTCTCCCTCAGGGCAGGAAGATAACAAATGAAATTGTTATTGTTAACTAACATTTAATGTACAGTTACCATGGGTCAGACAATGTTTTAAGTATTTTGCATTTAAGAAAAACAACTCGAGAGTGTAAAATCAACATTGGATTAATTTAGATTAAATATTGGCCTTTCCCTTTAAATGCTCTGGCATAAAACAAGAAATTGAAAAAATTTAAGAAAAAAATACTTACATGTGAACATATATGGGTTTATGTGTTATGTTATCACATATAGTTAATCAAGTGCGAGAAAGCTAAAATTTAATTAAAACTTTGGTTACTAATTCTAGCCCTAGTGATAAGAAGAAAGAATATAATGGTTGTCGCTTGTCTGTCAGTTGATTTATCATTAATTAAAGCCCAGCTGGTAAAGGCATCCTTGAAACTCAGGAGGAGGGATGCTGCTCAGGTGTAGTTGCCATGGGTGCAGACTGAGGTCCCCAGAGTCACGAAATCCATTCCATTCTTATTTCAGCTTAGATGCTAGCAACTATAAACCCAAATCCCTTTGTTAAAGCTGATATAAAGACCTACAAAAGTAACAAATGTCACTTCTCAAAATAATTGTTTCAGGATGTCGTAGATGTTTCTGAGGTATCTAGAAATCCCTGAATATTCCTGGGGCTCTTTATAGAATCTTCAAGCTTAAGAAGATCACATTGTACTAACAAGATCCCCTTGTCTGAGAAATATTGGAATGTCAAGGTTGTGGAAAATCTTTCTGTAGTCTTGGTTTGGGGGTGCATTTATAAATCACCTTTACTGGTACCCCCTCCTCCTTTCCTTTTGTTTAAAAATAAGAGCCGCGGCCAAACACGTGAATGGAGAGGGAGCCCACTATGCTCCATCAGGAAGCTTGCTTTCAAGAAAGCTCAGCTGGGGAACCAGCAGTTAGTGTAATGGCTATGTTGCTGGACTCCCACGTAGTTGACCGCGGTTCACGTCCCGGACCCGGTGGCTTAAAACTCAAGCCAGGCGCGTGTGCGTGCGTGCCCAAGATCCCAAGAGGAGAATGGAGGAGAAGGGATTGCAGCGTGACCATCCTCCCTGGGGGTGATTTCTCACTTTCTGACTCTCTGTCTCTCTCTGTCTGGCAAGCGCACGCGCCCTATAGCGAAAACCTCTCCAAAAAAAAAAGAAAGCTCAGCTGACTCCAGTCTGGAGGAGAAGAGGTGTGTGTTCTACAAAGCGAATGAACATAATTCCACTTCAGGTAAAATTCCACGTCTGACCTAGAAGCAAATTTGTGTCTAAAGGGCACAGATTTTTAATACTGTTCAAGGGAGAAAACAGAACACCAGAGACAGTCATTATATGTGAGAGTACTTCAAAAATTTCATGTAAAAAATGGAGTTAATGTGCAAGTTTATTTTGTTGCACAGAAAATATGGACATCCATGTATAGTTTTTTCATAAAATGCATTTTTCATGAACTTTTGGAAGCCCCCTTGTAAATATCAGCCATTTTAGAATTTCATTCAGAGGGCGTCTTTGCCTTTTCCTCCCATAGTTTTTTTTTTTTGAATGTTGCTTCAGGCTGATGGGCAGTGCAACTGCATACAGTCTCCGTATTGATCAGATAGGTTACTTCCCTTTTGTGGCTGTAAATGTTATTACTAAGCTCTGTTAATTGCTGCACCTCGGTCACCAAGGCATAAGAGGAAAGGTAGATAGATTAGCACAAATTTTGTATTCCTTTTGGAAAAAAATAAGATGAATACTGTACTTTAATGTATTTAAATTGTGTGCAGTATATATCATAGCTCCAATTTGTTGACAGAAACGTTTTTAATTGAGTAAGAAAATAAACAATCGTTTTCTAGTACTTATGTATTCTTTTGTTACATAGCTCTCCTGTCCTGTCTTCTCTGATTAAGGTTAAAAAATGCATTTGAAAGCCAAAAACACAAATAAAACCAGTATTCTTGCTGAGAAAAGATGCGATAGTAACAACAAATTATGACATGCTTAGGTCGTCAACTTGACAAAGGTGAGCTTTTGCCTAATGCACTGGTGCTCTAACTGAAAACACTCAAAAGAACGCAGACAAGTGTTGCTGTTTAGCATTTATAACAATAGAGTGTATACCAAATTCAAAACCTGGTTCCATTTGACTTGTGCTCCTCTGGGAGAGCCTGTCCTGTGATCCAGCCATGGACACTCCCTGGAAGATTTCTGTCTTTATCTTGCATTGCTAATATATCCGACATTGTGGAGCCTCCTCACGCTCCAAGATGCCACATGGATAGCAGAAGTTTTAAATGAAATAGGCTCTAGAAATATGACAGAGCAGGACATAATGTTTCTTTATATTTCAAGTATTTCTGAAAAGCTGAAAGAATTCAGGCTGAGACCAGCAGTTAGCATAATGGCTACATTGCCGGACTCCCATGTAGTCGACCGCGGTTCGAATCTCTGACCCGGTGACTTAAACTCACTGTGCGTGCATGCCCACAATCCCAAGAGGCGAATGAAGGAAGGGATTGCGGCATGGCCATCCTCCCAAGGGGTGATTTCTCACTTTTTGTCTCTCTGCCTCTCTCTGATTTTCTGGCAAGCTCACACGCCCTATAGCAAAAAAGTCTCCAAAAAAGAATTCAGGTTAAATAATTTACTAGTGTTATCCAGGAAGAAAAAGTTATAGAAGTTAAAAAAAAAATTCCACCATGATAGGCATTAAAGTAGAATACTGAATCTTAGAATTACTCTACTGTTAATGCCTGGTCCAGGAGAATCCTGGTTCAGATGTTCACAAACCAATGTTACACATCTGATGGTGTTACAGGCATTCACAAACATTACATAACGTACTTAAAGATAGGGTTTGCCAACTGATGTGATTCCTCAGTGAGCTGTAAAATCAATGTTGTGGATTACAACTCCCCTTATTTGTTTATTTTTTATATTATTTTATTTCAATTTCTTTTATACATTCAATCACATGTCACTTAGGTTTCAAAGTAAACATTCCAACATGTACACATTTCTCACCAGTCCAGTTAATACTATACACATTATCTTCAGCAAATAATAACCCGTTTCTGTGTCCCACGAATGCCTTGCCTCTTCTCTCCTTAATGTCCTTCCTCAGATTCTCCTCCTTTACCCACCCTCTTCTCACACCATATCTGGTATTTATAACCATTTTAAGGTCCCTGTAGTTCAGGGGGTAGAGCATTAGTCTCATAAACTAGTTTGCCTGTTTTTTCCTTATTTTTCTCCCTCCTTAAACCTACCTACCACCCCCACCCCCCCATAGCTCTGAAAATATATGCTTGCATTCCCTCTGCTATTATACCTTTTACTTTCTCACTTTCTGCCATAGAGGACAAACATTTAGTATATATGGGAGGCGGGGACATACAATGTTGTATTTCATTGTTGGCTAGCTTTGCTTAGCACTATATCTTCTTTATCCATCAACTTTTTTTTTTTTTCTTTGAGAGGTTTTCGCTATAGGGCGGGTGCGCTCCCCAGACAGACAGAGAAAGACATAGAGACAGAAAGCAAGAAATCATCCCCCAGGGGGATAGTCACGCCACAATCCTTTCTCCTCCATTCTCCTCTCAGAATCTTGGGCACGCCCGCACACACACCCGACATGAGTTTTAAGCCACCAGGTCTGGGATGAGAACCGAGGTCGACTACGTGGGAGTCCAGCGACATAGCCATTACGCTAACTGCTGGTTCCCATTTATCCATCAACTTTTTGCCGGATCTCATTGTTTTTTATGGTTGTGTAGTGTTCTATAGTACATATGTGCCACATATTTTTCTTTTACTTTAGCTACTATTTTTATTTCTGTTTTTTTTTCTTTTTTTTATTTATTTTTACTTTTTCCACAAACATTTACTTTACATGTCAAAAATTTTTTGCTCATACTTCATAGTTCTTGACAGTTAATAAAAAACTTTTAAAATTCAAAATACTGAATTTTAAAGATAATGTTCAAGATATTTTTTATAATTTTGTATAATTTTTTTGTGATTCTATAACAACAGAGACAGTATGGTTTTAAATATTTTTGAGAAAATATTTACATTTCACCTACTCAAATTGTTGAAAAGCAAATTGCCCAGCACACTAGTCACACATAAATCTTTTCCATTCAGCCCTGCCTACCAAATATTCTGTGATAGACCATCTGCTAGCAAAGATCAGTCTCTTTTTCTTCCTTCAAAGTCTTTCTCAAGATAATCCTCTGGTGTGATTGCTCTTTTGAAATCTCTACTGATTACAATGCTGGGCTGGAAAAGTCCAGATTATTCTGTGTTATAAATTCTTTCATATATCTTCTCTAATCCTCTCTGCCAGGCAGAACTGTTTATGGTGCCACACCATCTTTCTAAGAGCTTCTGTTGGTTTACTTGAGATCCACCTTAGTTCCATAGTCTCCAGATTAATCTTCAGATATGACATTCCAGTCAAAGCCCTGTCCAATAATGAGTATTTCCATTTTCTGATTCAGTGAAACAAGCATATTGAACTTACATAAATAACCCTTCTGTTACAAAATAAGAATACTCCCAAATATTTTCCAATTCCAGAGGAGTCAGGAAGGAAGAAAAGTTTATGTTTTTATTTAAAGAAATGAACAAGAAAAATATTTTAACAAATTGCTGAAACTATCAACAACTCAGAAAAAAGTAAAATGCTTAAATTGGGAAAACAAAGTAAAAAGAAAATCAGTAATGTTTTACTAAAAAGTCATAAAATTCTATTTTGCCAGTTCAGTCTTAAGTTGAAACTCTCTTCTGTTGAATATGCAGTGTTACTGTGGTGCAACTTTTCCATTTAAATCCTAGAAGGTAACATTCAATGTTATTATTGATATTTCTTGTCCCTAGCATTAAATTGGTCATTTTCTTGGTTGCCTTTTATTCTCTTATTTCTTTATGTGTCTTTAGTTTTCCTGGTAGAGCACTCCTTTCGGAATAGGCCAGGACACACCTCAGCTTTAAAATGGCCTCTTGTCTAAATATTTCTGGAATCTAGAAGATGAAGTTTAGAGCATAGCTTCCCTCTCCCCTTTTTTGATTTTAAACCAAATGATATAATGGAATAGACCTCTAAGTCCATCTCATGTGAAAAAGGTAAGAATTTCTTAGCAAAATGTTTATTTTAGTTTATGTGCATGGGCTGGGTCCAAATCTTATGTCACAACATGCAATAAAACTTAAAGCCAACATCATAGAAGTTTTTATATCTCTTTGATGATAAGTGATCACACTTTTTAAAATTCTGTTCCAAAAAAGAATTATAATTTCCAATGTTTTTTATGTGAATTTGTTAAGAAAAGTCTGTATAGTTTTCACCTATCTATTCAGTACTTGTGTATATGTTCATGAGTGATTTTAAAACAGAGATTCATTAGAAACAAAAATTCCCACAGAGGTACAATACTTTTTCACTATCACTTCCTATTCTATCCACTTAGAAGGAGTAGAACATTTTTTCCTCTTGCCCACTGGAATCATTATGGAATGAATGGTGTCTTATGAAAAATTAGGCCACTCTCAGAAAAGAAATATAGCCAACGATTTGGAAACACAACACCATGTTAATGAATTGATTATAGCCTTTATTCTTGGGCAACTAGAGTAGCATTTTTCTTTCTTATAGAAAGGAAATCGCAAGTCTTTGGGGAAAATTCATAGGATGAGCAATTGACTTTAAACCATAAAATTCTTTGTAATATCCCTTCTTTCGGGATGTAGTCATAGACTACCTAAGTAAAAATAAAGTGTATGTGTTAGAGTGTGCAAAGAACATAGCCCTTTCTTAAATTTACACAAGTAATTCTAGAACAAAAGTCATGACATCTAAAAATAGGCCAAGTTGCTTAGCATAGATGTTTAATTTGGGTTTTCAATGTGTATTTATAGGTGAGGATTTATTATCAGCAGGATGTTCAACAGATCAAATACACTTATGCAATTAAATTGCTGCTTGTTCAGACATGTTTTGTAGCTTTTATTAAAAGTAAATATAAATAAAGATTGGAGATTTGTGCATTCAAGGATGTTCTCTTAAAATAGTTTTCTAGAAAAGTATTTGAAAGTAACCATTTAAATGATGAAGCAGAAATAATCTTACTCATATTCTGAGAAACTGAGACACTAGACCAGCTTCAAGTGATAAAAATGAGGAAGCATGATCTTTTAAAAAAAAAAATAGCCTCAAGGTGAACTTTACTGTCTTGGAATTTTATGATTTAGTTCCAAGTTTATTTTGTTTATTCAGGGGCTTACGTCCAAATTCTTTAGATCTCTTTTCTTAGCCTTCAACTTTTGTGCCAAACTTAAATACCATTAGTTTCCTGATAGTGCGCCAGCCCCAACCCTCTTTAACAGATCTGAATTCCATTTGTTCTCTTAAGTCCAGAACAAGTCTCACTGCTATTACAAAGCTTCTCCTGATAGCCAGTCTTAAATGATAAGAGCTTCACATAACACCACTTCCTTAAATTTGTTTTAATTGCCAGGAGGTACATGCACTTGCCAGAGAGAGACAGAGAAATAGAGAGAGAAAGAGAAAGCTTGCCTCCTTCAATGGGACATAGTCACAACTCAATCCCTTCTCCTAGATTTCTCTGTCGTGTCAAGATTTGGGGCACGCATGCACAGATACCTGGCATATTTTTTAAGCAACTGGAACTGGAATTTAAACTGTAGTCAAGCCACATGGATCTGGCTTCCTTAACCACTAGTCTGAGGGGCCAGCCCACCTTCTTAAATTTAATGACCATGAACTATCTGCTGCAATCAATCGATACTAAAAATGGGCACTATAAATTATGTTAGTTATTATTGCTTTTTAAAGCTTAGATGTTTTGTTTTCCTCAATAGATTATTGGTTTCCTGTGAGTGGAGACCATTTTCACTGGCTTTCAAGATGATACTAATTAGTGATTTAACTTACTCCAAGATCATGCTTACAAATGACATACAGATATGAAATTTTAAAAAAAAAGAAAAAGAAAAAAGATGAGAAAATATGGATTTATAATATCAAGATATCATATTTTTATATTAGGAGATATGAAAAATTAGTATGTAATTGACAGATAATGAATATAACCTTTTATCATTTACATCATAATTTTGGAGTTACAGAGTGAGAACACATTTATCTTCATCTTCTATTGCCACTTCTTCGTAGTGTAGAAATGTCCAATGGTATTGTTTGGGACAGCTTTGGATACAAGTATTGGAAAACACAGCTCAAATTGACTTCTATAGTAGAGGCATTTATTGGTCTAAAACACTGAAAATGCAGGGGTATAACAAGCTTTGGGTTTGCCTTCACCTATAGTGTATGTTCCCTTTTCCTGCATTGCATCTGGCTCTGCCCTTCCATGTCTGCAGGCTTCATCCTCAGATTGGTCATAAGATAGCAGCAATCGTTCCATGCCCAACATATGCACAGGACAAATTATCCAAAGGGAAAGGAGAAAGGGACATTTTTGTAACCTGTCTCAGAACATCAGGGAAATTTGTTCCCAGAATGATCCTGTATGAGTTGTTCATGTCATGTCCCATTGTACAAAGTTATAGCAGATGACCCTTCCAACAGACTTAACCAGACCAATCACGTTCACTCCCAGAACTGTGGGTGGGATCAGGTTTATATGAGCTACCCAACCTAGGTAGAAAATAAATAGGTACTTTAGCAAAACTGAGGTTTTTGTGAGAAGAAGTGTGAGAACAGATACTAGATAGGCAACCAATAACAGTCCTTACTCCAACTTGGTATAAAAAAAAAAATCTTTTCTTCCTACATAGAACCAAAGTGTACCATTCTGATGATTTTTCAGTTCCGTATTGACATGTGTTGACTTTCTTAAATATAAAATTCTCTTGGACAAAGAATCTAGGTTTCCATGATAACTTATATGTCTAGAGGGAAAACTAGTAGATATTTAATTAATTTGGAAAAAAAAGCATGTAATATCAAGAATTGTTTTCTTCATACTTAAAATAGTACAAGAGACACATTAACTCACCAAAAATACTGACATTGTTTTCTTCAGGTTCCTCGTATCATTTTTTTTGAGAGGGAGGAGATTCTACATTTTAGGTAATTTAATATTCTAATGGAGAAGACCTTTCAAACATTCTATCTACATTTAAAATTTATTACTGATTACTAATGATAATAGGTATCTTTCACTATTGCCATGATAGTGTTTGGTAATAAATCATTTACATGAAGTCATTTAATTTTTTATCATTTATTCTTTGGGACACAATAAATTTTAAAAAACACTTCCTCTTATAAGCATTACATCATAGTAGTTAATATTCCTAATATTAAATATTTGGAGTATAATCATTATGTTTCAGATAGAGTTGAAGTTTTTTTTCTGTAAATAAAAGCACTCCTACAGTTTTAAACTAGAGAATTTATTTTTACTTCTTCTAGAATATAGTTATGTTGAATCTTGATTTATAAAATCTGTGCTATTTTAATAGGCTTACTTCATATTTGTTGAGTAATTTTTCACTGCACATCAGAGGCCTGTAAGTAAAAGAGGTAGATTCCTATTGAATATGTCTCTGATATGTCAACTTTTAATGACTCCGCTATATTGACCTAATTAAATTAGCACTTAATGTGTTTATCGATTCCTTCATTTTTATCTTCTTGAACTACCATAACACTAAATTCATTTATGAGTAATACTTTTCTAAGAACCAATATCCTAGAATGGTATGACTATTAAAACTCTAAAAATCAGACTGACTTAAGAAATCATTAATTTTTGTTATTGACTAGACAAAAGGTCAATATTTATCATAAAAGATTTCCATGAAGTCATTGAATTCAACAAAAAGAGACCTAAGTATATATGTATATGAAAGGATATACAATGAAATAAGAAAATGACTGAAAAGAAGACAAATGTTAAGAAACATATAATAACATGTTCAACAGCCTAAAAATCAAAAGAAATCAAGATAAAACGAACTATAAACTGTTTTCTAGAAATACGACAGTAAGCAGAAATAGAGGAAACCTTTCTTTCCCTTATTGTCTTGCCATTGAATTTGTTACAAGGTGGTTTTATTGTGTATAGCTTAAAACTTGTAAACTATCCTTCAGTAATGAAGAAGCAAAGTTTGTAAACCAGGCTTCTTGTAGAATGAAATTTTTCGAGCCCCAGGACTTTCTCTTCATTTATCGATGGCTCAAGTGCCTACACTCTATCTATAGGTAGCACAAATAAAGTGTTGTTAGCAGTTGGATGCTATTGAATAGCTATCAGCAATCTGCAGATTTTCATTTTGAACTGTGGCATCCTGAAATAACTTGAAGCAGAAATAATATCTCTGAGTTGAAAGATTTCAAATTCTTTTTATCAATAGGTGAAGTACAGGACTAGATGTAAGTGAAGAATGCCTTGAGAGGGTAGAAATAACTGGACTGCTGACTGCAATTGTAGAAGACAAAAACAAGAGAAGGGAAGAGAAGTCAGTCCTTCTCTAGTGTATTTGGTAAATTAAGCTTCAGTTCACCTTGGGCTTTTTATCTACTTTTGATCAGGTTTGCTTCTCTGCTTTATTCTATTCAGAGCTCTATAAGGAATTATCAGCACCACAGCCCATTGGCAACACTTAGCAGGAGACTCTGGGAGGTCAGCAATACAAGCCAGTGTCGTGACATCTTCCTGCCTGGTACAAAGATAGCATTCATCATCATTTAAGTAGACATAAGATGCTACTAGACACATTAGTTCTGCCATGGATCACATTAGTGTCCCATTAGGGAACCAGCTCTATCCTGATGTCTACATGGAATAGGGATCTCAAGGTTGGATACAGAAAGCCTTACTAGAACTTCAAGGGAAATTATTGTACTAAATCAGTTGGATAATTATCTATATCATTGGCCTTGGTGCCTTAATGGGGAAACATAGTTAACATTACTTAGCTGGCTATCCACAAAGAATTTTAAGGTGGCAATAGTTGGATAATTGACAGACTCAAGTGCATTTAAATAGTGTGGAATGAAATAACCACCCATTGAAAAACAGATGACTTTCTTTTTTCTTTATTCCATATATTTCTTATTCCTCTGGCCTAAATTTCACTCAGTTCCCCTAAGATCAATACAGTGTATCTTCTCACTGCATTTGCCTCTTGATTAAAACTGCTTTGTTGCACAAAGCTGCTTGGAGAACTTTGCCAATCTCATAACTATCAGACACTCCTCTCAATTTCTTTAACCTTGACAAAAGGTTACTTGGCACAGATCCTTGTTTCACAGCAATGTGAGTTATCTCATTGTTAGACTGGCCCAGTAGGCTAGTGATTCAGGGAGCCAGACCTCCTATGGCTGACTGCAGTTCAAACCCCAGCCTGGCAGTTTGAAAAACATGGAGGTACATGTGTGCATGTGTGTGTGTGTGTGTGTGTGTGTGTGTGTGTGTGCATACTCAGAAATCCAACAGGTAGAAAAGATGGAGGAGGAAAGATTGCAATATGACCACAACTTGCTGGGGAGTGCTGTCTTTCTCTCTCTGTCTCTCTCTCGCATGCACGCTGACTTTTCATCTCTCTCTGGCAAAGGGAAGAGAAGTCAGTCCTTCTCTAGTGTATTTGGTAAATTAAGCTTCAGTTCACCTTGGGCTTTTTATCTACTTTTGATCAGGTTTGCTTCTCTGCTTTATTCTATTCAGAGCTCTATAAGGAATTATCAGCACCACAGCCCATTGGCAACACTTAGCAGGAGACTCTGGGAGGTCAGCAATACAAGCCAGTGTCGTGACATCTTCCTGCCTGGTACAAAGATAGCATTCATCATCATTTAAGTAGACATAAGATGCTACTAGACAAAAAGACTCTGCCATGGATCACATTAGTGTCCCATTAGGGAACCAGCTCTATCCTGATGTCTACATGGAATAGGGATCTCAAGGTTGGATACAGAAAGCCTTACTAGAACTTCAAGGGAAATTATTGTACTAAATCAGTTGGATAATTATCTATATCATTGGCCTTGGTGCCTTAATGGGGAAACATAGTTAACATTACTTAGCTGGCTATCCACAAAGAATTTTAAGGTGGCAATAGTTGGATAATTGACAGACTCAAGTGCATTTAAATAGTGTGGAATGAAATAACCACCCATTGAAAAACAGATGACTTTCTTTTTTCTTTATTCCATATATTTCTTATTCCTCTGGCCTAAATTTCACTCAGTTCCCCTAAGATCAATACAGTGTATCTTCTCACTGCATTTGCCTCTTGATTAAAACTGCTTTGTTGCACAAAGCTGCTTGGAGAACTTTGCCAATCTCATAACTATCAGACACTCCTCTCAATTTCTTTAACCTTGACAAAAGGTTACTTGGCACAGATCCTTGTTTCACAGCAATGTGAGTTATCTCATTGTTAGACTGGCCCAGTAGGCTAGTGATTCAGGGAGCCAGACCTCCTATGGCTGACTGCAGTTCAAACCCCAGCCTGGCAGTTTGAAAAACATGGAGGTACATGTGTGTGTGTGTGTGTGTGTGTGTGTGTGTGTGTGTGCATACTCAGAAATCCAACAGGTAGAAAAGATGGAGGAGGAAAGATTGCAATATGACCACAACTTGCTGGGGAGTGCTGTCTTTCTCTCTCTGTCTCTCTCTCGCATGCACGCTGACTTTTCATCTCTCTCTGGCAAGCACACATGCCCTCTGGCATTATTTTGTAAACAAGATATTTAATTGTTAATTGTTTTATCATTCATTCCATAAGCCTGGGCATAACATATGAATTAATCACTGAAACCAAATCCCAAAGACATATTATTATATGAAACCAAAGTGAAATAAGAGCACATAAGTGGAGGTGCTAAGCCTAACACACCCATCCTACATAATGCAGGCATCAACAAGTACTGGCCGGGTTCATCGGGAGCTCAGTGCCCATTCAGCAGCAGCCAACCGTGCCCTCACTTTCAAGTGGATCCACGTGGCCCTAACACCATTCTGAACTGTCATTGTCATTGAAAGTTCTTCCAGTGGTTTTATACATCTAAATGCTCCTTGCCAAAAAAAATAAATGAACCAGACTACAGGATTTTCCTGAACATGTATACTTATTACACAACCATACAGACAAGACAAATTATATTCCTAAAGAAAGAGTACTATTTCTAATGAAAATATTGGGTTGCTGGAAAATTCAAGACATATTTTTGCATAGAAAAATAAACAAACAAAAACACATCATGACTTTTCTGTTAACCCCATAGTAGCTAAAATAGCCAAGCTTTTATCATCTTCTCCACTGTTATCCTGAGTTAGCTTTCCTACCCTGGTATTTCTCGATTTCCTCATCATTCTACCCCAGCCCTTCTCTTTAGCCCTGAGAATATGTGACTCTAGGAGTCCTGTTATTGCTCTTTGAATTCTTGACAAGATCCAGATCAGCACTTGAATAAGAATAAATTCTATCATCTAATCTGGCATCTAATTATGTAGAAATAGTCATAGCCATTTTATTTATTTATTCCTTTATTCACTGAATCATTGTTCATTTATTCACTTAATGCACAAGATGTAAATAAGTCAGATAAAACATATAGTCTGACATGGGAAATGGGCATTAAATATAATTTTGAAAGCAGCAAATGATGCCTATGATTAGAGCTATAACACAAAACAGAATGCTGAGCACATGCACCTAATGGGGACTAGGGAAGATTTCCCTGGGGAAATGACATTTAAGCAAAGTCCCAGAGCCAGTGTAGAATGTGTCCAGGCAAAGGAGGAAAAAGGCCAAGAGTTGTTCTAGCAGGTATAACAGTACCTGTAAAGGTTCTGGGAAAGGAAAGCACTCTGTGTAGGAGAAGCTGAGATGAACTCATAGTGGGGCATAGTGAATGAGAAAGATCGGCAACATCAAGCTAACGATACAAGCAAAGGTCACACCATGTAAGGATCTGTAAGGCTTGTGAAGGAGTTTGGCCTTTATTTTAAGAGCAATGAAAATTTATAGAATAATTTTAGGCTGGATGGTAACACGATGTAATGAATATTTTGAAAGATCATTTAGTGATTTATGGAGTATGGAGGATAAGAATCAGAAGCCTGTAGATGAGTCAATAGTTCTAACAAAATAGTATGATGACTCTAAGTTGGTAACACTAGAAAACAACTTCAACAAATATCTAAGAATAGGATTTGTCTAGCATTGATGATTTGGGAGAATATGGGAAAAGGAAGAGTAAAAGATGACTCTCAGGTTCTAAAATAAGCAGTTAAATGGGCAATAGTGCCACTTTAAGGTTTTCTGGAATACCTGAGAAGTAATAAATATGAAAATCCCAAGAGGAGAATGGAGAAGAAGGGATTGCAGCATGGCTACCCTCCCTCCTGGTGGGGGCGGGGGGAGTGATTTCTCTCTTTCTGTCTCTGTCTCTTCAGTGAATGCATGCACCCTATATCAAAAACCTCTCTCAGAAAAGAAAGAAAACCAGCTAGCCAGCCTAACCCCCAGCTGTTTGAGGAGGCTTCAGGTCTCAGGCATTGGATACACACCCAGTATCTGTATCAGCAGGGTTTTATATGAGTACAAGCATGTATCCTCTCAAGCAAACTATTCAAGAAGAATAAAGAAAAAAAAGACTATTCTTGAAAACACAAACTCACACATACACACACACACACACACACACACACACACACACATTTTTAGAGCTGTAGTCTCTACTTACTTAGTACTAGAAGTTTATGTGAGAAGTCTTAAGTTTTAATACAAGATTTTACCTATATTATTTTTCTCAGACACTATGAGCTTCACTTTGTCTGTGTGTATACACACACACACACATACATACATGGTGGTACTTGCCCTGTGGAACTCAGAGAGTAGTTGTGAGAATCAAATGAGCTGATGCATGTGAAGGGAGCTGCTAACTGTAAAATGCTGGCCAAATTTTTATTTATAGAGTAACTGCTTTTCTCCTGTGAAAATGAAGTCATTTGAGCAATTCCAACATTTCGCAAAAGCTTTTTAACTCCCCATTTACACACACACACACAAAAACCATATTCCTTGTAGTAAGCCTTGTGAGGTTGTTAGTGAGATAAATTAGATAATAGACCTGGAAACGGAAATTCTTAAGACACAAATAGTCTGTAATTATGAAAAGGAGACCCTCTGGCTCATACAATCTAGGCCCACTGCCCAGGTCAAGAAAACACACTCTGGATGGTCGTAGGACTGAACAGCCCTTTTGTCAAAACTCTGTACCATTGCCGTAACTGTCCTGAGTATGAAAGAGGAGGGAGAGGGGCAGAAAGGTAGATAACGAGAGATGAAATGGAAACATAAGAACCATTTCTCTTTTGTGCGTCATTTGTGCAGTTCTGTGGTTATTCCAACTGCAGAGCTATTTTAAACAGAGGCGTGAGCATGGGAACAAAGGGTCGATGTGTTTTCAGTAGACAAATATAAAACCCAACTGGAAAGAGAATGTTGGAACACGGAGAAGGAGGAGGACAATTAAACATGCAAAGCAAGAGGAGATTGTCTCCTGTAGTATTTGTTTGTGACAGGTAAGGCAGTCCATCATATCACCTGAACCATGGAGAATTGTGCTATTGTATTAATTACTCTCTTTAGTGACTCTCTGAGCTTTGGACTATTTAAATTCCAGGATGAGAAGTGCTAATGGATATGGTATTGTAGATGGAGTGAATTAGTATTTCACGCTGTGCTGCCGTCTGAAAGAGGTTTAAATGGTAACCCACAGACTAGCAGCGCCCCATGCTTTTAGTGCTCATTCAGCCATTTGTTCCTATTAGTAACAGAGCAACTCTGGGGTCATGTAAAAATTCAAAAGGAAGAAAAGGAAAGCAGATGTCCGTGGGACTCTTTTGGGAAGGTTAGCATGTTTTGCTGTGAGGCTGTTTATGATACACTTTATGGTGCCCATTGACAATAAAATTCAAATAATTCATTTTTGAAAAGGAAATCTTGTGCCCTTTAAAAATTCCAAATCAAAGCTGCTTTCAGTGGGCTTTTTTTCCCCCGAAAATAGCACACGTTCCACAAAAATTCCATTTAGCACCGATGCCACACTGTGCCTTCACCCTTAGCTGTTTTTCTTCTCCTAACCTGGATTTCTGCACACGTAAGAAGTATAAACACAAACGCTTCTGGAAGAACGCTTCAAAGTTCGGTATCATTCTCATAAAAACCTTAGAAAATGATTGAGGGAAACTGCATACTGCATGGGGTCTCTCTGAGAAGGCGCAAAGCCAAGTTGTCCAAGAAGAATCAGCCTGGAGGATCAGTATGTCTAGAGGGGGAAACGCAAAGCCAGGTGTTAATTTTAGAAAAAACATATATAGATGTGACCCTACCACCTTTCACCATCTTGCTTCTAATGTCTTTTAATAAGTGTATAAATCATCCTGCCAATACTTTACTTTGAAAATTGGAAGTAACACAGTCACGACAAAGAAAGGGATCTTCCCCAATTCCAATCGCTTGTGCCCTAACCCATATGTCTTCCAAGCATCTGTTTCTTCTCCCATACCAGCTAACTCTCTCTACTTCAACTTTATGCATTCTTAAGTGAATTTCACCCTGGCTAGGCTCCCCAGCAAGCAAAGCCTGAGGGAAAAGCCTATATGTAGTGTTTTATTATATAATGTGCAATCCTAGGAAAGTGGGATTAAGGGGAAAGAGGAGTGAAAAGAAGGAGAGCCAACCTAGGGCAATTTTAGTAGCACGCTTGGCCACCTGTGGGGATCAAGTGTCACTAACTGCTTGATTTTGTGGGACTGACATCCAAGAAACCACGTGAAACAACTGTAACCTCAGACAATGTGTCTGGTGTGGACAAAGAATCTACGTGCCAGTTTCCATTTCTCTTTGGTGAAAGTTCCCTTCATGGAATAACTGCCTCACATGTCTGAGTTTCATAAGCTGAGAAGGTCCCAAGGTATCTCTTACTTCAGTTCTAACAAAAATAGTAGGTCCAGAGCATGAGGTGAGAGGTACTTGCTGCAGTGACATAAGGTACTGGTGTGTTGTGCCGACATGTAATTGGCCAACATCCCAGCGGAGTTGGCTGTACAGAGTGGCTAGGCCAGGGCCGAGAGTTAGATGAGGCCAAGGAGACCTGAAGGTCATCTGCCAGACTCATACATGTCCTTGCATCATATTCATCCCCCTACTACAATTTGGGCTTCATTTCTGTGAGAGAACAAGATACCCTGAGAAGGGATATAAAGTAAGTTGCAGAAACCCCATCCAGGTAAGAACCTCGGCCTCTGAGAAGGACTGAAAGCTAAAAGGTTGGTGAAATAAATGACAATTCCGAATACCGCAGTTGGTCTTGAGATCATAATTGATATTCATCCTCTAACATTCATTCTAGGTTTCCCTGATGCTCAACCACCACTGTAGTTGGTGCTATTTATCTGGAGGACTGACCCATAGACCTTCATCTCTTAGGGTCTTACTGTCTTTTTCTTGCTGGGCTATGGTTGGGACAATGGCCCATTTTTTATCATCATCACTCAACACAGAAACACTGAGAAACTCTCCAGTGCACCACGTGGATTCAGACATTCAGACATACTATTCCTGCTCCATTGCGCCACAGCTTCCTAGTTCCTCCTGAGAGTCAGGACTGAGCTACTGATTTACAATTACTGCTATATTTGCCTCTGGCACACTGACCTGAGAAACTAAATACCCCTCTGGACATGCACCAGCCATCAGTCATGGAAGCCAGAACCTCTAACCTGGTGAAAACTAAGATTGCAAAGAGAAGAAGCACAAATGTTATCATTCGTTATTGATAGTGAGAGGCAACAATACTACTGATATCCCTAGATTTATATATTCTAACTATTGTTGTCCTGAGGCTGGTGCCTTAGCTGAGCTGTAAATAAGTCATTCCATTTCTTAATATAAGGTCAGCTGTTAGGGGAGGTGAGTCACATAAAATAACAAGAGGATTCTGTTGCTATTGGCCCGTGGTTGCACTTCCTTTGTCATAAAAGGTGTCTGCAACTATCTTATCTCAAAAAGTTAAGGCCTTGGTGGCAGTGGCGATAGGGCTGGGTGTCTGCGTGGTTCTGGGCCTCTCACTGCTTTTCGGACACAGGACCTTCTCCCCGGGAGCTGGGTCCGAGCCATCCGCCATGGGTGTGGCTTTGGCTGGCGGTGGAGCGGCGTCCTGCGGGACTAGAGCCGGGCCAGTGCTGTCTGACTCCCGGCTTTGTGCACTGCCTGCACAGCTGGCCTTGGCTGGAGGAACCCCTGGAGGGGACAGCCGGCGAGGGACGCCCAGAGTTGGGTGCAGCAGATCGTACTGTTCCACATTCAACATCGATATGCTGGTTTCACTTCTGAGGCACGAAAATGCAAGAGACATTTGTGTGATCAAAGTTCCTCCAGAAATGAAATACACAGATTACTTTGTCATTGGTAGTGGGACTTCCACCCAACACTCACATGCCATGGCCCACTACATTGTGAAAAGGTACAAATACCTGAAATGTAAAAGGGAGCCTCATGTTCAGATCGAAGGGAAGGACACTGATGACTGGTTCTGTGTGGATTTGGGCAACATGGTGATTCACTGGATGCTTCCTGAAAGCAGAGAGACCTACCAATTAGAGAAATTATGGACCCTGCGTTCCTATGACGACCAGTTAACTCAGCACCTGAAACGTTACCAGAAGACTTCATTCTTGGAATAGATGATGATACTTCATCCCTGACTCCAGTGGAGTTCAAATATGAATAAAATGATATGAACTTCTTTATTAAAAAAAAAAAAGTTAAGGCCTTGCAAAAAGGGAAGGAGAACCATATATGAAGAAAAAATAATGGGAACCAGCAGTTAGCGTAATGGCTATGTCGCTGGACTCCCACGTAGTCGACCACGGTTCGCGTCCCGGACCCGGTGGCTTAAAACCCACGCCGGGCATGTGTGCGTGCGTGCCCAAGATCCCGAGAGGAGAATGGAGGAGAAGGGATTGCGGCGTGGCCATCCCCTCTCAGGGGTGATTTCTCGCTTTCTGTCTCTCTGTCTCTCTCTGTTTGTCTGGCGAGCGCACGCGCCTTATAGTGAAAAACCTCTCAAAAAAATAAATAAATAAAATAAGATACTGGGAGGGATGGTCACTGCCTCCTTCAGGATGGAAGGGATTTGCTCTGAGTGACCTGCTACAAGTATCCAGCTGGACTCTGAGGAGTGGCACCATGTGGGGGCTCAGCATCCGCCCCTGTTGTTGGGAGGCTGGGTAATCAGCAGTAGAAAGATCTAGATCAGTCTTGGTGAAAAGGACCCCACACTGTTGGCATTTTGTTTAATATCCATCCAAGACACCATGGCCACTCTGTTCATGGGCCCAGGACATCAGCTCTGGGGTTACCTCCACTTCAGTTGTACTCCTCTGGACATTAGTAGGAGACACAAGACTCTGCATGCCTGGTGCTCACTCACCTGAGCCCATACATGTATGTCTTCCCCAGATCTTGTCCCTGATCAACCAACCAAAGCATTCCCCCTCTCAAGGGCCCATGTATATCTATATCTCGGATCACTTCTCTGTCAATACCAAAAGGAATGACAAACTGACTGAAGTTCTGCACAATAAGGGTGTTT
The DNA here is from genome assembly GCF_000334495.1 of Tupaia belangeri chinensis. Classification (NCBI taxonomy): domain Eukaryota; kingdom Metazoa; phylum Chordata; class Mammalia; order Scandentia; family Tupaiidae; genus Tupaia; species Tupaia belangeri. Next base: position 3,015,614 of record NW_006159757.1, on the reverse strand, counting down.
CTGTTTCCCTGCATCACTTTTTTTAGTGTTTTGCTTTATTGGAATTGAAATGTAGAATTAATCCAGTTTGGGCTAGCACCATGTACCATGCCAACCTGTGAACTATAAATTAGTCCCTAACCATTCAGTTAATTATAAGTAACACTAATACCACCACTTCCCAAGATGTCTCTATCCCCACTTGATACCACATATGTGAGTTGATGGACAAATATCAGGACTTCAGAAATATAAGAATGGACCACCTGACCATGTAGCTAATCCTTGTCATCTGGATCATCTGATTCCACATCAAGAAGCCTGCAAAATGCCATCCTGAGAGTGTTTTCAAAGCCACTCTGATTAAGCTGTCTCAGCCTGCATCCCTCAGAAAGTAGAGCCTAGGATTTAAAAAATAATAATTAAATACATAAACTTATATGCTACTACTTAATTATAGAGTATATTCCAAGAGGAGCAGGATGAGAGAAGGAGGGAGCAGCGCAGAGCTAGAGAGGACCAGAGTGTGTTACTAAGCAGACTGCTTGTCATTCAGCCTTGTGGACTGCCCAGTGTCATGGGAATGTCTAACAAAGGGCCACGTGAATATCTTCTTTAATGGCAGTAAGAATCTTTTTGCCAGGACCCATGTTCAACTGATCAAAGATCTATCCAATGTGGCAGTCACTCCACAATATTCCTGGGTTGCATAGGTTTGAGCCCTCACAGGTGTCTCAGTGAATCTCACAGCTCAACCTTAAAAGTAAAGACCAAGGGGGGTGGAGCTAAGCAGTAACATGGTTGGGGCTCAAGTAAAAGTGCCAGCAGGTTGAAGCTCTATGAATCTCCTTAGAGTTTGTCCCTACAGTGGCTGCTAGGCAGGGACAATTAGCTCAAGTTCCTGGGACATGTGAGATCAAGAGGATCAAAAGAAGACACCTTTCTCTTCTTTTTCTTTTTTCTTTTTTTGAGAGTTTTTTTTTTTTTTCTATAGGGCACATGCACTCGCCAGAAAGACAGAGAGAGACAGAGAGAGATAGAAAGCAAGAAATCACCCCCCAGGGGGGACGGCCACACCGCAATCTCTTCTCCTCCATTCTCCTCTCGGGATCTTGGGCATGCACACACATGTGCCTGGAGTGAGTTTAAACCACTGGGTCTGGTACTCGAACCGCGGTCGACTACTTGGGAGTCCAGCGACATAGCCGTTAAGCTAACTGCTGCCCAAAAGAAGACACCTTTCTGATTTAGGCTCTGCCACTTCAGTTGTATCCCTTCTCCAGATTCTACTTTATTCTTCTTCATTTTTGTTTCCTACTAGAGTATGCATCCAACAAATATCTAACATTCACAGTGCTAGCAATGCACTCTCCCTCCGTCTTTCCCCTGCTCACTGAATATACGCTTTTCTAGAAACAAAATGATAAAGTAAGCAATGGGAATTTTAGCCTTTATCTCCCATCCAATTTTTTTCCATATTCTCTTCATCCTTTTGAAATTGTCTTCCCAAGACATCTGTCAGCTCAGTACAATAGATGAGCTTGACTTTGTGTTATAGAATAAAAGTATAACGGATGGAAGTGTGGTTCTTGCCCTGAAAAACTCATAGTCTATCAAGAGAGACCATATGCAAGAGGGGCATCTCTCTTAGTCTGAAGGACCAAGCAATATTTTTTGTGATTTTTTTTTTTAATTTGCTACAGGGTGCATGCTCACATAAGAGGGGAGGGAGAGGGAAAAGAGAAAATACCTCCTAGGAGGGATGGTCACACAGCAATCCCTTTTCTTGCATTTCTCCCTCCTTTCAGAATGACCTGCAGTCTATTGGGGTGGGGTCACTAGAAGAATGAGGTTACAGAGTGATTGTAGCTGTGTATTTCAGGCTGAAGGGAAGGAGTCCATGCCAGTGTGAATTTAGAGCCAACTAAGGAATATGAGCCAGAAGTGTGAATCTAGAGGGAACTTGTCTTAGGAATGAGGATGTGAAAGAGCTGACATAGTAGATCAGGGACATAACTTGGAGTATAAGGTGCAGATGATTCTTAACTGCACAGAACCCCTCACCTTCACACACCCTGCCCCAAGACCCCTTAGTGTCAGTCACTACAATTCCTCTTTTCTTCTTCATCAAGTTGTATTGTTCTATAGCTTATGCTTTTGAAATCCAGCTAAATGAATTCACCTAATCTGTTGACCTAATTCATGGTAAGACATTAATAGGAGATGAACGCTTAATATGTTGTCCATCACATAAAAACAGACTCCTGTGGTAAAAGACTTAAAATAGTAGTTCTTTTTGAGGGATGTTACAGTGATGAATACTAAGTTTGAATACTAAGCCTCCCCCGGCCTTCACTCCAAGAAATTCAGTAAGTCTGAGATGATCTCTTAGGCATCTGAATTTCTGCAAATACTTGCATTAAAAAGGCAGATCAATGAAAGAGAGATAGGAAGTAGGTGAACCTTCCCCCAGCTCCTTTAATCAGTAACTTCTATATGTAATTGACTATGGCAGCTACTGCCTTTATCTCTCCATGAAGCGTTTCTGTCCTCATCTTCTGGTTTGTACCCACTCCTGACCCACTTTGCGATAACCCTAGGCAACCTCCGTGCCTTTATCCTTGGGACACAGTGAGGCACATGACCTCAGCAGGGTCAAGCTAAGACTATAAGATTCAAAAATAGATTTGGAAGCCACAGTTCAGTAATATTGCCAATGTGGTTTAAATCTTAGGCCACTGGTGCCATGTTCCTAGATGTTCATAGGAGTCTGTTGACCAAATGAAGCTCGAGCACAGAGATAAGCAAAAACGATATGAACCTTTGTTCCTAATTGTTTCCTGACTTGCTCCCCTCAATCCTACACACAGCCAGAGTATTCCCAGTTATGGGAATCGACAATATTGATTTCAGTCACTTGCACCTGAAAAAGGGAAAAGGTCTAACTTGTAGAATGTATCTTACCAGAAGTATTATTCTATTCAAGAACAAAAACAACTGGAACTACATAAGAGTTTTCAAAGGTCTGTTTTTAATAAAGAGTTTGGAGAGTAGCTTCGCATAGTAGGGAATCTGAAAACTTACCTTAAAAATCTTAATTTTGCCACTATCTAGCTACGTGATTTTGGGTAAATTTTTGAGCTATCAAAATATGATTTTATCTATAAAATATAGTTAAGTGTGAGTCTACATTTTTTTTGAAAGTGAGCTTTAATTTTTTTAATATGTATGAATACTTATTTTAAATGTTTAAAATTATATGAAGATAATTTGATCTTGATTCAAATACTTCCTCTTTTCTCTTTTTGTAATTAATTAATTTGCTATGCAAACCTTGGCAATAAACACACCTTATACTTCAGCCTAGTCCCAGTCTGGATATTCACAAATTAGAGTCTGAATCAATGACTTTGGTATGTACCCAAGTGAACAGGTGGGCTTAGTGCTCTCACAGAGGGAACTGTGAGAAATCTCTATCCACAGCCAAAAACTGTAAACTCACCATTACTTCTTATTCCTCCTTAAGGCAGATCTATAGAGGAGAAGCTCTGGATTTCCCTTTAAATTGTCCCCATGAGATAATTAAACACAGATCCTTTATTTCCTAGGAAGACTCCCATATGGATAAAAAATGTGAAAGATCAAGGCAACATATGTGAAAATGTGTCAAGTCAAAAGAAAACTCACTTATTTGAACATCTTAAAAAATCAAGATAAAAAAAGAGAGAGAGAATGTGTGTGTCAAGGGAGTCATAAAAGTTAGCTCTAGGCCAGAGAAATGTTGTTTCTAATTTTTATACGGTAGAATAAAATTTAGTGCATGAAAACATGTCATTAAAATGTATACCTTTAACAATTTATTTTATCAAATTTGAGTGGGGAAAATAGCATAAGATAGTTAAACTGTCTGACATGCTGATTAAGCATTTATTCAGTAAACTGGATTAGCCACTTGGTGTTCAAATATGTAGGTTCTCTCTCTCTCTCTCCCTCTCTCTATTTTTGTTTGTTTTTTAAGTTTTGTTTTTATTTTTGTTTTGTTTTGTTTTTGCCATAGGGCACATGTCCTCACTGGAGAGAGACAGACAGAGGAGGAAAGTGAGAAATCATCCCCCAGGAGGGGTGGCCGCACTGCAGTCCCTCCCTTCTATTCTTCTCTTGAGATTTTGGACGTGCATGCACATACACCGCTATGATTTTCAAGTCACTGGGTCCAGGACTTGAACTGCAGTTGCCCATGTGAGAGTTCAGTGCCTTAACCACCACGCCACCTGCTAACCCCAGAACATCTTTTTAAACACAAATATGGTGTCAACTTCCTAGGACTTTGATATAAGGGAAGGAAAAGTAATACCCCACCTTTTATATTCACCCACTGCTTCAGACTGTTTAGGGGCTTGCTGTGTCATATACGCTTGGATAAGTCTCAAAAGATCCCATCACTTCAGGCATTGATGCACAGACAAATAAAGATATAAAAACTGGAAGTGAAACATGCTCCTGTAACTTTTCAAACCAAAGCACTTCAAATGAAAGCCTTTGGCTTCATTCTGTGGCTCAGGCTTCAACATTATTTGTGGTGGTTTGATTTAATTATGACGTTCAAAATTCCTATAGGCATTTATTATATGGAGATGAGCTTGTTCCTTTGATTTAAAGCTTAGCTTGTTGCATCAGGAAAAACAAGCCATTGGAAAAACCTGAGGCTTGCTGTTTGACAGGCCTGCTGAGCTCGGACTTGGTTTATCTGCCAACATCTGTTCCTTGACTTCAGTGGTTTTCCAACCCCGGCTGTATATGAGAATTTTCTGGGGGATGTTTCTAACACTGCTAATACTCTACACCAACCAAACTGCAGACTGTGGAGGTGATTTTTACAAAGCCCTTCTCCCCCCTCCATAGTTCTAGGACTCCTCAGTCCTTTGACTTTGACCTTTCCCCCAGGAATGTTCCTGCTTCATTTCCTGTCCCATAGACCCTCCTACCTATCTTCCCATCATTATCTTCCCAATGTCCACAACAAGACTAAAGCTCCAGTTCAGCTCCACATGTCCCGTGTTCCTACTCATGGGGAGAATTAGCCAGGATCGTTGTTTCTATAGTTTGTAGTCCTAGACCTAAATTAGGCCCTTAACACTGCATGACAACTTTGTAAAAGGATTTTCTGTACCTCAAGCTTCCACTTTCAGATCAGTCAAGAAACGTTTTGAATGTTTACCCAGCACTGTTGTTGGTGCTAGAAATGCAGTTTCAACAATGGGGTCCCTGACTTCAAGGAGCCTGCATCTATTAGAAGGAAACATATAGAAAACATAGACAAATCAGGACCAGCAGTTAGTGTAATGGCTATGTCGCTGGACTCCCATGTAGTTGACCACAGTTTGAATCTTGGACACGGTGGCTTAAACTCATGCCGGGCACATGTGCGTGTGTGCCCAAAATCCCAAGAGGAGAATGGAAGAGAAGGGATTGTGGCATGGCCATCCCCCCAGGGAGTGATTTCTTGCTTTCTGTCTCTCTGTCTCTCTCTGTCTTTCTGGTGAGTACACATGCCCTATAGCAAAAACCTCTCAAAAAAAAAAAAAAAAAGAAAAGAAAAGAAACAGACAAATGAATTGATGGATACATAAATGTGGAGAATGGATACACACTATGAAGAAGGTAAAAAGTGGTAGGAGTGTGACAAGTGGATTCAGGGCAGTGAGGATCTTTTCTCCTGATTGCTCAGGGAAGGTGTCTCAGGGAAAGTGATTTTTTTATTTGAAACCTGGACTGTGAAGAGATGGGCTTTGAAATACCTGGAGAAAGGAACAGCAAATGTGAAGGTCTGAAATAGGCATGAGCTTTGTATATGTGAGGAACAGAAAGGAGGCCCTTAAGGTTATAGGGGCCATACAGGCAGAAAACCAGGAGAAATGGTGTCAGATAGAGAGGCAAGAGACAGGTTCTGAGAACCTTCTAAGTTACTGTGGGGAGTTCTGATTCATTCTAAAAAATCAATAGAAGATGGCAAACTAACTATAAGTTTTTGGTTTTGTTTTCATTTTTTTAAGAGAGATGTTTGCTATAGGACACATGCACTTGCTAGAGAGACAGAGAGAAATAGAGACAGAAAGTGTCCCCCAGGGGGATAAACCATGCCGCAATCCCTTCTCCTCCATTCTCCTCTTGGGATCTTGGGCACGCACGCACATGTGCCCAGCATGAGTTTAAGCCACCGGGTCCAGGGCTCAAACTGTGGTGGACTAAATGGGAGTCCAGTGAGAAAACCATCTGCAGGTCCCTGAGTCCAGTGACAAAACCATTACGCCATCTGCAGGTCCCTTATTGTTTTGTTTTTTGTTTCTGTTTGTTTGTTTGTTTTAAGTTTACTTATTTATTATTTCATGAATGAGAGGGAGAGAGACAAGTATCCCCAATATGGTCTTGCCAGAGGATCTTCCCCTTCCACCCAGCCTCCCAGCCAACCAGGATCACAGGCACCCAAAAAGCAACTGAAATATTCAGGTTGACTCGGGATCTGAAACTGGGCCTACTGTGTGACTCCAGCAACTCTCAAAAGTGCCCTATTCTCTGTGGCAGAGTGGCAGGGCCCAATGAAGAATAGTAAGTATCTCATCTGCTCTTTGGCCAGATGCCATCTGGTTTTCCTGCCAGCACTCTTCCGACAATAACCTAGCAAGGGTCAACACATCCTTCTTGAGGCTAAGGCCACTACATTCTCCTTACTTCCCTCTATCCATATGACCAAGTTGTCTACTTCCTTTTTCTTAAAGTTTTCTCTTTCCTTGAGTTCCATATCTGTTTCTTTTCATTTTAATTCATTTACCCATTTCCCGATTCCTTAGTCTCTTTTGTGGGCATCCCTTCTCTGTTTACTTTTAGTAGTTGGTATTCCTCAGTATTGACTTCTTTAGATGCCAGTCAGAACAGGAAAATCTCTCCTATTCCAGATTTCATATACATCTCCACACTAGTGATCCCCATGTTGTAACTTCAGCCCAGATCTCTTTCACAAGCCCTGGGCGTGTATACACAGCTTGCCCCTGTGGATGTTCCCAGGTAGTACAAATCCAGCATGTCCCAAACCGAATTCATAATCATCCCTCCAAAGTAGTCCTTCTGTGCTTCTAGTCTTAAAAATTACCACCACATCTAACAAGTTGCCCGAGCTAGAATCCTAGATAACATACCTCTTTCCTCTCGCTCCTTCTTTCTCAACATCAGATCACTCGGTTTGGTCTGATTCTTCCAGTGTAGCCTCTTTCTGTCCACCCTAGGCTCTTCACCTCCCGTAACTGCCTCGATTCAGATCCCCTCTTATCTCTTGCCTACATCAATGCTATATTTACTAATTTAAGAACTTATGGGTAGTGTGAATTTGGCCAAATATGAGTCACTCCTTTGTCATTTGTCTTTATTGTAGAGGTTTTTGCCTTAGGGTGTGTGCACTCACTGGAGAGAGAGAAAGAGACAGAGGGAAAGTGAGAAGTCACCCCCTGAACGGGAGCCAGCAGTTAGCGTAATGGCTATGTCGCTGAACTCTCACGTAGTTGACCGCGGTTCACATCCTGGATCCGGTGGCTTAAAACTCACGCCAGGCGCGTGTGCGTGCATGCCCAAGATCCCGAGAGGAGAATGGAGGAGAAGGGATTGCGGCGTGACCATCCCCTCTGGGGGGTGATTTCTCGCTTTCTGTCTCTATGTCTCTCTCTGTCTGGCGAGCGCACGCGCCCTATAGAGAAAACCTCTCAAAAAAAAAAAAAGTCACCCCCTGGAGAGATGGCCTTGCCACAGTCCTTTCTCCTCCGTTCTCCTCCCAGAATCTTGGGCATGTACATACATGAGCTTGCCGTAATTTTCAGGCCACCAATCTGGGACTAGAACCACAGTTAGTCATGTGGAAGTCCAGCTACTTAACTGTTACACCATCTCCAAATCCTATCCTTGGTCTTCTTCCATCTTTCTACAATGTATCATCACTCCATGATTTCTGTTTATATAATGGATTACAGTTCACAAACTATGTTCGTTTGATGCTTCTTACAGTAGATTATCTCTAAGTTAACAGGATAGGTTGAAAATTTAGAAGCCAGAAATTTCAAGCTAGTTTTGTTCTTTGTCTGCCATAGTCTTTTCTACACAGTTAAGCAACTGCAACATTTGAGTAGTTTGGAGTGAGGACTGAAACTGAGGGACATGCACTCTGCAAATGTAAAATCCCGACTCAAACCAGGTACTAATTTGAGAAGCTACAGATTCCTTTATTCTAGGGTCTCTCTCATTCTATGTTTCTTAAACTTCCTTGTTATCCTTCCTTCTTGTTCTGTGATTTGCTCTTTTTTTTCCTCTTTCTTTTTTCCTTTCCCTCAGCCCTGCCTGCCCCCCTCACTTTGTGTGAAAGGAAGTTACTGTTATCAAGCATCAATCCCCCCTCTGCTGGTGGCAAACCAAATAATTGTGAACAGTTCCCTCGAAGGTTCTCATACTTCCATCGTCATCAAATTCATCTAAGGAGATTTTTTGTAAGCAGATGCTCATGGCCTCATCTCAAGAGATTTGAATTCAAATATTCTGGGATGAGGCCCAGACACAGGTATTTTTAAAACATTTCCCCAAGAAATTCTAAAGTGCAATTTGTATTCAGCATCACTGATCTAAATTCTCCTTCCATACCTTAATTTCTTTTTCCACAAAATAGACTCAATGTCCTGAAAGCTATTTAAGAAAACTAAATTTTTTATGGCCTGATTTCTCTCCCAAAACCCATATATGGGCATTACTGTGGAACGGTTTGGTCTGGCCTGGGAGTTAAAGGTATTCAAGGGGAGAGTTTCAGGAAACATGGGAAGGGAGTGAGAAAGGAGTGGATTTAAAAAACCTTTCTGTCCAACCTTAGTTCTGGTATTTCTGATAGTAGAGGGTTATGTGGTTTGGTTTTGTTCTTACTCAGAGGAGAGAACTACTCCACATTTCCTTTGAGAAAAGTACATTCTCAATCATATACGAGGAGTCTTTAGAAAGTTCATGAAAAATGTATATTATGAAAAAATAAATTGCACAAAACCAAACTCATACTTTAATCCCATTTTTCCATAAACTTTTAATAAGCCCACATATGTGGACATCTGATATGATCTGAATACTCTGATGCTTTTTATTTAGTTACTTATTTTAGATTTTTGCTATAGGGCATGTGTGCTTGCCAGAGAGACAGATAGAGAGAGACAAGAAAAGGGAGAAATGACCCCCCAGAGAGGGTGGCCACATCACAGTCCCCTCTCCTCCATTCTTGTTTCAGTATTTCGTACTCACATTCCAAGTGCCTTGCATGATTTTTAAGCTGCTGGGTCAAGGACTCGAACCACAGAATTAGCAATGTGGGATCCAGTACCTTATCCACTGCACCATCTGTTGGCCCTGGTTATTTTGTTTTAATATAAAGTCTAAGCCAAATGACCATTGGGTGGAGTTTCCCAGTCTCATCCAAATTCTGTGCATACGAATAGCTGCCAAAACTAAGAATCAGTGTTTCCCAGGGGCACTTATCTTGGGCATGATTCAGGAGAGCCTAGATATCCATGCTTCTTCTATTGCCAGATTAGCTGTACGTCTTGGTGAACTCTGGTGTTCTCTTCCCATTCTTATCCAAGGCAGTGGTTTGGTAACAGGGAGAAACATCTCTGAAACCGAGGTGCTCTTTGAGCTCTGGGGTTTGCTATTTGTAAGGATGTATACATGACACCATTCTTCAAACTCCAGAAACAGGTTCACACTGCACTAATTAGTCAAGACATCAATGGGTGGTAAGTCAGGCTTACTACAGGCTTTAGTAACTACTGCACTTGGGGCTCAGCAGGTTTCAAAAATCAACATTCCTTGCTGATAAAACATTCTATTCTTCTTGGATCATCACAGAAAAACTATGAAAGCAAATAACTCCGCAAAGAAAGTGCTTCGTGAAAATGAAATGCCGTATCTCAAAAAAGGCAGGTTTTGGTATCTGTATTATTTGGGTTCTCCAGAGAAACAGAAACCATTTGTGTGTATGTATTTTTTTTCTCTCATGTGTATGTGTGAGTAGTGTGTGTGTGCGTGCGTGTGCGTGTGTGTGCATAGATATAGATATAGGAAGAGATTGATAATGAGACATTGGTTTACATATGCTTAACTGAGAAGTTCCAACATCTACCATCTATAAGCTGGAGCACCAGGAAGACTGTTAGTGTAAACCAGTGTATGTCCAAAACCTAATCTAATAGTACGGGTCCTTATAAAAGAAGGAAATTTGGGCACAGAGACCAGTACAGGTACAGGTATGTACTGAGAGAAGACAATGTGAAGACACACGAAGAAGACGGCCTTTTACAAGGCTACTAGAAGCTAGGAGAGAGTCATGGATTATCCCTCACAGTCCTGAAAAGGAACTGATCCTACTGACACTTTAATCTCAAACTTCTAGCCTCCAAAACTATTGGACAGTAAGTACCTATTTTTAAAGTATTGTATTAGGGCTACCCCAGGAAACTAGTACAGTATTATTCCCAGAAGACTTCCATGTCCTGCGGTTGAAGTTCTAAGCAACAGTCTTTTCAGTCTCCAGCAGAGCTAGTCTCAAGCAACTTAAGAACTGGAGCCACGATCTCAAACTTACTGCCTTTTGGACAATGTTTCCACAGATTAGAAGGTTTTAAATATTTAGCTAAATACTCTTTAGTTCATCTCTCTTGTATTAAGGACTGATAGAGTGTGGGCTCTTTCCATTCTCTTCCACCTACTGCCATATTCATATAGGTGGGTATGGATCCAGATCCATGAGTACCTATACCTGAACATGCTTAATGATAATCAAAAACACTACAATTGAAAGTGCTTAATTATATACTTTGAAGTTCTTCACATCAAATTCACTGTATTTGCATTTTGGAATCATTATGAAGGCTTCATGTCTAATGGAAAATGAAGATTTGTAAAACTTCCATATACACTTGGGTTAAGTTTGAGTAACAGCCAGCCCTCATCTTGTCTCTTCATGGTAGTCAGTTAAGAAATCCAGGTAGGGCAGGGACCAGCAGTTGGCATAATGGCTATGTCACTGGACTCCCATGTAGTCGACCAGGGTTCGAGTCCCGGACCCAGTGGCTTAAACTTATGCCAGGCGTGTGTGCATGTGTGCCCAAGATCCCAAGAGGAGAATGGAAAAGGGATTGCAGTATGGCCATCCCCCCTGGGGGGTGATTTCTTGCTTTCTGTCTCTGTCTCTCTCTGTCTTTCTGGTGAGTGCACACACACTATAGCAAAAAACATCTCCCAAAAAAAAAGGAAAGAAAGAAATCCATGTAGGGCAGTGGTGAGTCCACCCCGCACATTAGCATCAACTGAAAATTTCAAAGATTACTGATACTCTGGTGCTACAGAGATTCTATTTCAAGTTAAACTGCAGGGTGTCCTAGATTTTGTGATTTAAAAGCTACCAGCTAAGACAAAACTACCATACAATCCAGCAATTCCACCACCAGAAGTATATCCTAAAGATAGGAAATTATTATGTCAGAGAGATACCTGCACTCCCATGTTTATATTACTCTCAGTAGGCAAGATGAAGTCAACCTAAATGTCAGTCCATGGATGAATGCATAACAGAAATGTAGTATAAATACACAATAAAATGGTATTCAGTCTTTAAAAAGAAGGAAATCTTGTCACAGGCAATAACATGGGTAAACCAAGAGGATATTATGCTCAGTGAAAGAACCCAAGCATAGAAGAACAAATACTGTATGACCCCACTTATATGTGCAATCTGAAAAAGGCTATCTCATGCAAGCAAAGAGTGAAATGATGGCTACTAGATGATTAGGGGTTGGCGAAGGGGGCTGGGGAACACTGGTCAAAGGATGAGACAGAAGAAATCAATCCAAGAGCTTAATTGTACAACATGGTGACTATAATTAATAACAACGTATTGTATTCTTGAAAATTCCCAAGAGAATAGATTTTAAGTGTTTTTGCCACAGAATATTAAGAAGCATGTGAGTTAATAGATACGTGCTTTAATTCGCCATTCCACAGTGTATATCAAAACATTGGGAACCAGCAGTTAGCGTAATGGCTACATCACTGGACTCCCACGTAGTCGACCGCGGTTCGCGTCCCGGACCTGGTGGCTTAGAACTCACGCCAGGCGCGTGTGCGTGCGTGCCCAAGATCCCGAGAGGAGAACGGGGAAGAAGGGATTGCAGCATGGCCATCCCCTCAGGGGGTGATTTCTCGCTTTCTGTCTTTATGTCTTGCTCTGTCTGTCTGGTGAGCGCATGCGCCCTATAGCGAAAACCTCTCCAAAAAAAATAAAATAATAAAAAAAAATCAGGTTGCATGCCATATATATATGTGTGTGTGTGATATATATGTGTATATATATATATATATACACACATATGTATATATACACACACAATTTTTGTCAATTAGAAAATAATATATTAAAAAAATCTTTTACAAGTGGAAACTCCAAATTTGGGAGAAAATTGATAAAATTAAGAAAAAGCTTCTAGTTAAGACTGAAACCACTGGTAGGCTCTGGAGTTGCTCACACATGAGCTAGAATTGCTGCTCCACAGTCTAATGACAGAATTACCTTTGATATGCTTCCATTTCTTCATTTGTGAAATAAAGATAATAATAACACATGCTGCATAATGTTTAGGTGAGCATAAAACCAGGTAATGCATCTAAAATGTATGGCCCTTATTAAGTATTATCACAAATAAAACTTTCCTTTAGACTGTCTCCATCTAGAGTGTTGGCCATGAGTATTTAGAGTCAGCAATAAAAATAACCCTAAGCTACCACACCAGGAAGGCATGTAGTTGGCCAATCATAATTTAGATTTGTTTGATCAGAAGTCTTCAAGCACTCTTTGTGATTCAACTGAAAAACAATTTCTATAAAAGGTTCATTATTGGGACCAGCAGTTAGCGTAACGGCTATGTCACTGGACTCCCACGTAGTCAACTGCAGTTCGAGGCCCGGACCCAGTGGCTTAAACTCACGCCGGGCGCATGTGCGTGCGTGTCCAAGATCCCAAGAGGAGAATGGAGGAGAAGGGATTGCAGTGTGGACATCCCTGCTGGGGGGTGATTTCTCGCTTTCTATCTCTCTGTCTCTCTCTGTCTGGCGAGCGCACGCGCCCTATAGCAAAAACCTCTCCAAAAAAAAAAAAAAAGGTTAATTATTTTACAAGGAAGTTATAGAGCAGAAACTCTTCAGAAATGTCTATATTTCTTAATCTGCTATTAGAAGTTTTCTATACTCTGTGATCCAACTACAAGGGTAGAAATCAAGTTCACAGGAAATAAACGACCTCACCCTATTTGCAGGAGGTCACAGGGAAGTACAGAGGAGTAGAGAAATTCATTTCCACACTAATCAGGTGATCTGCAATCTCACTCAAGAGGTGCTACAAGAATGAGAAGTCTTCTATAATTAAACAAAGTGAAAATCATAAACATAGTCAACTTAACCACTGCCCCATCCCTCTACAGGAAATATTTTCCTTCTGGTCTTCTAGATCTTTTTTCTGCCTGTAAGGACTATGGCATTAAAGCACATGCAGACAGTCACACAAGGAAAAGCTACAGAGCAACTGGTCATATCCCTATTTTCATAGTGAACTCATCATCTCAGAAACTTTTTTCAAATTTTGAAGTGAATGACTTGAGTTACCTACTTTGTAGAGAGAATGCATGGACGAATTGAGACAAGAATTATGTAGTTGTGTTATAAAATTAATATGTGTTAAATATTCAGCTATAAAAAGTTCTTCCCTTGCATTTGTAATTATAAACTGACATACTCATTTAAACACTGTCAACAAGAATCAAAAATCTCACTTTTTAATGCTTCAGTGGGAAGAAAGCCCTTAAGGTTTGATATCACACATTGAAAAAAGAAAACACTTCTCATTTAAAAGGTTATATCAAGCCTTTCTTGAAAAATTAATTATAATGTTTCCCGGTCCAGTAATATCAGCTGAAGAGCTAGGATGCTGTTGTTTTATGTCATTATTATTTGATTTTTTTGTTTTCTCTTTTTATTTAATACTTTTAAAAATAGATCATTTTTATAGCTAAAGAAAGAAATTAGAAAAGAATGGCTGGTTAAAAATGAAATTGAGATTTTTTTTCTCTCTGTTTTCCCAATTTTTATAAAATATAAGTTTTGTGAATAGAGAAATGGTCAAATGAGCTTATTTTGCATAAAGCCTCACCCTTTAAACCTACGTCGGCCATAGGAGGAGCTATGCGAAGATTACTGTGCACGTGCAACTGAGATCTATAATTTATTTTGAGGATTGCAAGAAGCATTCTTTATCATTTTCACCAATTATTTTGTCTTTTCCTTGATCGGCTGAGCCTGTTACATTCTTTTTTAATAAAGAATTATTTTATTTTATTTACTTATTTTAAATTTGCTATAGGGCATGTGTGCTCACCAGAGACAAACAGAGAGGAAAAGTGAGAACGCAAGCCGCCAAGTCAGGGACTTGAACTGCTGTCAGTCATGTGGGAGTCCAGTGCCTTAATCACCATACTACCTGCTAGTTCCAAGCCTATGATATTCTTTGTTCCCAGGTTGAGTACTGTACTATTTCACTACATTCCTTTTCCTTTTTTAATTTCTTTTTTTGTAAAGTGACTCTCCAGAGAAGCATGTGTCTGAGAAGTGGCACAGGCATGCTAGCTTAAACCTTAGAGCTTTCTTTCTGTTTCAAAAGCCATGCCTGTCAAAAGAATTATGGGATGTCCTAATATTTCATATAGTAAAAGGCACTTTGGACAGTGAACTGCCAAAACTGGGTCATCAGTGGACTCTACCACTAGATTAGAAAATTGTTTAACATCACGTAGCTATAATTAAGGAAGATAGGTATGACTTAAAGGAGGAAAGAAAAATGCAGTGGAAATTAGACTAAAAAATGATGAGGATAAGCCATAAGAAAGTAAAAAAATGAGACAATATTTTGCATTCTTAATTTAAAAAAAATTTCTGACACTTTGGAAGTAATAATTTCATAAATAATAGCATGATCTATAAGAACGTCCATGTGTGGATATATGTAAAAACGTAGTCAGAGACAAACTTCAGGGCAGGACTATTCTTTTTTTTGAACTACCCAGTATCTCCTAAAGTGATTACTAAGTAGGGAAAACAGCATGAGAGTAGGTTTCAGTTTTCTGAATAAAAGAAGAGATAAGGCTTACCAAACAGAAAAGGTGGAAAGAAAATAAACCATTAAAATGATGCTTGTAACTGCATCCTGTTGTATATTTCTTCTTTTCCCCTTAAGTTTATAAAGAAAAACAGCAAGAGAGAAAGATAAGCCCCCCCAACAGTGTCTCATGCCATGATCCCCGCCAGCCTTCCCAGACCACCAGGATTATGGGTGCCTGCACCTGACTTGTGCAGACGAATTGGGGAAATGAACCAGAGATCTTCCATATGAGTTCAGCATTACTTGAGCAGCGTGTTATCACTATACCACTGAGCTAGCCCTGTAGCTTTTCTAGTCTTTTTTCTATTCTTGTGCATAAGTGAGAATGTTAGAAGTCAAGTTGGTACTTGAAGCCCCCAATATCTTTTGTTTGGTTATACATATACATATACATGTATGTACGTATGTATGTACTTACATGTGTACCTTAGAGTCTTCAAAAAGTGCATGGACATAATGCACACACACACACACACACACACACCCCTAAAATCTCAAGTTACTACAAATTAAAATTCACATTTAAAGCTACATTTCTGTCATCCCTGAATAAATTACAAAATCTAGTCATGCTTGGGTTTTAGCCTGTTCTAAAAAGAATAACTTTGGGCTGGGGGGAGCTGCTGTCTTTAGAGAGCTTCTCTCCCAATAAGCAATAGTCACCCCTTTGGTTACTGTTCCTTGATACTGGGCTTTCTTACCAATGATTACACTTACTGACACTGGAGACATATTTTTCTGTGCCTGGTTTTCAGTAAGAGTAGGGAGAGTCACTGAGTTACATGGTGATTAAGGCACTGGACTCTCACATGGCCAAACATAGTTTGACTCCCGGACCCAGTGACTTCAAAGTCACTCCAGGCATGTGTGTGCGCAGGTCCAAAATTCCAAGAGGAGAATGGAGGAGAAGAGATCACAGTGTGGCCATCCCCTCTGGGATGTGATTTCTCACTTTCCCTCTGTTTCTGGTGAGCATATGCACCCTATGGCAAATCCTATATATATACTATATATATACTATATATATATACTATATATATATATATAGGGAGAAAAGATCATTGTAAAAGACAAAGCTAGATCAAGAAGGTTGAATGTTTTCAGAAAAATAAGAGAAAGGAAGACTGATGCATTTTACTAATCAGCTTTCCTGTCAGCTTTTTCTCTGTGGTATTTCTCTGTGGGCTGTGGGCAATTGAGTTTGAAATCCTGGTAATAGTACAACACAGTTTTTTATTAAATATAATAATTGCACATAGTTGTGGGGCACGATGTGGTTCTTCAGTACCGGAATACAGTGTGTGATGATTAAATCAAGGTAATTAGTACACCCATCATCTCTACCATTTGTTATTTCTTTGTGTAAGCGACAGTCGTTATCTTCTTTTTATAGCTGCTCTGAGATATGCATTTGTTAACCACACTCTCGCTACTGTATCTTCAGTATTTTATAACACCAGCCATTATTCCTCTTATCTTTCCGTAATTTTGTTTCCATTAATCGGCATCCCTCTCCTGCCCATCCCATCCCTCCCAGCCTCTAGCAGTTATTCATCTTTTACTTCAATGAGGTCATTTTTAAAATTTCTAAATATGTTGGAGAACATGGGGTAGAAATATAAAATATTGATATCACATTCTATATGCCTTTTTTTTTTTTTTTGTCAAGAGGGCATGTGTACTCACCAGAGAGAGGCAGCCAGAGAGAGAAAGAGCACCAATCATAGGGGGTGGTCACACTGCAATCCCTTCTCCATCTCATCTTCCTTTCAGGTGCACATATACCTGGCTTGTTGCTCAAGCCTATCAGATCCAGGACTCAAGCTTCATGATCAGCCATGTGGGATCCAACCACCTTAACCACCACACCATGGAGCAAGCCCCCTATATAACATTTTATGCCCTGCTGTTATCAATTATTTCGAAAGTCTTTCAAAGTTATTCCACCAAAACATTTTGAATAGCTTTACAATAGCCTGTCTTATAGCTTTAACATTGTATGCATATGAATATTTAATACATCTTAAATTGTTGAATATTTAAGTTGCCTCTAATAGCTCATTAATATAATTAGTACATCTATAAATATCCTGTTGCATAAATATTTTAAAGGAAATGAAACGTCTCAGTCAAATTGCAAGAACAGGACTAGCCGTAGAGCACACAGTGGTAACTGCTGCTACTCACATGGGAGACTGATTGGATTCCAGCCCACCCTAAAATAGCTGGGTACAGGGGCACATGGCTCCAGTCCCAATTACTCAGGCAGCTGAGGAAGTGGGATCAAGACACAGCAAGACTCTGTCTGTAATGCACTCACACAGCAACAACTGAAAAAGTAGGAACTTTTTTAAAAAAATTATTTCAATACATATTTCCAAATTCTTTTCTGCACAACAACTTAAATGCCAGTGAAACCAGCAAGTGACATGGTGGTTAAGGGATTGCATTCCCACATGGTCAATCATGGGTTGAGTTCTGGGCCTGGTGGCTTAAAAAATCACACTGGGTGCATGTGTGTGTGTGTGCAATCCCAAGATCCCAAGAGGAGAATGGAGGAGAAGGGATTGTGGTGTGGTCATCCCCCCTGGGGGTTGATTTCTCGCTTTCTGTCTCTCTGTCTCTCTAAGGCAAGCACATGTACCGTATGACCAAAACCTGAAAATCAAAACAAACAAAGATAAAACAAAACAAAAAACCTCACCAGTCACATACAAGTGGACCCATTTCATTATACTTCATTCTGCTTTCACATATAATCACCTAAAGGTACTTACCAATTTGGTGAGTAAAATGCTGTATCTCATTTTAACATTTATTTCTTTCATTCTTAAGGAGGTGATTTTTATATGTATGTTTCTATTTGAATTACTTCTTCCATGCATCTTCTGGTTTGGGAATTTGCATATACTTATTCTATTATTGTATCTGCAGGATTTCTAGTTTTTATAGATGCATATGTATTTCTTCATTTGTCTTTTATATAATATTTTAACATTATGTATGATTCTTTCTTCCTTATGTTTATTTATTTATTCAGAGAAGAAACACCCCCAATAAGGTCTTCATGTCATGACCCAACCCCCAGATTCAGCCAGCCTGGGTTATAGACACACACGCCTGGCATAACTCAGAAAGGTCCTGGGACACAAACCCAAGGCCTTTCTTGAGTGGGTCCACTTGCATTACCACCACTCATGATCTGATAAGTAGATTTTCATGAAATGAAACCTGTAAAAGGTTTTATATTTTTATTCATTGATTTTTTTTATAATTGCTTTCACTTGAAGGCAGAAAACGATGTTATCAAGACCAAGACCTGCCTCGTCTGTATTTTCCTCAAATGTCCTATTTTGTACCATGTTACATTTAACTCTTCAGTCTGGCATTTATTTTCACTTCTAGTTTGAATTATGGGTCTAATATGTTTACTTTCATGGAGCTCTCACAGTTTTTCAAATGATATAAGTTGAGTAGTATTCTAGTTCCTCCATCTGGAATGTCTTTTTCACCACGTTACTTTTTCTCTTTAAATGCTGGTACCTATGGTCTATTCCAATACTATATTTTTTAAATGTTGTGCCATTAGAACCCAAATACAATTATTGCTGTCCAGATATGATTGTTTTTCCCTTGGAAATGTCCCCTTCATATTAGCATTTATGTGCAGGTACATATTGATTTCTAAGAGACAAATAGTGATTCCCCTTTGGACTCCGGAAGAGGAGTTACCTACACACTCAAAGACCTTGCCTCCTTTTGTAAATTCTGATAGAGCATATATCAGTGACCCATATATGAGGGCTAAAGTGGGTGTTTTATTTTCCCCTATAGAGGACTGATTAGGAATGGATATTTACAAAAGGAATATGAAGGCAAACAATGGGTCATTATGCTACTGTAGTTATCTTGTTCAGAAAGGACACTGAAAAGTGGTTTTTAGAGGTGGGGCAGGCCAGCAGGTGGCCTGGAGGTTAAGGCAGCTGGTTCTCACATGGCCAACTTTCCAGTTTGAATCCTGGACCTGGCAGCTTGAAAATCACTCTGGGTGCGTGTGTACGTGCCCAGAATCCCAAGAGGAGAGTGGAGGAGAAGGGATTGAGGCATGGCCATCCCCTCTGGGGGATGATTTGTTACTTTCCCCCTCTTTCTCTGTCTCTCTGACAAGTGGGGTAGCAAACAGGAAAGCAGGCATGGGGCAGTGAACAGGTGAACAATGAATCTTCAGTGGTCTAAGAGCAACCCATGATTTTTGCTTCCTGCTTTAATCTATAAATTAAATACGTTCATGGAAAAGATTTAATTAAATCCTGATGGTCATTCATTTCATTGTCCAATTGAATTACATGTATGATTCTAAAACTGCTTTACTCTGCTTTCTGATTGCCGGTTCGAAGATGTCGCTTATGTATGGAATAAGCCTGTGATTCTGAAGCGTTTTAAACCACCTGCTTCAAATACGGCCCCTGCCACCTACTAACTTGATGATCATTGACCATCTCTGTGTTTAGTTTCCTCCTCTACAAAATGAAAATTAACATACAGTTTGCCTCCTAGGTGGTTCTAGGATGGAGGGAGTTCATTTTTGTGAGGACTTTAAAACAGTTCTCAATACGTAGTAAATGTTATGTGTTTGTGAAATCAATAAAATTCTTTTTTATTTTCACTTCGAAGTCCTTCAACTAGAAATTGTTTCTCAATTGTTTAGCAATCTCGAAAAAATGTTTAAGTGCGCTAGCCAAATTAAATGTGTTGGAAACACTCCAAAATATTTTATAATCTAAATGACCATTTGGGGGAGGTTCATTAGGATTTTCATATGTTGAGCTATCTTAAATTGTGACAATCTGGCAGCTAAGTTTTATTTTTGTTTCTCTATTTTAGAATAAAATAGGAATTAGAAGTTAAAAATAAATAAATAAGAAAAAGAATAAAATAGGAATGAGAAAAACTTATTGTAGCTGAAACAGTTACTATTTCCAACTTTGCCACTCAACCAAGATGCATTTTGGGTTAACTCCAGTCCCAACTTTTAAACCATCCATGTAATTATAAACGATTTTAAAATTTCTCATCGACTTGTGACATCAGGAATGTTTGGAATTGGGTGACTATTAAGGGCATTGACTTCAACTTTTCATTTTTTACTAGAATAGTTTAGTAAGTATTTTTTCCTGTTCATCAGTGGTATAAATGGATATAGTGTATTCACCTTAGATTATATGGGCCCTTGTTCAATATAGATCCTAAAATTATTTTTATAAGTCTCAATAAATCCTTTTCTCAATGTTGTTGAGTACTTTTCATCAGTGCTTTCCAGCATGTAAAGTAGCCAATTGTTGCTCTGTGGATTGTTTTTTACAATTTAAAATAATTAAGAATTTAGAAATGCATTTTGATGAGTGATTTTATGGTTGTTAATCCAATAATATTTTAATGGGCCTCATGTTTTATTTTTTATTGTATTGTATTTTGCTATAGGGCATATGTACTCACCAGAGACAGACAGAAAGAGAGAGGGGGAAAGTGAGAAAGCCTCCCACTCCCCAGAGGAGAGAGCCACACCACAACCCTTTCTCCTCCTTTCTCCTCTTCAGATTTCAGGCATGTATGCACAGAGGCCTAGCATGTTTGACAATCCACCGTGTCCAGGTCTCAAACTGTGCAGCTGACCATCTGAGATCCAGCAGTCTCAACCACCACGCCACTAATTGGCCTGGGGAGTTCATATTTTACATAAATTTGCTTTATTTTGTTTTTCTAGTAATTCAATTTTATTGTATTTTATAGAAGTATTGGTCTGCAACATATGTGGAATTTAAAAACAGAAAGAAAGGTGGGGAGGAGGGAAGGAGCATGATGGGAAGTACAGTGGGAAGCAGTACCTTACCTAATAGACAAATGGGAAAATGCTTTGGCATGCTAAATAGATTCAGTGCTAAACAAACACTTTATACAGTCAATCAATCAGCAGTCAGTATTTTTGTTTATTGCAGTTACCGCCTTGAATTAAATTAACAAACCAATAAGTATTTAGATCTCTGTCTTCATGTGGTGAATTCGTTGCACACTTTAATTCCACTTCAGTCTGCTGGGGTTCCTTGTGGGTAATATCAGAAGGCTCACCTTTTGTCTTAGCGGTTCGAGGGCAGTGTTCCAGGTTAGGCCACTCTTCTCTGTAAGAAATTGGTACTGTTGTATTGACTGGCAATTTGGCAATTGTGTTCAGCTCTTCTTTAAAACTCAGATTTCCCCTCTTAAAAACCAATGAGGAGTCCTGTCTGTAAGCACATAAAATTGAGAGTCATCTACAGCTGCCTTTTAAAGAAAAACAACACATAAAAAAAGATGGTAGGATCAATGCTTCCACTTTTATCCCTGGCCTATGATATGGAGACTGTGAACAAGATACGTCTTTCCTGTGGGCATTCCTTTGTCCTTGTTGGTGTAAGCCATGATTGCTAACAAAGGCAGACTGGAAATTAAAAGAACATAGCACATCTTTGAAAATCTCATCTTCTGTGGCAGTACAGGAGTTAAAGCTCTAATACTTTTTTTTTTTTTCTACTGTGTGTACCGAGTATAGCCTCCAAGTCCTTTCCCTGGCATGGAAAGCAGCTGGCTGGGTCTGGGTCTCAACCTTCTCTCTTCCTCTCTCGCTTTTAAAATGATGCCTGGCAAAGACCCAACATGCCCCCTCCCCCAAGCTTTAATCCATTTTGCCCTCCTGTTCAGCCTACCAAGATTCCAAATAAAAAAAAAAAAAAAAAAAAAAAAAAAAAAAAAAAAAAAAAAAAAAAAAAAAAAAAAAAAAAAAAAAAAAAAAAAAAAGAAAGAAGAAGAAGAAACAAACCAAAACAAACAAGCAAACAAACGAAAAAAACCTTTTCAATTGTTAGAAGGGCTGAGCACCAGTGGAAAATGCATGGTACATATGTGGACTCTGAATAATACACCAGGTCTTTGGCTATATTAAGTAGGCTTTGAAGATGTTCTTAAGAGATCCTTTAGAATTTTTTATTTTTTTAGTTTATGAAGTGTCCCATAACAGTAATTCTCAAGTCATTGACAAAGCGCCAAACACGTATCCTTGTTCATAGGCTCTGCATTGTATCAGGTGTGAGCTTGAAACACAAAAGCACTTGAAATTCCATTAAAGTTACATTCATTTATCTGTAAAAGAAAAAGGGAAGGAAAAAAAAAAAACATCTTTGGAAGTTGTCTCTATAGACATCATTTAAGTACAAATATGTACAACACCCATTTTATGTAGCTGGAGATTAATGGTTAACTATTCCAGTGCAGACCTCTTACAGTGTGAGCTAATGCTTGGTGCAAAAAAATAAGATCACACAGTAACTACGTTAGCTGTCCAGTCCCTGTGTGTAAAGTAAACATAATAATATAAATGTACCCACACACACATTTCACAAAATATCAGCTTCAGAGTGCTCTATATATCAGTTACTGACACTTAGAAATTCATTTAACTAGCAATCTTGGGATAAGAAGATTATGTGAGATTCTCTAATTTCCAGTACTTGAAGATATATGCATACTTTCATCATATCACTGCTTTGTTCCAAGAGCAACCTCAAATGTGCCTTTTTGTTTGACTTATCACAACTAATAAAGTTTTAAGAACAGATAAATGGGGCCAGTCAGTGGCATGGTGGTTAAGTCAGCTGGATCCCATATAGCTGCTGTATGGTTTGAATCCTGGACCCTATGGCGTAGGAAATATACCAAGCACATGTGCATGCATCCCCAAAATCCCTATAGGAGAATAGAGAAGAGGTTGTGGCATGGTCATCCCCCCTGGAGGAAGCTTTCTCACTTTCCCGCCCTCTCTGTCTCTGTCTCTCTCTCTCTAGCTGGTACACACACACCACATAAATAATAATAATAATAATAATAATAATAATAATAATAATAATAATTTTGATTCCTAGTTCATGGCATAAAAGATATGTTCACAGGCCTCAGAAATGAAAAATAATCATCATAATAATGATAGTGTTTTTATTTAAAAGTCAGTCTAGACTCAGTTGTGGTGAATCAGATGATAGGGCACCACCGGAGCTATATGGAAGACCGAAGTTCAGATCCCAGGTTAACCTGAACACACCCTGCGTGCTTTTAAGGGTGCCCATGACCTGGCCTGGCTGGGAGGCTGAAGGAGGACTACAGCCCAGTGAGATCCTTTTGAGAGTAACCTGCCTCTCTCCTTCTCGCTCTCCCTCTCTCTGGTTGTCTTTTTAAAAAGTCCATCTAACACGGGGCTCCCAGGTTGAGCAGTTAAAAACAAAAGTCACGGGGAACCAGCAGTTAGGGTAATGGCTATGTCACTGGACTCCCACGTAGTCGACCGCGGTTCGTGTCCCGGACCCGGTGGCTTAAAACTCACGCCGGGCGTGTGTGCGTGCGTGCCCAAGATCCTGAGAGGAGAATGGAGGAGAAGGGATTGCGGCATGACCATCCCCCCTGGAGGGTGATTTCTCGCTTTCTGTCGCCATGTCTCTCTCTGTCTGTCTGGCTAGCGCACACGCCCTACAGTGAAAAATCTCTCAAACAAACAAACAAACAAACAAACAAAAAAACAATAGTCACGGACTGGCAGGTGGGATGGTAGATAAGCACTAGACTCCCACATGGCCAACCCCAGTTTGAGTCCCAGATCTGGTGACTTGCTATCTCGCTTTCTCTCTCTCTCTCTCTCTCTCTCTCTCTCTCTCTCTCTCTCTGGTCAAGTTAAAAAAATAATAATAATGATAATGATAAATAAAGCTAAATAAATTCTTTAAAAAAATAAATAAAAGCCCAAAAGCACAAGGCACACAAAATTGAATTTCAGATAAAAAAAAATAATAATTTCTTTTAGTATATGTTATGCAATATGGGGGAGGGTGTACTTATACTTAAAAAAAGTGTCTCTCTGAAATCCAACTTCAGCTGATTGTGCTATATTTTATCTTACAACTCTTGTCTGTCACTGATGGTTCACTGGTTGGCAATGGAAGGAATGTAAGGCTGGATCCTATATTCAGGACTAAGGGCAAGTGCCGAAGTTTCTCTGCTCACTCCTGCCAACTTTTAAAACTTTCGCCCGTTAACAAGACTAAGAGAGCTTGTCATAGGCAGGAGAATATATTACCGTCACTGTAGTCTCCCCTTATCCACGGTTTTGCTTTCGGCCTTCTTTTAGTCTGTGCTCAACTGTGATATATTTTGAGAGCAAGTCCACAGTCACATACCTTTTAATGATGATATGTTGGTATAAATGTTCTATTTTTAGTTAGTATTGTCAATCTCTTACTGCACCTAAATTATAAATTAGGCTTTTGTCCTCGTTATGTATGTATTGGAAAAACATAGTATAGGTAGAGTCCCGTACTCTCCACAGTTTCAGGCACCCACTGGGAGTCTTAATACATACTCCCCACAGATAAGCAAGGACTATTGTCATCATTTCGCTGTTTTGAAAAGTCTATTAATTATTTATTCCTACGGGGAGGCATTTCCAACGGGGTCCTCAAATAACAACTCACTCCCAGCCTAAGCTGCTCCAGATCATGGGGACACACAAACACACCAAGAGTGCTCAGACAGGTCTTAGAATGTGAACTCAGGACTTTCCCCATGTGGGCCCAGCTGGGTTCCTATTGTACCATCACCTAGCTTGATTTAACTTTCTTACTTTTTTTTTTCGGAGAGGTTTTTGCTATAGGTCGCATGTGATCACCAGAGAGACAGAAAGCGAGAAATCTCCCCCCAGAGGGGATGGCCACGCTGCAATCCCTTCTCTTCCATTCTCCTCTTTGGATTTTGGGCATGCACACATGCACTCAGTGTGAGTTTAAGCCACCCACGAGGTCCAGAACTTGAACTGCAGTTGACTACATGGGAGTCCAGCAACATAGCCATTACACCAACTGCTGGTACCAATTTAACTTTCTTTTTTGTTTTTTGTTTTTGAAAGGTTTTTGTTTTTGCTATAGGGCATGTGTGCTTGCCAGAAAGACAGAGAGAGACAGAGATAGAAAGCAAGAAATCACCCCAGGGGGAGATGGCCACGCCACAATCCCCTCTCCTCCATTCGCCTCTCGGGATCTTAGACACACACACACATGTGCTCGGAGTGAGTTTAAGCCACTGGGTCCAGGACCTGAACTGCGGTTGACTACATGGGAGTCCAGCGAGATAGCCATTACACTAACTGCTTGTTCCCCAATTTAACTTTCTTAAGAGAGTATCTTTACCCCATTGAGGAGAAGGCAAGCACTGACAGATAAGGAAAAAAAGCTGGAAAAACCAGAAAAGGAAAAAGAACCTTTATCAGGCAGAAACAGAATTAGGAACAAATACGTTTGAAGCAAGCCTTTCTAAAACAAAATAAAACAAAAATGTTAAGGATAAGATGACACCTGTGAAGAAACTGTAGTCTATCAGAAACAACATATATAAGGAACTAAAGTTAGGTTGGCTTCATTTCCTAATGGTTAAAGCAGTCAGATTCCACAAGGCTGACCTCATGGTTCCAGTTCCAGACACAGTGGCTTGAGAAACACACCAGGCACATGTGCATATGTGCCCCAAATCTCAACAGGATGGAAAAAAAGGAGAAGAAGGGATTGCAGTGTGACCATTCTCCATGGATTGGGGATGCTTTCTCCCTCTACCTCTCTTCTCTCCCTGGGACGCGAACCATGGTTGACTACATGGAAGTCCAGCAACGTAGCCATTACGCCAACTGCTGGTTCCACTAAACAATTTCTAAAAAAACAAAAAACAAAAAACAAAAACGAATTATTTAATTTTATTTAGTATTATTATTTTAATTTGTTATGGTGCATATGGGGCTTGCATGCTCAGCAGAGAGAGACAGAGAGAAAGAGAGAAGAAAAATGAGAAAGCAACCCACGAGGTCCAGAACTTGAACTGCAGTTGACTACATGGGAGTCCAGCAACATAGCCATTACACCAACTGCTGGTACCAATTTAACTTTCTTTTTTGTTTTTTGTTTTTGAAAGGTTTTTGTTTTTGCTATAGGGCATGTGTGCTTGCCAGAAAGACAGAGAGAGACAGAGATAGAAAGCAAGAAATCACCCCAGGGGGAGATGGCCACGCCACAATCCCCTCTCCTCCATTCGCCTCTCGGGATCTTAGACACACACACACATGTGCTCGGAGTGAGTTTAAGCCACTGGGTCCAGGACCTGAACTGCGGTTGACTACATGGGAGTCCAGCGAGATAGCCATTACACTAACTGCTTGTTCCCCAATTTAACTTTCTTAAGAGAGTATCTTTACCCCATTGAGGAGAAGGCAAGCACTGACAGATAAGGAAAAAAAGCTGGAAAAACCAGAAAAGGAAAAAGAACCTTTATCAGGCAGAAACAGAATTAGGAACAAATACGTTTGAAGCAAGCCTTTCTAAAACAAAATAAAACAAAAATGTTAAGGATAAGATGACACCTGTGAAGAAACTGTAGTCTATCAGAAACAACATATATAAGGAACTAAAGTTAGGTTGGCTTCATTTCCTAATGGTTAAAGCAGTCAGATTCCACAAGGCTGACCTCATGGTTCCAGTTCCAGACACAGTGGCTTGAGAAACACACCAGGCACATGTGCATATGTGCCCCAAATCTCAACAGGATGGAAAAAAAGGAGAAGAAGGGATTGCAGTGTGACCATTCTCCATGGATTGGGGATGCTTTCTCCCTCTACCTCTCTTCTCTCCCTCTCTCTCTCTCTGCAAAGTACACATGCCCTCTGACAAAATATTTTTAAAAAAAGAGAGAGAGACAAATGAAAAAAAGGCAAAGGAAATTTTGTGTTTCTTCTTCAGCAATTTTTTTTAAATCCCTAACTATCAGGAAGTTAGACATTTTGTAGAAAAGGCATTTACTAAGACATTGTACCTTATTAAATAGTTTGTCTATGCTACAGCTGATGGTGAATGTTTCTTGCTTTCTTTAGCGAATTCATGTCTCAGGTGCTTCCTACTCCCCTAACATATATGATGAGCTTCCAGAGATATGAGCAAAACCACATAGAAGCCACCTGAGATGCTCTACAGTCAGGCTGAACATCCTGCTTGCTGCCTTTGACCTTCTGCATCAGCATATCTAGGGCATTCTCTGCCCAGGTCTAGCAGGCAGTGCAGATTCTGTGGCTCCTACTGCTGTCTCCTGCCCAAGATGCTGCATTTCCATATCCCTCCCACGTGACTCTCATAGCAATATCTGTGGACACCACAGCCTCAGAGCATTTTGGTTTTTTTTTGATAAAGGAGGTACAAACAGTAGGGTTCCTTTTTGTTTGGAATTAGGTCATGGTCTTAGTTTCTCTTTTTTTTTCCCTTTCCTTTTAAAATTTGTTTATTGATTACTTCCATGAGAGAAAGAGAGAGAAATAGAGAGGCACCCCCACATGGTCCTAGTGCTGTGATCCACCCCCAGTCTCAGCCAGTCAGGATCACGGGCATACCTACCTGTACCTACTATGCACAGGGAGATCCCAGATATGAACCTGAGACCTTCCCGTGTGGGTCTAGCATCTCAGATGTTATACCCCCACTGTACCATCAACACTGGCCCTGGTTTTGGTTTCTTTACCAGAGAAACCAAAGGATTACAAAGGAATATTACAGGAGCTTTACTTGTATGAGAATGAGAATTATGAGTCTCATTGCTGGTGATAGTAGGGCAATCATGAACATTGCATTATGTGCATTGAACTCTTTTTAATAGGTAGAGAACTCTCAGGAGAACTCACTATTAAATAACCATGATCAACCACAAAATCATCATCAAAATTTGATGTAGGGCCAGCAGGTTGGCATGGTAGCTATGGCACTACATTTCACATGGCCAACTTCATGGTTTGAGTCCCAGACCCCACAACCTGAAAAACATGCCAGGTATATGTGCATGCATGGCCAAAACCATGAGGGAAGAAGAAATTGTGGCATGCACCGTCCCCACTGGGCAGTGATTTCTCATTTTTCTTCTCTCTCTGATGGTCTCTGTCTCTCTCTGGCTAGCACATAATTTATGGCACATAACTTTTTTAAATGATGTAAATAGGTATGTACACCAAAATATGAGAACAGGAAGAGAAAATATAATTATGTAATTCATACAGTGACACAAAGGACAATTATACATTTTAACCCAAGTTTCTCGAGGTTGAACTTTTACTTTTTTTTTTTTTTCAAGGTTTTTGCCATATGACACATGCTCATCAGAGAGAGAAAGAGAAAAATTGCCCCTCAGAGGCAATGGCCAGGGAGCAATTCCTTCTCCTCCATACTCCTCTTGGGATTTCTTTTTCTTTTTTTTTTGAAGAGGTTTTCGCTATAGGGCACGTGCGCTCGCCAGACAGACAGAGAGAGACATAGAGACAGAAAGCGAGAAATCACCCCCCAGGGGGGATGGTCACGCCGCAATCCCTTCTCCTCCATTCTCCTCTCGGGATCTTGGGCACGCACGCACACGCACCCTGCGTGAGTTTTAAGCCACCGGGTCCGGGACGCAAACCACAGTCGACTATGTGGGAGTCCAGCGACATAGCCATTACACTAACTGCTGGTTCCCTCCTCTTGGGATTTTTACACACATGCACAGGCATTTGGCATGATTCTTGGGCCTCCAAATCTGGGACTCAAACCACAGTCACCCACGTGGGAGTCCAGCACCTTAACCACCACACTGTCTGCTGGTCCCAAATTTTAAGTTTTTATAAATGTATAAAATACAAGTTGAAGATGAATTAATGATTCTGATGGCCTGTTCTTTCACAGGAAATGGATCCATTTGATACGATCCATTTGCATCAGGAATGAAACACTTAAAAGAAAGGGAAGAAAAAGTATATAAATCATGGACTCAATCTACAGTACATGAAAGACACACATGGTCCTCAAAATTAAGAAAGAGCATAGCAAAATATTCAGCCCTTTTTAGACTCACTATATCTTTTATGTTTTAATTTAATTTCATTTACTTTTTCCATGAGTGAAAGACAGCCAAAAAGGAGAGACAACATCCCCAAAGGGTCCTGATGCCATGATCCCTCCCCAGCCTTCAGCCAGTCCCAGATCATGGGCATGCACAATCCCAGTGAGCTCAGGGAGTCCTCTGGATGTGAACTTGGAACCTTCTAATGTGGGATTGCCTCATAGAGCCTCATAGAGCCACTGCATCATTGTCTGGTCCCCTCAATACATACTTTAAAAGTTTATTTATCTCGGGACCAGCATTTGGTGTAATGGCTGTGTCACTGGACTCCCACGTAGTCGACTGCAGTTTGAGTCCCGGACCCAGCGGCTTAAACTCACACCGGGCACGTGTGCGTACATGCCCAGAATCCCGAGAGGAGAATGGAGGAGAAGGTATTGCAGTGTGGCCATCCTCCCCTGGGGGGTGATTTCTCGCTTTCTGTCTCTCTGTCTGTCTCTGTTTGTCTGTCGAGCGCATGCGCCCTATAGCAAAAACCTCTCCAAAAAAAAAAAAGAAGTTCATTTATCTCCATCATCATCAAATTCTTTCAGGATGTAAATTTCCTGAACCCTTAAGATTCCTCTATGGTGCCTTAGGATTGAAAGTGTGAGAATCATACATTCCTACCTATCCACCCCAACCTGATATTGACCTCAGTCCAACCCCCTAAGCAGATGTCTTTGCCCATGTATTACACTCTGCTAGAGGGAGGAGGTGTGTGTAGTGGTTGACTCAGGGGAGCTCACAGCACACCTTCTAAATTCAGGGCCTGTCTTCTGATCACTAGTTCTGTGAGCTCAGGCCAGTTGCTTACTTTCCTCATGCTCATATGTCCTTATATGCATTAACAAATAGGAGTTGTTATTGGTAACTTACCTCATAAACAAGTTAGTCATGAGAAGTGAATGATTTAACACACCTAATAAAATTAAGACAGTTCCTAGTACCTGCTGATAAATGTCAGCTAGTACTTATTCCAGTACCTGGGCTTGGTGCAAAGTTTTACTTGAAGGAAAGATCCCACTGTCTTTAAAAACTTCTTGAGAAGACTACCACTTTAAAACATTATTTCGTAATTTACGAACATGGGTTTGTCCTTTTGTCCTTTGGCCAAAGCCAAGTCCCTCCTCCTTTCACCCATTAACCCTGAACTCCAAGTGTTAAGAACTCATTTTCCTCTCTTGGCCAGACCTGCATCTTGGCAGTGCAGTGGGCTAGTGATAAGGATGATGTCATTAGAGTTGCCGAAACTATTTCATTATAAACTTTTGTTTTTCTCTTGCTGTTTCTAAAGGGGAAAACATTTCTTTAATTATCTAAGCTCTCAGAACCCTTTAGAGGTACACCCTTTATAAAAGTGATTATTATCACCCACATTTGGTGAGGTACTTGGGGATAAAAAGTGTTATGTAAATGTTTACACATGGTTACGCTGTGGGCCAAGATTCACAGAGGGACCGTCAACACTGCACAGGAAGAAGCATGAAGCCGGAGAGAGGTGATGACTTTTATGCAAGGTATGAAATTGGCTTTTAATTTTAGCATATAGATAGTTGCACTTCTAAAGAGAGTCATTTACAGCCATTAAGGAAGTATATATGACTACAAAAGAGAAAACAAATCTAAGTGGAGGGTTGCCTGCATATTTGAAGATTGACGTGGTCCTTGGAGAACAGAATAGTAGGGAAGGGATTTAAAACACTGTGCAAGGCATTTGGTGTGACCAGAACTTTCTGACAATGACAGCAGCATGCTTCCAAAAGCTGTCACCACATCTTCTCCTCTGCAGGGGCTCAGGAAAGAACAGAGCTTCTCTTGGTAAGTTCTGCTTACATGCAAGAAACTGGGACCCTTCCTCCTGGCTGATGATTTTAAGTCATAAGGACATTACAAAACGTTGAATCACACAATGTTCTCTTTAAAACTTTGTTCATTTTTTTCTGGAGGGAGTCTCTGGCTGGCGTAAGTGTGTCCTTATCACCCCCAAACATTTTCAACAAAGAGATCTCCTTTTGCTGGTCTGTGTGTGTGGGTACAAGAATTGCTTTCTTCTAGGTGTTCTCTTAGTGAAGACGCTCTCTGTTTAGTGAAACTGGTTTTCCATTTATGGTAATGATCTAATTTTTTCTTTTAAAGTAAGCATAAGTAACATGGAAATTTGATATCAAGAAAAAATAGCAAATAAACTTCATGGGCATGTAGATATGGGAGACTTCAAAATATTTGTGGAAAAATGAAATTAAAGTCCCAGTTGATTTTGATGCCAAAAAGATAGAAATTCACGCATACTTTTTTCGTTATTTACATTTTCTATGAGCTTTTCGAAGACTTCCTTCTACATCAAAAGTCTTGATAACCCGAGAAGCCATGCACTAGAAGTCGCTAGACTAGATATAAGATTTCAGTATCATCTAATTCCAGGATCCTGTGAGGATAGGGGGAGGCAGTTCAGTTACAGAGGTCTTGGCTAAAACCAGGACCCTCTAGGGAAAAAAACAACCCAGGCTTCCAAGGCAGTGCTTATGAAAATAAGAAATCTGTTCACTCTCAAAGAACCCATGTCGGCACAGAGAAATAAGGAGATGAACTACATACAGTACAAGGAAGCCACTCTGCCCTGAATATTTCCAAACATTTGTTTAGGGCACGATTTCAGGTGATTATTGAGAAGATGTTTGGTTGTACATAAAGGACAAAAGGTATACAAGTTACGGGGGCGGGGGGGAGCCCACATTCTTTTCTCTGAATGTTTAGGTTCTACATTTCCCTCTTTAAGCTATTTTAAAACACAAGAAATAAAGAAAGGCAGGGAGGGAGAATAAAAAAGCACTGTAGCAACATCTCTGCCAGAAAACATGCAGTAAATTCCAGCTTGTTAGCAGCCTAGTTCCAAATTATTTTTAAAAAACAAATCCTCACGGTAATGTAGTTACAGCCTCTGAGGAAAGCTGTAAGCCTGATGTCCGTGTCCTAGAACCTAAGCCCCAAGAAAAAAGAAAGAGAGAAACCTAACCAGTGTTCTGACAGGAATATGAAAGCGAAATCTCCAAGGCAGGAGAAATACCCCAAAGGAGGAGAAGACTGCAGCTTGCAGTAATCTGTAAATGATTGCTGGTAAAGTCTGGAGGCTTCAGGCTTGATCTGTGTTTGTTCCAAAAGAAAGCCAAGGAGGACGGTGTTAATAAAGAGAGATTTAACTGAGAGCTGTGCTTGGAATAAAGTGGGCTACAAAAAGGTCAAATTTGATCAGTTGGAGCAGATTACCAGAGCTTTCAAAGGTGGTGTGGAGCACGGAGCTGGGTCTGGGAAGTAATAGAGCACCAGATTGATCTGGGGGGTGGAGAGAGAGAAGCCAGGACAAGTGCTTATCAGCCTGGGAAGGAGAAGAGCTGAGCCTACTCCCTACTCAGGCTCCAGACGCTGCCTTGCAGCCGTCCAGGGCTTCTCAGTCACCCGGGTCTCTGAGCCCCCTCCTCTTGGGATTCGGATTTGCCTGCAGTGTTCTTAGACAATGGTGTCCTTAATCTCTGACTTGGATCCACTGAAGGACTGGAAAGTTTTAAGGTAGGCCTGCTTTGCTTTCTCTTCCTCTTCCTTCCCTCTTTCAGTTCATGGCCAAGTTCCTACCCCCATCTGTCCTCAGTTAAGGATAGCTTGATGTTCGTGGGATGCCTGTTGTGGGTTTTTAATTTTTTTCTGTTGTGGGTTTAAGTGACAGCCAGATCTGGTGATAGGATACTCTGTTTTGATAGAGAAGCAACTTCCAGCACTTGTAAGAAGAGGCATGAAATGTAAATCACTGGAGTTTCATTACGGGGGCAAGGGTGGCTGCCTTGTGAATGAGAGGTTGCATGCAGTCTACGTCAATGATTCCTGACTCACAGAAATGAGTCCTCATATTTAATTATGAGTTTTCATAGGCACTGAAAAGATGAAACAGAAATTAGCAAACTTTCTGAGATTTCAGATAGAAAGCGAACTTTTTCAAGCAACCCTTGTAACTGGTTCATCTTGAAGAGAATTAAAGAAACTTGTCATCTGGGCCAGCAGGTGATGTGGAGGTTAAGATGCCGGATTCCATATGACTGACTGCATGATTCGAGTCCTGGGCTTGGCGGCTCGAAAACCACACTAGGCCTGGGTACATGAAAATCACACTTGACACATGTACGTGTGCACCCAAAATCCCAATGAGAGACTGAAGGAGAAGGGATCGTGCATTGACCATCCCTGGCTGGGGGATGACTTCTCACTTTCCCTTTTTTTTTTCTTTCTCTCTGTCTCTTTCTGGTGAATACATGTACTACACCCTACAGCAAAAAAGAAAAAAAAAAAAAAAAAAGAAAGAAAAAAGAAAAAGAAAGAAAAAATAGGAAAAAGGAAAAGAAAAGAAAAAGAAACTTGTAATCCTATATATGACTTCACCACCCCCACCTCTACTCCCCCCAGGTCTAATTTGGAAAAGCCAGTCATGTAAAAACTCAGCTGACATTAAAATAGAATGAATAGAATTTATGAAATAACGTCTTTCCCAGGACCAGCAGTTAGCATAATGGCTATGTCACTGGACTCCCACGTAGTCGACCATGGTTCATGTCCCCGACCAGGTGGCTTAAAACTCACGCCGGGCGTGTGTGCATGTATGCCCAAGATCCTGAGAGGAGAACGGAGGAGAAGGGATTGCGGCATGGCCATCCCCCGTTGGGGGAGTGATTTCTCACTTTCTGTCTCTCTGTCTCTCTCTGTCTGTCTGACGAGTGCACGCGCCCTGTAGCGAAAACCTCTTTAAAAAAAGAAAAGAAATAAGGTCTTTCCCAAAAAGTTCCTTTAAAAGGTGGACTCTGGGGACCAGCTGTTAGCATAATAGCTATGTTGCTGGACTCCCATGTAGTCGACCACGGTTCGAGTCCCGGACCCGGTGGCTTAAACTCACGCCAGGCGCATGTGCGTGTGTTTCCAAGATCCCGAGAGGAGAATGAAGGAGAAGGGATTGTGGCATGGCCATCCCCCCTGGGGGGTGATTTCTCACTTTCTGTCTCTCTGTTTCTCTCTGTCTTTCTGGTGAGCACATGCGCCCTATAGCAAAAACCTCTCAAACAAACAAACTAACAAAAAGGTGGACTCTGATAACCTCATTTCTTAAAGGCCCAGAAAAATTACAACCGAAGGCCAGCAGGTAGTGTGGAGATTAAGGTGCTGGATTTCACAGGGCTGACTACGATTTGAGTCCAGGACCCAATGACTTGAAAATCACACCGGACACATGTGAATGCCCAAAAATCTCAAGAAGAGACTGACAGAGAGGGGATTGCAGTGACCTTCCTCCTGGAGAGTGATTTCTCACTTTCTCTATCTCTCTCTGTACACACCCTATAACAAAACAAAACAAATTATAATACAACCTAGAGAACTAAAAGTGACATAGTTTATATATCATCTCTACTTGAGTCTCCACTGACACTTTTGGTAGAGTTCACAGTTAATTGGTCACTTTAAATGAACTCTGAATAATATTTCCTAGAGAAAGCACTTTGAGCAGTTTTTCCTTTTTAATATAAAAATGTTAACTTGAAGTTACCTTAAAACATGATTTCATAGGAACTAGACCAAAACCCAAATTAAGAATACGAATGAGTAGAAGACTATAAGAACTGTAAGTCCCTGGGACTTCTTTCCTGACATTTATCTTGTATTAATTAGCTAATTCCTTATTTCCCTTTCATGCGTTCTACTTTAGGTCTTGCCTAATTTTATTATTTTTAAAAGCAGCATTACAGAAAAGAGCAAAGAAAAAAAAAGACTCTTAGTTATTTATTTTTTAAAAGAATTATTTTAACTTTATTTATTGTTATTATTAATTTGACCAGAGAGAGAGAGAGAGGGAGAGTGAGAGAGCAAGCTGCCAGGTCCAAAACTCAAAGCGCCGTCAGCCACATGGGAGTCCAGCGTCCTTAACTACCACACCACCTGCCGGCCCCGACTCCTATTTATTTTTTTAATTATTGCATCATTCTAGAACTCTTCTTATGCACATGTTGTACATCATGTAACACGTGCTATTTTAACACACATTTTTCTAGTAAATGTGGCAAACACATCCCCATGTTTCTGCCTATCTTTCATAAACACAATTTTAATAGCTACTGAACCATAATCTTGAAATATATTATTTACTAAATTATCCTGTTTGTTAAAAATTTAGATTGTTTACAGTTTTTTTTCATTTGTATTAATAGCAATATAAGGAACATCTTTGTGTGGGATTTCTAGATTGACAGGCACAGACATTTTTATGGGTAGGTCAGTGATTTTTTTGTTGTTCGAATGTTTAAACTTTATTTTTAATTGTCAAAGATGAACAGTACTTGTATAAGTATTCCTGTGATATAAAGCTTTTAGTTCTTTTTTTCTTTAATCAGATTGCTAACGTAACTTTTTTAACTGAAATACTTCTTTTTTTAATTTTTATTATTTTTAATATTATTTTATACATTCAGTTGCTATACATCATTTAGCTTATAAAGAAAATTTACCCAGCATGAAATACAACTCAGATCAGTGCAGTCGAGAATACTATACACGTCATCATCAACAGGTAATAAACCATTTCTGTGTCCCATAAATATCTTAACCCACTCATTCTTCTCCCAAATTTCCTTCCCT
>NW_006159757.1:2952654-2979680 GCF_000334495.1 Tupaia belangeri chinensis | reverse complement strand
CCCTACACTATTCCCCTCTCCCACTCTCTTTCCACTCTGCTCCCAGTGTCCATAACTATTTTCAATGCCTCTACGTTCTCTAATCTTTCAGTCTCTACCACAGAGTGTGGACAGTCGGTATATGTTAAGCAGAGACATACAATGTCTCTCTTTCATAGCCTGACTTGCTTCACTCAGCAATAAATCTTCTATATTTGTCCACTTTCTATCAAATGCCAGGGTCTTTTAACTGAAATATTTCTTAAGAGTGCCATCAAAACCTTTTTTCAGGTGATTAATATTATTGCTCAAGTGGATAAGGCAGGCTCTAGCTCTAAGAATGTGTGTGACTATGCTTACATATTTTTTTTTTAGATGTAGCCCTCAGAAGGTCTTTTTAGGTAAGGATCCCAAGTCTTAACCCTTGTTTTTTAAAGTATTATTTTATTTATTTACTTTTTTTTCACATTAGTTTGCCAGAGAGAGAGAGTAAGAAAGTTACCTGCCAGGTTTGGGACTTGAACCACAGTCAGCCATGTAGGAATTCTAGCACCTCAACCTGCTGGCCCCAGTCTTAACTCCTTTTTAAAAATCAATGATAGGGAACCAGCAGTTAGCATAATGGCTATGTCGCTGGACTCCCATGTAGTCGACCGCAGTTTGCATCTCGGACCCGGTGGCTTAAAACTCACGCCGGGTGCATGTTCATGCGTGCCCAAGATCCCAAGAGGAGAATGGAGGAGAAGGGATTGCGGCGTGACCATCCCCCCTGGGGGGTGATTTCTTGCTTTCTGTCTCTGTCTCTCTCTGTCTGTCTGGCGAGCGCACACGCCCTATAGCAAAAACCTCTCAAAAAAAAAAATCAATGATAAAAAAATAAATCAAAGATAAAGTTGTCATTTCTATAAAAGTTTCCCTAACATAGGTGCACTTTATTTTATGACTAGAGTAAGTAAAGCCTTAGCCTTACAAATGTGGACTTCAAAGACCTAAGAAGGATAACATAACCATTTTTGCATTGACGGCTTTGGCCACAGCTAGCTCATTCTGTCCACATCTCTTCTTGGCAAGTATTCCATCAGGTTTTTAACTGTGTA
The DNA here is from genome assembly GCF_000334495.1 of Tupaia belangeri chinensis. Classification (NCBI taxonomy): domain Eukaryota; kingdom Metazoa; phylum Chordata; class Mammalia; order Scandentia; family Tupaiidae; genus Tupaia; species Tupaia belangeri. Next base: position 2,978,604 of record NW_006159757.1, on the reverse strand, counting down.
TAATCCTTTCCTCAGGTAAGGAATTATAAAAGGGGATAGTGTTTAGAAATTGCATTTTAAATCCCTTAATTGTTTACGATGAGGCATTCTTTCAGCCAATTTTGATTCATTCAACTATTCATTCACCAACAAAAAGTCTCTGCTTATAATATGTGGGGGAAGCAAAGTTATAGCATGACCTTTTCAATGGGTAACCTACCAGGGCAATGATGTCTGTACTCAAATGTCATATAAGGTTGTCCATATGAGTTATGCCAATAATACGATTTAGAAATTTTGGAGAAATAGAGAGAAATCCCATTCCATTTTCTGAGAGAGAGAGCAGTTACTACCCTTGTCTGATTAACAAATGAGTAGAATAGTTAGTACATAAAGCATATAAAAAGGTAGAAAGGGCTTTCGAACCCACAAAATGTGGAGTTTATTTAGGTGTTTGATTCAGGAATATAGCCTGGAGTTCGGCCAAACCTATTGCTCCTGTAAAGTGATTGCAAAGCACATTTTTTAAAAAAATCTGTTTACCCCACAATTTAGTGTTTTAAGATAGGATGTGCTTGCAGGATTCAACTTCAAGTCTTGAGCTTTTCTCAAGAACCATCTATTTGAATCCTATGTACATTCTGTCACCTAGAAAAATCAAGGGTGGGAAGAGTGCTATTGGCAATGTTTAATTACTGTCTGCCTTCAGCAATATAAGCAAAATATAACTCCACCAAAAGACAAAGACTTTCATGACTCCGCTTTTGTCTACTGAGGAAGCACAAACAGTATAGCTTCAGTCAAAGAAAAAGCAAAATTAGCTGAATCAAGAAGCCATGTTCTTGATACACAGCAAAAGAAAAATTTACATTGTAGTAGACCTATGATTAAAAGACTAAAACAAACAAACCTGGCAGTACCATTAGTACAAGATTTGATGTTCATAATTATTACTTGAGGGGATAAAAGTTGACAGCAAGGGAGATTAGACAGGGAGTGGAGCCCTGTATACTTGGCCTTTCCTCTTCTCCTTCTCCCTTTATCACCTCTGTGGGAGACTCTAAAAGAAAAATATGCCAAATCTAGTTTAACTTTTTCATTGAGATATGAAGGAATTTGAAGTCCCAGAACTCATTCATGGTACTAACTTCTGCCAACTCCCCAACCTCTCTCCTGAGGGATTTTGTTCATCACCTTCACCTCTATTCTCATCTCTCCACCCACAATTTCTGATAACTTAACCCAATCTCTCCTCAGCAGAACCAATTGTGTGCCTTGAAGATGCCTCAAACTCAACAGGTTTCAAATTTATCTGTAATGTCTCCCAAGACCTTGCTCTTTTCCAGCTCTAGTTCCAGCTCTGATAGGTCTATGAATTACACAACTGTCCAGCCAGGCACTCAATTCAAAAGCTCAGCATCATCCCTAATCCCTTATTTTCCTTCTTAATTTACATAGAAACCATCACCAGCTCCTGTTGATTTCAACTCCTAAACACCTCTGGACTCTCTCCACTTTTCTCTGCCTTCCATAAATAGCATCTCATTTTTCTCAGAATTTCACATTACCTCCTAACCAGTTCCCCACTTCAATGGTTACTCTCTCAGACTATTTTGCAAGCAAGAGGAGTGAAAACATTTCAAGGGCCGTAGATCAGATCATCTGACTTACCCAATTCAAACCTTCTCTTGGCCAAGCTACAGTGGTGCATACTACTAAGACGCTGTGCTCTGCAGGACCAGATGGGAGGCCTGGGTTCAATTACTGAGCCAACCTAAAGGCCAAGCATGATGGCATGTGCCTGTAATCCAGGCTGAGGAAGGAGGATTTTGAGCTCAAGGACAGCCTGGGCAACCTAATGAGACCCTGTCTGAAAGAACTGGGCATGGTGGGCTCCACCTGTGTTCCTAGCTACTGAAGCAATAGAATGTGACACAGGAAGACCCTATCTTTAAACAAATGTTTTTTTTTTTAAATAACAAACAAATAAAAACATTCCCATCCCACCCCCTTTACTGTAAGAATAAAATCCATTATCCTTATCCTAAGCCAGAAGACTTCAACTGACCTAACCCTTGTCTGTCTCTTCATCTGTGTCTCCTCCTTCTTTCCCCACAGCTCAGGTTGTTCCAGCTATACTGATCTCTCGTCTTCAGATATGCAGCCTCACTTATTTTGTCTCTATTTGTATCAGCTACTCCTTGCTCCTACCTGCATACCTTTCCTTAACTATTGGTAGAGCAGGATGCTACTTGACATTCAGGTGTTAGCTTAAATATCACCTCCTCATTATGGACCTTCCCAATTTAAAGTCTTCTAAAAGTCATTTTCTAAGCTATATCCCTAGTAGATTGAATCATAGGAAATGGCCTATGTTCAATTATTTTTCACATATGAAATTTTGGCCAACCATGGTAGCACAGGCAGTAGAGTGCTTCTGGGCAGGATGAGATCCAGATTGGAAGGACCCAAGTATATCTGAGCACACCTATGTGTTCACTGATGTGCCCGTGGTCCTGAGTGGCTACAAGGCTGGGAGGGATTTATGGCATGGTAAGACCTTTAAAAGGATGCCTGTCCTGTGTCTCTCTCTCACACACACACACATACATATACACACAAAAAATGAATAAACAAATAAATTTTAAAAGTATCCATTTCAAATGGCTCAACTAATATTCCCTTCATAGCATTGCCCATACATAGCATTCTAATATGTATTGGGTTGTCAGAAAAGTCATGATGCATTTAGTGTAGAAAAACATAGAAAAATACATCATGACTTTTCTGACGACCTAATATTTGTTTATTATCTCCCTTCCCCATTAGCATGTATGGTTTTCAGGTTTAACATGAGTAAGTGAATGCAATAAATTCAGTGGTGGTTGTTTGTCTCCATCATTTAACTTTACACTCCATAGGGCCAAAATCCTCTGTGTTTATTCTGTTCACAGTCTAACTTCAGTATTTACCACACTGGTTTGGTGCTATTATGTGAAATAAATACAGTAATGAATAAATTAGTAGTTACCAACACGATGTAATAATTCCATCTTCAGTTTTATTCTTGTGCCAGTCAAAAAAGCATCTGACTTGGTAATATAAAAAAATGTTTAAATCCTCTCTGAAGATTTCTTATACATCTGTTATTCAAGTGGAATTTATTCTTTTGGGACAAGAGAATGACCTAGAGCTGAGGTTGGCAAACTTCTTCTGTGACGGACCAGAGTGTAAATACTTCATGTTCTCTGTTGCGACTACTCGGCTCTGTCATTGCTGGATGAAGCAGCTGTAGACAACATGTCAACAACTTAGCTTGGCTATGATCCAATAAAATCATGCTTACAAAAACAGGCAGTAAGCTGAAGTGAGCCCATGGACCATAACCTACCTCTCATTCATTATCAAAACTAATGATGTGATCAATAAGAAAATAAAAGTGGCTTTGACAGATAGTTGGAGAGAGATTTTTAAACTGCATGTGACACAGCAGATATCATAAACTTGCCTCATTATTAGGAAAAAAATTAAAAGGAGCCTCAGTGATATTTCAAAGGTCAGAGATGGTTTAGGTCATGAGCACTTAATCTCACAAAGATGATTATAGTCTGGAAAAAATTTATGGTTTACCACATCTCTTAAATGTTTGGATGGGCCTTAGAGCTATAACAAAATACACTTTTGCCTGTTCCCTGACTAAGTGTGTGAGAAACTTCCATTAACGAGAACAGCACATGTTGATGGAAAAAATAGACCAGACCCTGACATGTTTTAAGTGAGTGCTTGGCCTCGTTCCTTTCTGTTTCATTGCTTTCCCTCGCTCATTTAGTATACATTTCACGTGCCTGATAAATCTCCTAAGATGAATTTCAAATTCACAGAGGAAAGCATGCTGTGTAATTTTGAATGAATGCCACATGAGATACTCTTCAGTTCATGTTACATGACATCTTGAGGATACACGGAGCAGGGAGAGGTTTCAGGGAAGCTCTCTTGGCATCCACTGGCCATCTGAAGATCAGAGATTAGTCTTCGTAGAGGATAATATCTAAGAATTAGTAATGTTTTCTATATCAGGCAGTATACTAAGTGCTTTACTTTAGTATTTTACTTTTGTAACAACTCTGTGGAGTAGGCAGTGGTATATTTGATACCATTTGGAGGAAAGTGATGCTTGAAAGGGTTCAAGAAGTTTCTGAAGAACACACATATGACAGCTGTATGCTAAGACAGAGCATTCCAAAAATAATGTCATAGATGGCCTTTGTCTAGTTAGTGCCATTCCTTTACACATGGACAAACTTGACAAAGTACATAAGCTTCATCTCAGATAACAGAAATGTGCACCACATGATTCTTTCTTTTCCTTTTGAGATGTGTGATAAATTGTGACTCAGTTACTACATTTAGAAAACCTTCACAGGAAGAGGGATATGAAAATGTAGAGAACATCTAGCAAAAATTCTCTAGGAATGCTGAATTATCCATTTAGGAAAGTGAATCCAGACCTGGACTTCTTAAATAATCAATGACGATGTCAGAGAATAGTCTACTATTTCTCTCTCTCTCTTTTTTTTTTTTTTTTTTTTTTTGTGTGTGTGTGTGTGTGTTTGTTTTTTTTAGAGATTTTTGCTATACTGTGAATGTGCTCACTGGAGAGAAATAGAGACAAAAAATGAGAAATCACCCTCCCCCCAGGGGACATAGTCATGCCACAATCCCTTCACCGGGTGGGACTCAAATTGTAGTTGACTATGCAGGAACCCAGTGCTTTAACCACTACGCCACTCGCTGGCCCCATAGTATACTGTTTTTGATAAAGCATAACTAAGATGGTGCATGACATGCCTAGTATGACAACAGTTAGTATAAAATGACATAAAAATGAAAAGTAGAAAAATTCAATTATCTATAGTTTGACTGGTACTGCCATTGCATCTTCATCTCATTTCAGCTTTAAAAAAAAGTCAATTTTGTTTTATTTCAAATAATCAATAGAAAAATGCTGTGGGGGGACCAGCAGTTAGCATAATGGCTATGTCGCTGGACTCCCATGCAGTCAGCTGCAGTTGGAGTCCCAGACCCGGTGGCTTAAAACATGCCGGTGCATGTGTGTGCGTGTCCAAGGTCCCAAGAGGAGAATGGAGGAGAAGGGATTGCGGCATCCCCTCTAGGGGGTGATTTCTCGCTTTCTGTCTCTCTGTCTCTCTCTGTCTGTCTGGTGAGCGCATGTGCCCTATAGCAAAAACTTCTCCAAAAAAGAAGAAAAAAAGAAAAATGCTGGGGGCTAGCTCCCTGGCACAGTGGTAATACACCGCTCAAGGGAAGCTGCATCCCACTTGCCGACCCCAGTTTTGAATCCCCAGTTTGGTTGACCTAAAACACACTGGGCACATATATGAGTGCCCAAGATCCAATGGACTAGAGTGCCCGAAGGGCTGTGGGGTGACCAGCAGTTAGCATAATGGCTATGTCGCTGGACTCCCATGCAGTCAGCTGCAGTTGGAGTCCCAGACCCGGTGGCTTAAAACATGCCGGTGCATGTGTGTGCGTGTCCAAGGTCCCAAGAGGAGAATGGAGGAGAAGGGATTGCGGCATCCCCTCTAGGGGGTGATTTCTCGCTTTCTGTCTCTCTGTCTCTCTCTGTCTGTCTGGTGAGCGCATGTGCCCTATAGCAAAAACTTCTCCAAAAAAGAAGAAAAAAAGAAAAATGCTGGGGGCTAGCTCCCTGGCACAGTGGTAATACACCGCTCAAGGGAAGCTGCATCCCACTTGCCGACCCCAGTTTTGAATCCCCAGTTTGGTTGACCTAAAACACACTGGGCACATATATGAGTGCCCAAGATCCAATGGACTAGAGTGCCCGAAGGGGATAGCAATGTGACTAGACCCTGTTCTTCTCTCCTTTCCTCTCTCTCTCTCTGTCTCTCTCTTGCTCTGTGATCCTGGGCATGCACTCTATCATGAATAATGGGAAAACATATAAAAATATTTATGATAGTATTTTTTCCCCATTTCCAAAAGATTCTTGTTTCTAGTGGGCTGAACTAGCAAAGTAAATGAAATAAGCCAAAAAATTCAGATATTTGAAAGCCTTGTTAGAAGAAACACAAATGGGGACCAGCAGTTGGCGTAATGGCTATGTCATACATGGACTCCCACGTATGTCACTGGGCCATGTAGTTGACCATTGTTCAAGTCCTGGACCCATTGGCTTAAACTCATCCCGGGCATGTGTGTGTGTGTGTGTGTGTGTGTGTGTGTGTGTGTGTGTGTGCCCAGGATCCCAAGAGGAAAATGGAGGAGAAGGGATTGCGGCATGGCCATCCCCCCTGGGGGGCAATTTCTCACTTTCTGTCTCTCTGTCTCTCTCTATCTTTCTGGTGAGCACACGTGCCCTATAGCAAAAACCTCTCAAAAAAAAAAAAAAAGAAAAAGAAAAAGAAACACAAATGAAAACTCATACAAAGGAACTTTATAAAGTTCATGGAAAGATGGAATTAAAGTATGACTTTATTTTTGCTGCAAACATTTTTGTATCTATGCAGTTTTTTTTTCATGATATGCATTTTCTGTGAACTTTCTGAGCCCTGCAACCTCCACCCCTCTATAATCGTGAAAGGTCCCCCAGATATCAGATACCTTAATAAAATCATTTTCCAAGAATAATCACATGCTTCTTTGATTCCACCATTTGGGATGTCAAAGATAAGCAAATCCAGACACTAGTTAAAGTGGTCAGGACAGGTTTTAATCAGTAATATTTTATTGCAGTAGGGAAGAATGTCCAGCATGAACTGAATTCAACTTGATTTGTACAGAGGTGACTGGGGACTTAAAAAGGAGAATTAGAGGAAAAGGGAGCAAGCAGGAGTTCAGTCGGGTCAAGAGAAGTGAAAAATGACAAAGGGTCAGTTGGTCAGTGTGAATGCGATTAGGCCAGCTGTGTCTGTTACCCAGTAGTTTCAGAGGTTGGGATTTTGTTCTCTCACAGAGACGAGGAGACAAGGGCCTTATGCTTTCTGATGATGGCAGTTTAAAGGAATGGCTTTAGATACATGAGAAAGACACCCCTGGTTGTAGGAAAATCATATACACCCCGAAGGAGCAGGAAAGATTCACAGGTGTAAGCTGGTTCTAGTCAGTGCTTTAAGAAAAGGAGATCAGGCCTATGGTCAGGTGTTGGCTGGGCCAATCAGTAAGTTCTGTCAGCAGCCCTGACCTCAGGCAGGCATGTTAACAGGGAGTGGTGTTATCCTAGGGATGTGGCCTTGAGCTCTTAGAAACTCTGTTAGTGTTCAGGTCTTTTAATGTGGGAGGAGCGGGATGGGTATTTGTTGAATCCGTAGTTTTTCCAGGCTGAGGTTGAGGCCTAATTTACAAGAGGATTCAAAGGACTCTGGCTTGAGTTTGGTCACAGAAAAAATCTTGGACAGTCCTCTGCTTAAGAAAAGAAGAGACAACCTGCTTTCTCTGAACAGTGTAAGTCCATTTTCCATTTGATTGCCTTCTGATCATTCAGGACCATGTAAACCATCTGTTGAGACTTGGTAGTAGAGAACATTAGCTGGATGATGTGAATGATTGGGCATTTAATGAGGGATAAATGGTTAGAGCAAATTGTAACCCCAGTTCAAATCTAGAGAGCAGCCAGTCGAGATTTCTGGACATTGAGCTCGGAGCAGCTTTAGATAGCGGAACAGGATGGCAGTGGCAGTCTGGCAGATTTCATGGTTTGTGGTATGGATGTGTGCGGAGATGGTATAGACATTGGTGTTTCAGTCATAGTTATTTCATGGAAGGGGTAGGAGCCCCAGTGGATGTTCTCAGTGTCCAATGTGTCAGCAACTCTAGGTACAAGGGCTTCCCATATATGAGTTATTCTTCTCATGACTTCTTTGAAGTTCATAAACAGATACCCAGCTTCAGTGTTCAGGGCTTTTTCAGATCACAGGGTCAAAAGGCAGCTACAATAGCCTGAGTCCCAATAAGGACCTGAACAGCCAGATTTTAGCTTCCATTGGTGCCAAGTCAAGAGAGAGAGAGAAAAATTGGAAACATTCATTTAGAGAGTTATAATCATACATAGAAGGGCATCAGAAGAATTAAGTATCTGGCAAGGGTCAACAACACATGGGATTTGCAGGATCCAGTCCTACTTGCAGGTAAATAATATGACCTCAAAGACAATGAACAGGATTAGAATATGATGACCCACATGAGTATGTTCTAATTTTCCACTGAAACATCAAATTTCTCTCTGTAGTTATCTCCCTTCTTGATCAAACATAATCAAACTAAGATTGTCTTGTGTATAAAATCACTTTGTTCTTACTAAATTTGGTCTGATTATTTGCATAAGTGCAGTAAGAATAAGTGACCACATAGACCTTTGTAAGTTTGCTTTGCTAGAATGTTTAATAAGGAATCTCAGCTTGGACTTTTAAAAGCCTCTTGAAGCTAGGAAGTAAGGCCAAGAATTTCCCATCAGGCTTTACCTGAATCATATATAGATTTCGGTAAACTCTTCTTTTGAAGTCCCCTAAATACTCTAAGGTTTCTGGACCTGCTAGGATATGACCATTAGTCACCTATAAATCTGGGAACCCTGAAAGCTAAGTACCACCTTAGTTTTGCCAAGAGTGCTTCATGACATTGATAAAAATCAACCTTTACAACCTTATATCTACCTGGTCATATATAATTTTATGGTTCATTCTCAAATATGGCACTCTAGTCAAAGCTTTGTTCATATAACCCACATTTCTAGTTATCTCTTATTGCAAGGAGGCGAGATTTGTATTGAATTTGAGAACAAGGCAATAACTATATTACCATGCAAATAAGAATACTCAATGACTGATTCTCAATTCTCTCCCTCTCAAGTAGGGAGGAAAAAAGATTCAAACTTTTTTTTAACGAAAGTAAAATTGTTGAATTATTATGGGTTATAGATAGCTTAAGAGTAAAGGAAAGGGAATGTTCTTATATCTAGAAGATAGTACATTAAGAAACCAACAATTTTCTAAACATAAGCCATAAATAATTACAATCATTCATTCTCAGTTCACCTAGTCCAATCTTACTAGTTTTGATCTGCTCAGTATGGTTAGCAGTTTTATGAACCTGTCAGCTTTTCCACTCAAGTTCTGAAAATCCTGTGGGATGACCTTATAGTTATTTAAGCAGTGTCATTAAAAGCCTGTCCCCCAGTTTACCTATCCAAGGCCTACCCATGAGTCTCTGAGACAGTCCCTTTGTTGAAGTAAAGCACTTCAGCTTGGTCTGATTGCAGGAGCTTTTCAGGAAAGCACCAGTGTAAACATCTGTGGAGAGTGAGATACTTCAAATGGCTGTGTTTAAAGATCTGATGAGAGTCCATTATAAAATAACACAGATGACAAGGAAATTTGGTTGCTTCTTTGACATATAACACTTTACAATAATAACTAGAATTATGGCCGATAGCATTATACTATAATATCATTGTCTAGTATCAAGCAGCACAGCCAGGGATATATCCTGGTCATTGAAATTCTTGACAATTTCTAGGATCATTGTGTAAATCTTGAAATATAACATTTACCCACACAAATAAAACCTAGAAAAAAAAATAAAAATAAAAATAAAACCTAGAAAAGGTGACTTTTTTGTTTGTTTGTTTTTATTGGATAGTGCTTTTCATCCAATCTAACCTATCCAGAAAGTTCAACTATTTTAACATTCCTTTTTACAAGATAAAAAAAAAAAAATCCCTCAAGACTTTCTGGAGGCCCTTAGGAAATCCTAAAGTCAGACATCAAGAAGACTTCATTTAGGATTTGACTTGGAGAAGATAAAATTGTTTAAAAAAATGTCAAAAAAGTTGAACACTGGGAACCAGCAGTTAGCGTAATGGCTATGTCGCTGGACTCCCACATAGTCGACCGCGGTTCGTGTCCCGGACCCGGTGGCTTAAAATTCACGCCGGGCGCGTGTGCGTGTGTGCCCAAGATCCCGAGAGGAGAATGGAGGAGAAGGGATTGCGGCATGACCATCCCCCCTGGGGGGTGATTTCTCGCTTTCTGTCTCTATGTCTCTCTCTGTCTGTCTGGCGAGCGCACGCGCCCTACAATGAAAATCTATCAAAAAAAAAAAAAGTTGAACACTCAAGTGTTGGGGCATCAGGAAAGTCAAGATGCATTTTTGCATAGAAAAGCATAGAAAAATATATCATGACTTTCCTGATGACCTAATAAATAGGTTCACAGGACATTATCAAACAAAACTTAATCTATTTCATAACTGTAATCTATTTCATAACAATATAAGAATTTAAAAGCAAAAATAGGAGGAAAGATGATTGTTTTTAAAAACTGTAGCTCTTTAAAAGTGAGATTTGCTTCCTCTAAATAATCAAGGACATAGTAAAGACAGCACAAAGTACAGACAATTATTTTGATAATGCACAATCTTTGTTTCCTAGGAAGATTACTAAAAAGAGAATGAACAACGGTTTATAATCTCTTACTAAGGTAGATTGCTAATTCAAGAAACTGTCATTTCAAGAGCAAGAATGGAGACAAGCAGATGGTGTAACAGTTACGTTGCTGGACTCCCACGTGGCTGACCATGGTTCAAGTCCTAGACCTGGAGGCTTAAAACTCACACTGAGTGCATGTGCATGCATGCCCAAAGTCATGAGATGAGAATGGAGGAGAGGGAATTGCGGCATGGTCATCTCCTATAGGGGATGATTTCTTGCTTTCTGTCTCTCTAGCAAGTGCATGCACACTATAGCAAAAATATCTCAAAAAAATAAAAAAGAGTAAGAATGGCAAATGCTAGTTTTGCATCAATACACAATTAATATTAAAATTCATTCTTTAAAAAGTGATAAAAAATCCATTTAATTTTAGTAAGCTATGACCTCTGCTATAGGCTGAATTATGGCTCCCCCAAAATTCATAAATTGAAGCTTTAACCTCTCATGTGATGGCATTTGGAGATGGAGCTTTTTGGAGATAATTACTTTTTTATTTTTTAAGAGATTTTGCCTTAGGTACATGTTCTTGCCAGAAAAAGAGATAGTGAGAGGGAAACTGAGAAATCACACCCTAGTGGGAATGGCTATGCTGCAATCCCTTCTCCATTCTTCTGGGATCTTGGGCACCCATGCATATGTGTTCGCATGAGATTCAAGTCACCAGGTCCAGGGCTTGAACCAGGGTCAGCCATGTGGAACTCCAACAATGTAACCGCTACACCCCGAGGTAATTAGGTCTAGTCAATGTTATGAAGGTTATGAAGGTGGTGCCCTCATGATGTAATTAGTGCCCTTAACAGAAGGGACAACAGAGAAAACTTTCTCTCCCTCTCTTTCTCTCCCCTCCCCCTTCCTTTCTCCCTCTTCCTCTCTCCCCCTCTGTCTCTTTCTCTCTCCCTCTCTCTTCCTCTGTCTCTCCCTTGTGAGGACATAGTATAAAGGCTCAGCCTACAACTATGCAGAAACTTTAGTCTCAGACTTAGAGGTGAGAAAATAAAGTTTTGTTGTTTAAATCATTTGGCATAGGCCATTTTGTTAGTGTAGTCTAAGCAGACTGACACAACGTCACCACAGAAAATTCCTTTATTCAAGCTCTACAACTTTCTATATCTATCCTATACTCTCTCTCTTTCTCATTCTGGAAAAACCAGTCATCTTAGTCTAGTTTTCCTGTAAAAGAGTCAGTTGAGAGAGATATTTTTGTGTCACTGTGTTGCGATTCACTTGCCCCCGCCTAGCAGACAGCTAGGATTACAGGTGCAGGTTAGTGCAGCAGCCTGTCCCTGTTGGTCCTGACCTAATGCAGGCCCCCCATGCCCTACCACTGTGCCACCACAGCTGGCCCTTCTTTTCTCCTTAACAAAGATACATCCTACATTCTTCACATTCATGTAATTCAAGCTTGCTTCCTTTTTCCTTTAATATTTCTAGTAGTTTTTGTCTGTTTTTGTTTTAGGTTTTGGTTAAAAGGTATGTTTGCCCTCAGGAGAGAGACAGAGGAGGAAAATGAGAAATCACCACCCCATGGTGGTTTCTAGGCCATGGTGATTTCAACGGCCATGCTTGAGTTCTTCTCCTCCATTCACCTCTCGGGATTTTGGGTACACTCACATGCACCCAGCATAATTTTCAAGCCACTGGGTCCAGGATTCAAACTGTGGTCGGCCATGTGGGAGTCCAGTACCTTAATCACCACCCCACCTGCTGACTTCTCTAGTAGTTTTCATTACATATATTGATTATAAATGTATAGTCATTAATAAACTTTACTTTTCAGAAAAAGTTAAGTAGACAGTTGTAAACTGTCATATACCAGTATTCTGTAGCAGATTAGCAAATTTTATGAATATATAATCTCCCATTCTCTAAAGATATGTACTTTTTATAATATGACTTTTTATGAATATATTGTGGTGTCAGAAAAGTCATGACAAATTTTTCTATGTTTTTCTATACAAAATGCGTCATGACTTTTCCAACCACCCAATATATTCTTCCATTCTCTAGAGATATATATGTTTTATAATGCAAACTTTTAATACAGTTTTTTAATTAACAGACCCAAATAATTTTTAGCTATATTGTACCATATAAAAATAACAAGCCAAAAGTATATAAACTTAACCTATACTTAATAATTAATTTATAACTTAATAATTAACTTATGCTTAGTAAGTTTTGCACTTTATCTGACCTGGAAATTATTATGTAATAACTCTAAGGTTCCAAGTTACCAAAAAGATTTTGTAAACTGATATAAGGCATATATATTATAAAACACAATAGTGTTGAAATAAATTTTGTCAGAATAATGATCTAATCTGATTCAAGTTAAATTTATCATTTCTATATCTTAAACATCTAGTAATTATAATATTAGTTTATTTGACTAGCGAGCCCGAATAGAATAAAAATGTATACTTGGATTGTAACTGTTGACAACTTGGAAGATATACCTGTTCTATTAAGTTATTAATATAAAACTTGTCAAACCAAAGATTTAACCTAAATTATATAACCTTGAAAAATATTTGAATTGGTTTCTATACTTCTGAAAGTTCTAGAAAGGTTTAATTTACATAAGTGGCTATTTCTCACTAAGTCAATTAGGATATATTGAGAGATCTATCACACATAAGAGCTCCATGATTTTCCTTTTTTTTTTTTTTTTTTTTTTTTTTTTAAGAGACACTTTTGCTATAGGATATGTGTGCTCACAGGCAAGACAGAGATAGGAAGTGGGAAATCAGCCCCCGGGGGGGAAGACCATACTGCAAGCCCTTCTCCTCCCATCTCTTCTTAGGATTTTCTGCATGTGTGCACATACACCTGGGTTTTCATTTTTAAATTTTAGCCATCAGTCGGGCATAACTATGATACGGCAATCTCCCTTGTCCCTGGGAAGTATGTTCCAAGACTCCTAGTGGTTGTTGAGATCTACAGGTAGAATCAAACTGATTGCTGTCATTCTGAACACATTTCTGTTCTTGTCTTCTACCCACAGATTTAATGCCTTTTCCATCTTAACTAAGTACTTATCATGCCTTGTGGCTATAACTTTTGCAATGTGAGGTGTGACAGGAAATTTTCTTTTTTCACAGTTTCATGGATAGAAAATTCATTCTTAGTGAGATCTTAGCAGTCTCAGCATACAATTTCTTTTGTTTTCCTTCCTTGAAAATTTTCATTTTTTTTCACTTAAAGGAAGGACTTTACAGCTTCTTTTGGCAATTCAAATTGCCAGCATCACTACTCTTATAGGTGGATGTCATTATCAAGTAAAATAATTGCTCCTGGAGCACTTTGGTCCCTCAATGTCTATCTGATAACTGCACCTGCTACTAAGTGATCACTGGTAGGTGGAGTCTACAGTGTGGACATGTGAGACAAAGGATAACTCATGTCCAGAACAGGACAGAGCAGGGCGGCACAAGATTTCATCCAGCTGCTCAGAATGGCTTGTCGTTTCAAACTGATGAATTTGTTTATTTCTAGAATTTTCCAGTCAATATTTCAGACCACATTTGGCCATGGGTAACTTGGGTAGACCATCGGTAAATGAAACCACAGAAAGTGAAGCCACAGACTACTATAGTATAAAATTCAATAGTTTATATAAGAACTGGTTCTCATCTTTTTTCCACTTTTAAATTTTATTCCAGTTTTATTTCTAGCAGATGGAGCAACTTAATCTACTCAATATGAGGACTAACCCTTACCATCAACATTTGTGGAGGAAACCTTTAGATGTTTTACCCCAATGTACAATCTCATGAAGACAGTGGACTAAATTTATGTTTTTATTTAGCTTTTGTTCATTTTTAGCCCCATGTAGTTGCTTTGGGGGGTACTTACCTCCCTTGAAATCTCCCCCATGGGGCAATGGGCCTAAAGTTTCAGTGACTGTAGGAGGTTAAGGGACGAGAGTGGGAAGGGAGGTCCTGGCATAGCTGAAGAGAAGAGTGGAGGTGACAGGGACTAGAAGAAAGAGAAATTAAATGATATAGGGGAGTGAATGGAAGGTCAAAGGTGGTGACACAAGGAAGGAGGGGTTGAAGTAATAGGAAGGCAGAAGTCATAGAGGATACAGCTTAGGAGATCTGAAGTTTCCCAAAGAAGCCACCAAAGCTCCATATTTGTAAAAGTCACATCAACACACCAGGTTGACAGTACTAGTGACATCGGAGGAGTCAGCAGGAGTTCAAGATGGGAGATTTCAGTTGGCTGAGAAGATCCCATGGAGTGAGGAGGATCAAAAAGTGAGAACAAGGAGACCTCACAAGGTGCCAGGGGAAAAATAAAAAATTCCAACCCAGGAGTCAGAGAATGAATCCCCACTCAAAACAAGTTTCCAGGAAGAAAAATCTTCCAGCACTAGAGATCCCTTTTGCAACAAGCCTAGGACTCTACTCCCGCTTCAAGGCATTCAGCACCTTACGAATCAAAATCTGTCCTCGCCATGCTTTGCCAGACATTTGTCCACAGCCTTGGTTGAGGAGTCAGACTCACCACTGGAGACCCAAAGGGGTAAAGAGACAGAGATGAGACAAAGGTCTCTATGTGTGCTGATGGTCCATTGTCACATTCGAGGACCTGATGGCACCAGGTAACTGTCAAAGATAAACAAAATCGGACACTAAAGTGGTCAGGCCAGATTTTAATTACTAATATACCATTGCAATTGTGAAGAGTGCCCAACATGAACCGAATTCAACTTTGATTTATACAGACATGACTGGGACTTTAAAGGGAAAAATAGGGATGGTGAGCAGGGGCTCAGTCAAGTCAAGAGAAGTGAAAATTGACAAAGATTTGGTCAGTGTAAATGTGATTAGACCAGCTCTGTCAGAAGTTAGGATTCTGTTCTCATATACAGACTGGTAAATGAGGGCACCGTTCTTCCTGATGATAACATTTTAAAGGAATGGCTTTAGATACTTGAGAAAGACACTTCTTGGTTGTAGAAGACATATAAAAAATTTTTTTTTTTAAAAAGTCATATATACACCCCACAGGAACAGAAAGGATTCACAATTTTAAGGCCATTCTTGTCAATGCTTTAAGAAAGGGACGTCAGGGGCTTATGGTCAAGTGTTTTCTGCAACAGGTAGTAAATTCTTTTGACTGTGCCCTGAGCTTCTCAGGCAGGCACTTTGGGGGGCTGGAGGATAAGGGGAGCTATCCTAGGGATGTGGTCTAGAGCTGTTAGAAACCTTGTTAGCATTTGTTCAGTCTCTTATGTGGGAAATAAAGGGGTGGATGAGATCATTTGTATTGAGAGCCTGTAGTTTTTCTCAGTCAAGTGTGAGGTCTAATTGAAAAGAGGCAGAGAGGAGCCTGGCTAGAGTTTGGTCAAGAAGAGAGTCCTGTCAGAGAAAAGAAACACAGTGTGCCTCTCCTCTACTCTACCCAAATACGTACTTATTTAGGCTGACAGTCACAGAATGTTAGAATCCCATGCTATAGAGTACGCAGAAAGGAGAAAACTTATGTACAATTCTTTTCTGTTCTTTTTCAGAGCAGCTGTTTACCTCCCTATTTGATATTAGTGCAACAGTGTTAGAAGGTATACCATAGATCTTCAAGTGTATATATGTAAAAAGAAAAGAAAGAAAGCAAAAAGAAAATCTCCAATATCAAGACATTATTCTATTTTTTATAAAGGCAGGGACCCTTCTAAGGATGACCTGTTGGGTCACCATTATGTCTCCAGCCTTGACTGGCCTGTCTTTAGGACCCAGATTTGATGATTCCTGATTTTGTCTGAGATATTCTCTCTCCTCTCCTGCTTACTTACCCCAATCCCAACCAGAAGTTAGCTTTCTTCCTCTGAATGCTCATAGAATGGAATCTAAATCTTAGATCCTCAAATGTATATGTATATTTTCTACATAGTAATGTTTATGCATACCTTAATTTTATTAGTAGGCTATTTCCCAGGACATAGATAAGGTCAATGTCTGATTAGTCTTTCTGTTCATTTGTATCCTTTGTATTACCAGACACTACATTTTATTGAGCCAGCATTTGGATGGACACCACATGTTTCTAATTTTAATAATGAGAGATTATGGGGCCAACAGGTGGAATGGTAGTTAAGATAGCTGGATCTTCACATGGCTGACCATGGTTCAATTCCCAGAGCTGGAGGCTTGAAAATCACATTAGGTGCATGTGCATGGATGCCCAAAATCCCAAGAGGAAAATGGAGGAGAAGGAATTGCAGAGAGGCCAGTTCTCCCTGGGGGGAGATTTCTCACTTTCCCGTTGTCTGTCTCTCTCCTCTCTGGTGAGCATACACACCCTGTGGCAAAAACTTAAATAAGTAAATGGCCTGTTTCTTTAGAAAATAAAAAGAGAGAGAGAGATCGATTAAACCTAGGGGTCACCCATCCACAAAATTGTATGATCAGTGTAAGGGAAAACCAAGAGGCATGTTCCCACTGGCCCCTAAGTCCCACTTGTGAGTGATACTATGAATCCATTTCCTATGCTCTTGAGTTTTTCTCACAAGAAAGCAATTCTCTTTATATTGATCCTCATTTATTTCTTTCAAGGCCTTTTCATTCCCAATCCTTCTGTGGAGCTGATAGACTAAACTACAAATCTGCTTTCAGATTTTCTGTCTCTGAACTAGAGCTATGATGTAAATCAGCTGTTCTGGGGATGCGTTTTGCTGACACGTACTGACATTAGTGATCATATGACTAGCCCTGCAGGGCTGAATATTGCAATCAATCCAGGTTGCAGGTGTTCGGTTAACCATGGTTATAGAACTCCATTTTGTTTTTTCCATCACGCTAGTTTTTCATTCTTATAGAGACACAAATGTCTAAGCCAGAAAGAGTTGTTAGAGGCCTGTGGAAATGGCAGTTTTATATATTTTATCATGTTTCCTGGTGAGAAAAGTGAGAGAGTTTGTGAACTGGAAAAATGTTGCTCTCATTGAAGTTTGTTATTTACAAATAGTACATAATGCTTTTTCTAAGCCTTTGCACAAGGTATTCTTTTTTCTCTGTTGTTGTAATTGATGAAAATAGAATACCTTACTGAGTTCCCAAAAGCTAGTATGCTCTCTCCCTTTTCCTTCATTAAAGCACATGTATTTAAAAAATGTGTTCTAGCCTGGGATCCTGAGCATTACTTTCTCTGTTAACCTTACTTAACTTGGCCACTTGCCTGATGACAATTTTAGCAATTTATTAGGCTAAAGAAAAAGATGTAACTTATCTGTTCCTGTGTATTACAGATTAGCCTCCTTGAAAACAGAAACCATGTCCCCATTAGAGGCCCACAATGATGAGTATTTTTTGAAATGTGCATAACAAAGGTAGTTCTTTTGCACACAGATGGAGAATGAGATTGAGTGCAATTAAATGTCATTATGCTCAGAAACCTAGGAATATTTGAGTCCTAATGTAGACCTCAGCTACCCTACAGTAACAGGTTCCAGAGGGTCAAAGGATGGACCAAGATGGCATCCCTCAATTTCTCAACTCAGAGTTCTAAGAACTATAAGAATTATTAGTTTGGGACACTCTGGAGGAACTGAAATATTCTGTGATACTTTGCCAGCCTTCTCTGCTGCCACTACTACTAACTGTGGGACCCTCGTGGCCTAAGAGAATGACAAACTAAAGTAATAGTTTATAATTATTTAGAGGTTTGGTTCAAGATGGCAGTATGCATACATTTCATGAGCTGCTCTAGGCTATATGAAACAACTAGTTTTACTAACCTAGACTATCCATAACTTCAGACCATGAAACTTGCTCTGTTTCTCATGGAAACCTTAATCTATGAGGAATGTCTTAGCTGCAGGTCACCAAATAGTCACTATTTTAGCTGCATTTTAAATGGTGTAGGCTATAGGTTAGCAAACTTGTTCTGTAAAGAGCCAAGGAGTAAATATTTTGGGCTTGCTGACCAAGCATAACAGTGGTCACCACTACTTAACTCTGCCATTGTAACACAAAAGCAGCCAGAGACAGCTTATCATGAGAGGGCATGGCCACCTTACAATAAAACTCTGTTTACAAAAACAGGCAGTGGTCTGAACTCAGCCCCAGGGCCATAGTTTGCTCACTCCTGTGTTAGCCATTGTGCTCCATAGAGCTATAGACCTTTCACATCCAGCACAGCCTGGGCTGCAATAAGGAGACTGAGCCAAAGAAAGCAGAAAGAGAGAATATGTTTTACCAAATGCTATGTGCTGAGCTGGTCTAAGCTGTCCTGGCTTTCGCCCTACGAAAAAGACAGAGTGTGTAAGGAGGGGAAGAGGTGGGGAGAGCTGGATTTTCTCAGACCCAGGATCACCTTTCATTGGGCTATATTGAGGCCAAAAACAGAGCACACTTTCCCTTTTAAGGAAAGCCCAATGCTTTCACCCACTAGCAAATGTCCTTTTCAATGACCTGGAATGCTATCAACCCATAGCAAGAACTCATCCCTTTTGGGGAAAAAAAGACAGATGAAATGAGACCAAGGGAAGAAAGGAACAAAAAGAGGATCCTTGAAAAACCTACCCCAAAAGGATTATAAAATCTGTGTAAGAAAAGCAGCTGGGATCATTTATTGCTCTGAGCCAGCAAGTGACTCCAAAGGCATGTAACTTGAGTCTTGGTGCCTTAGGTCTGTATCCACAACTGCTGTCATCGTCACCACAGAATTCACCTCTTCTTTTGGATATGGCTACACATTTTTATTCTTAGACAAAAATAAAATTCCTCCAAGGGTTGACTGCCAGATGGAATGCATACATGATCATGGAAAGCGGAGAATCGCGCCTCTCAGAGAAGCCCACATTTCCTGCTTGTAACAGGTGCCTCTTTTCCCCCTCCCTGATGGGCAATTCATCACCATCGACAGAACAAAAATGGTATCTTTGAAGAGATTTAGGATTAAAAGCTGGCCCCGGGCCAAACGAAGTAACCTGGGCCTTCCCCATTTCTTCCTGTGAGACTCTTCAGAGAGATCAATCAGTTCCAGCTTAGCCTGAATTTAAATGATGTCAGGGAACTGATATTTTATCACTTATTTCCAATTATGGGACATTGAACATGAGGCAGGGATGGAAGAATTCAGGAATTAGAAGTTTGTTAAGGCTATCTTTATCCCCCCAAATCAAATCCCATCAGTCCTGTCTGGAAGACCTGAGACAGGAAGGCCTGAGTGTGAAAGGAGTTCCTTCCTGCTATGATAGCTCTCTACACTCTTGAATCTTACTTAATAAACGGCCACTTCACAATAAATTGCCCTTAAATTACGAGATTGAAAGTGTCAGTCTGCTGCGTCAAAGAACTAGAATTATACAAGATCACTAGAGAGGGAAGCCGTTTGAGGCAGAATGTCTTTTATAAAGATTTTAATTTCATTTATGACTCCTTCCCAATGGGTTAAAAACCCTTAGAGCCCCTGCCCTGGCCTGGATTCTAATCAGTTTTCCTCCTGGCATGCCACCTACCTCTGTCCTCCTCTTTGCCCCGTCTCTCCTCAGGGAGCAGGAGGCAGATTTTACCTCGGGGCCGCTGGCATTGTGATAATGGGCAGAAGGTGGCGGGAAAGACCAGTGCTACACAAGGTGTAATTTGCTCAATTAATATTTCTGCAGGAAAGGAGGAAAGGGTCATTATTTTCATCTTTGAAAGATGGAGGAGTATGTTCAAGTGCAATAGCTCCTAAGAACTTAGGTTTTTGTGGCATTAAAAACTGTGGAGTAACGGAATTGGAAAATAAACCCTGCTTGCCTGCTTCCCAGATGACCATGTGCTCTCCTGTCATCGCTCATTACGGAAGGCAAGCAGCAGCTGTGGTTTTCCGTTTATTGAGCATATCTTGGGCAAAGCCCATATAACAGAACTAGTTTGTTGTGCTCTCAAATCCTGGTTTTAAGCTCTGTCTGTAGGCGGGCAGAGCTCTCTAGAGGATAAGGTAATATTAAGCTTTAATTCTCCAGTTAATGTTTTTTCATAGCCATAAAATTAGCTTCCTTGTCTTTTGCTTATTCTCTGTGGATCACCATTCAGTAAATCAGCAGATCTGTGGGATTCTTACCCACTAGTTAAATGAAGAACAGAGCTAAATGTTTCATATGTACACTTCAAACATGGTATAGTAGAGAGAGTAAGAGGATTTGGAGTCCTGGACTCTGTATTTCATAGCTTGGCTTTTTTGCCCCATGAATTGGCCTAAATCCCTTTTGATCATCATTTCTAACTTTGTGGCAGATAATCTTTTTTCTTTATAAAAAACATAAATGTTTTTGAACTTGGGGTAATTCCATTCTCTCGCATAGATCTTTTACTTTCATTGACCCTCCCCCCACAATGGAATTTGCTCTAAACTTTAATCTCCAAACTGTAAAATAAAAGGTTAAATCACATGTTGAGGCAGTACATTTTTGCATTTGTGGTTCTATGCACAGAAGCTTTTGTTAATGAGAGTTCAGACAGGAGATAAATAAATAAGCCCCATCTGGAAGGTCACTGAATGCCCTAACGTTTCATAAATCCACTGATTTAGATTTAGATTTCTCTTTATATTTGACTTTTAAAAAATAAGGGTAAATTTAGCTAATTCTGTGTGATAAGGTGATTCTAAGAGCCACCTCTCTTCTGACTTTAGATAAACCTCTTTTAAAAAGTATTTGCTGAAAACCTAATCTACCTGATTATAGCAATCAAGATGTTTCAGGTATATTGAGTGTATTTTGCAAATGCGTGGTTTAGTTATGACATTCTCTATGTCTCTTTTCCTATAATTATTTTTCTCTGCATTATGCACATACCGAATAGCCAAAGAAAGAGCTGTCTATAGGGGGAAAAAGAATAAGTGGAAAATGAAATGTCCAGTTAACTGGAGACATGCTTCTGTGCAGATATGAAAAATAAGGCATATCTTAAGAATACAGTCTATTCTTCTGAGGGGCCTTGGATAAACAAACTTCATATTACTCAAACAAATCATATGCTACTAATTTGCTGCCTTGCTTTTCTATTAAACTCTCCACAGGTGACTCCATATAACAATTGGGTTTAGCTTATTTCTGATTCAGGTAATGGATTAAAGTTAAGCAGATATTCTTTTTAAAAGACAGCATGTAACCATAGGCTATACTAGAGTTTTCTTATGCAAACCTCTAGTATGTGAAAGATAAAATATGTTAATGTGCACTATTCTGACACTTTCTGAGAAAGAAAATTAAGAGTTGGGAAAGAAAAGGGAGAGACTATAGGCCAGAGTTATGTAGTGTCAGCAATTCTGATCGGTGACTTAGAAATTAGGCCTGAGAGTTTCTGGGTAGTATACAATAAACATGGCAGGCAATGGAGGATGAGTGAGTACGAGAAGGGAACTGGTGCTTCACATAGAATCAGAGTTAGAAGAGAAGCCATAGACACATCTTGTCTATATCAGACTTTTTTGGTCCTGAAATGTGGGCATTAATATTACTCTGTAGTAAGAAAACAAGATAGTTAACTTGATCTCTTACCCAGCATTGCTTATTCGCATTTGTTCATGAGGCCTTGTGTGTATTGTGAGAATAAATTTTAGAGTAAGATAGACCACTATTCGAATCCAGCCAACCACATCATAACTCTGTAACATTAGACATTAGTGTGGATCTTGGAGGTAGCCCATCTTGCAGGGTTGCTAGGAAACTTACAGGTAATCGTTGAACTCCTGGTATGGGGTACTCATCCACTCCCTCATTAAACTGGTACTACTATATGCCCTTAGTTTTATGCTAATAAGCATTTGTGAGACCTTTAGTGATCCTCACCTCTGTTCTGCCAGAACAAGACAGGCATGTGACTGATGTAGGCATATTGACTGTATACACCAGATGCCTAAAACAGAGAACCCAAGCAAATCCAGCCACCCAACCACTAACGTCATAAATCCTTAAGAAATGTCTTATTAGAGAAAAGGTTCTGCTTTCATTAAAAGTATGGTCATAGTTACATGACTTTATTTACTGAGATTGATAAGGTCAAGGAAGACAGCCTCATTCCTGGGGTCTGAAGAAGATCCCAACCCTAGGTAGCTCCAGCAAACATCCCAGCTTCTTCAGCATGGAAAGTTGAACTTCTGAACCACTGTTAACTTGGTATGGTGTATATATGTATTTCCTGTGGAAGGAGTGTGTTTGGCGGATTCTGCCCATAGTACATTGCCAAGTTAGACTAACCAGGAAGCAATCTGCATAGCAACATGAAAAATAAAATATGCTAATATGCACTAAACTGAAGCTTTGTAAGAAAGAAAACTGGAAGTTAGAAAGAAAATAGGAAACCCATAGGACAGAGTTATATGGCATCAGCAATTCAGATAGGTAATTTGGAAACTGGGCCAGATTTGAGCTGATTGTCATTGGGACGGTTACCGGGTTGTTAATCCTGGGTAAATCCTTGACCTCCTAGAGTTCCTATATTCTCATATACAAACTATGGATAATAACTATCCTATATACTTCTCAAGGTTGTTGGGTATTTGAATTATGATAATCTGAAGCATATTCAAAATTACCCTTGCTTTGATTTAGCTATATGATATTTTAAATTTTATTTTGATATTTTATTAAAAAAAAAAAAAAAGGAGAATGTGAGATACTTGTTTCTCAAAAAACAGCTTTAGTTAACTAAGGTCAGAAACAGTGCCCTGAGTTAACTGCTTCTTGAAGAGGAAGTGCTGAAATCAGCCTGGCTCAAGATTTAGAAACCATAAGTTTTAGCATGAGTTTAGCATGAAACTGCTTTTGCTAAGGTTACCGATGCCAAATCCTAATTGCCAGGTTCAATTTTAACCTTCACTGTACTTGAACTCTCTGAAGTATTGACATTCTTTATTCACCTCTTTGCCTCTGAGAAGCTTCCTCTCTTAGCTTCTAAGGGACTGTATTTCACTGATTCTTTCCTACATCTATGACCATAATGTCTTCTCCTTTTCTGGTCCCTCCTCTGCATAGCTAAGACTTTATCTTTGACTCTTTTCCTCCACTCTCCAAGATAGCCAGCATTCCAAGAGAATGAATGGAATTTGCAGAAGTGTTTTGTTTTGCTGATAGGATATTTCATTTCAGTCTGATGTTGCATACTTTAAATCACAGCTTGAATTCTCCAGTTCACACCCACTGCCACTTGTCTCATACTTCACCATTTCACAAGATTCCGTATTGTACCAGAACTGGGTGGGCCGCATAGGCATTTGAGCTTGCAATCCTTCTGTGTACCCAGTCCCTTAGCACTGCAAAATTTCACGTAGATCTGCATGGTGATTCCAAGTTTCAGCTTCTCTCTTAAGTATCCCTCTACCTACTTAGGTATCCTAGATTTTTTTTTTTTCTTTTATCCATGTTTGGCAGAGGTCACTCATGTGTCCATCAGAGAGAGAGAGATAGAGGGAGGGAAAGGGAAAGCACCCCCCAGTGGGGGATGGTCATGTCACAATTCCTTCTCCTCCATTTCTCCATCTGTTGAATTTTAGGCACGCACACATGTGCCCAGCATGTTTTCAAACCACCAGACCCAGGAGTCAAACTGTGATTGGTCATGTGGAATCTGGCTTCCTTAACCACTAGGCCATGGGACCAGCCCTTATATAGATGTTTAAAAAAGAAAAGGTCTCTAACTTATTCCACTCCAAATTTATCTGAAGGACCAACTCAATTCTCAACTTGGATGAATGACTTCCTTCATCTCCCTGTTCTTCTCCATTTGAAACCATAGACTTGTTCATTTATTCTGTTGGTCTGTTTTTATTCAAATATTTACTGAGTATCTGAAATATGCTAGGCATGATATTAGAGGAAAATTCACTGGTGAACATACACAGACTATAGCCCCTGCCTCATGGAGTTTACTGTCTTGTCAAAGAAAAACATTACTGAGATAACACAAAAATAAATTAAAAATTGCACCTGAGCTTAGGAGTAGATAGGGAGATACCTCGTGCTATAAAAATTCTATGGGTCTCTGACCTAGTTAGGGAAGTCAGGAAAGGCACTCCTGATGAATAGTTACTTAAGCCGAGATCAGAACACAATGCAGGATTAGCCAGCAAAGAGAGCAGGAAAGAGTATTAAACTACATCCAAGGCCACGTGGAGGATTTTGTTCTCTCATCCTAATAGCAATGGAAACCACTCACATGTTTAAATATATTAAAAGAAAAAGAAACACACACCATTCAATTTAGTGAAGTTTAATTGAGCAAATCTTAACACGAGTCAAATCGGGCAGTTTGCCAGACCAACTTCCAAGCAACTCTGGGTAGCCTCACATGATATTTAAGTTCTAGAAAAGGAAAGTAATGTACAAAAATAAAAGTGAAGGAATGAAGTAGAAATAATTTGGGTTAGTTACAATCCAAAGTTGTCTGCATCAACACGGTGTAAAAGACAGGATGCCTGTGATTGATGAAAGGCTAGCCGCTATGATAGGCTGTAACCTAGCGGAGGAAAAAAAAAGAAGGCAACCTTATTATATAATAAATGAGGTCACAGTTTGTTTACGGAAACTAAGCAAGAGTACAGTGGCTTTTTCAATATTCTTTAACAAATAGAACAAGTGCCACCATGAGATTTGCAGTCCCAGCAGTTCATTTTAGCAATGATAAGGAGGATGCATTTGCGGGTCCCAGGGTGATTGTGGAAAGAGCATTTTGGAGGCTGTGGTAGAGATGGCGATAGTTTGAACTGAGATGACAACAGTGGGACTGGAGATAAATGGTCAGACTCAAATGTTACTGAGGAAATAAAATCAAAGGACTTGGGGTAATAGTGAATATGGGGGATGAGGAGAAAGAAAGTGTCAGGGATAACTCCTAGATTTCTGTCATGGTGGGTTTGTCATGTGTCATTTTGAGGCTTACCTCTGAAAGTTCAACAGATTTGGAGTTGATTGTGGATGTCTTGTGTCAAAGGTGACTATAATATGTCTAAGAAGATATCTGAAGCTGTCAATTGACTATGTGGCTCTGGAATTTCAAGGAAATGGCTGGAGACATCTATTTTTAGGTCTTTTGTGTTGAGGAGGTTGTTGAATGCATAAATGGGATCGGATGCATGTACATGGTGTAGGAAGGAAGTCAAGCCATTGGCATGGAACAGGACATATCTAGGAATGGCTTGAACAGGGCCAATCACCAGTGATTCGCTCTCGCTGTGTTTATTTGTCATTCAGTTCTTTCACTTTCTCCTTGGAAGAACCTTCCAAGTTAAAGTCCTATTTCCGAGTTAAGGTCCAACTTCTTGCTTCTGCCTTAATTGGCCCCTCCATCATTTAATACAAATGCTCTGACAGACTCTAACAGGACTTTCCACCACTTCCTTCCCAATGCTAGTGCTGACCCTGGTTGCTTCTGGAATTACCGTCTTAAAAGACAAGTTGAGGGACCAGCAGTTAGCGTAATGGCTATGTCGCTGGACTCCCACGTAGTCAACCGCGG
>NW_006159757.1:2949098-2952406 GCF_000334495.1 Tupaia belangeri chinensis | reverse complement strand
GCTTAAACTCACGCCGGGCGCGTGTGCGTGCGTGCCCAAGATCCCAAGAGGAGAATGGAGGAGAAGGGATTGCAGCGTGGCCATCCCCCCTGGGGGGTGATTTCCTGCTTTCTATCTCTCTGTCTCTCTGTCTGTCTGTCTGGCGAGCGCACGCGCCCTATAGCAAAAACCTCTCCAAAAAAAAAAGACAAGTTGAGTTGTTTATCTCCAACTGAAAGCCTCTGGGGCCTCCTGTTGCCTACAGAATACAGTGTGAGTCCAGAGCTGGCATGCAAGACTACTGACGATGGAGCGAACCACTCTTCACTTATTGTTCTCATAGCACCTTGTTTTTATGGCCGCCTGTCAAGGATCACATTATGCTGAAGCTATGTACCGGAGAGCTTGTGCTTTCTCCCTGGCTGGAATGCAATAAGCCCTCTGACCCAAGAGACTGGACTTCACCATTTTCACATCTCTAAAGAAAAAGTGGTTGGCATGTAGGGGGAATATAGCAATGGGAACTCAGCTGAGGTCTGACCTTGCCCAGATCCTGTGGTTTCCTTTCCCTTGTACAAATGGAAATACAAAATATTTGCCTCTTCCCTACCTCTGAGGCATGTTTTGCTTTAAAGAAAGGGACCTCCCTTCCTAAAGGGGAGGAGTTATATAAACAATGCTTAGGAGAAATGATAATGATACATGTGCAATCATGTATTTTTAAGTCAGTAGTCAAAGCTGCTTTACCAGTTTAGCATCATATTGTTTCAACTCAAAATAAATGCCCTTAAAAACTCCATTGGATTAAATTCTGTAGATAAATACATGTGCTCAGTGACAAAAGGTCAAACTTCAATTTGAAGAACCTCAGTGAAAACATGTCTTTTTTAAACAATTAGCTATCTGTACATCAAATATGTAGGCCTAACTTACTATTTTACTATTTCAGAGAAAGAGAGCAAGAAAGGAGAAGAAGAAAGAGAACATGATTTTGAATAAGTTTTGAAACCTGGTCATTCAGAGGAAGGAAAATTAGATTATTTGCTTATTACAGATTTTTATTTCTCATCTTGGTTGAAAAGCAATTGGCTGGCCCTAATAGTTTGCTCAGGATTGATGTATTCCACAGTGCCTACTTAGAAAGAACATTTCTGTACAGTTCTAGGATTTTCACCTGTAAGACAATGCTGAAGGCAGATAAATGCAAAGCAGAATTTTCAGAAATTATTTCCTTACTTCAATAAATGCCTAGATATATGTGGGCTCTCACGAATAGAATGCTTTCTTGAGAAAGCCCTTAAAATGCCCTTAAAAAATGGCAATATAATTCTTCTGTAATTTCCTTGAAAAAAAAAATCATAATCGTAGACCACTTTTTAAAGCTTTTGTTTGTGTGTGTGTATGTGCAAAGAAACATTTAAAATATATATTTACATATGACCTGGACCCTCTACACTCCAGATAAATATAAATGTATAGTGAGCGTTATTGAATATTGCATATTAGTAAGTACAATCTCAGTATATGTACACTGTCTCAAAGCATTGTAGTTGTGTTTGTTCTTCATTTGCGGGCCTTCGCAGCACAGTGTGGGAAGGGTAAAGATCTGAGTACTTGCAGGAATAGAGAAGGGGATCTGGTGGTAAGAATGTGGAATCATGATTCATCTCATGCTGTGATCTTTCAGGCTTACAGATTCCCTCATATCTGTACAGAATGCTTTCTTTCTTTCTCTCTTTTAAGTTCATATGCTTATTTTTCTGTTAGAGAATAAAACAGAGAGAGAGAGAGTAAGGGGAGTGGAGGTGCCCCTAATGGGGTTGTCATGTCCACACATGTGCATTCCTATAGACAAGAAGATGGAGTGGCTGAGTTATGTTAAGTGCATGTAAAATAAATTCAAACCAATTTTATTTGTTTTAAAATATGAAACTAAATGTGGTGTAGATAATAATATCAACACTAAATCTTTAATAAGTATGATTTCACCAGCTATTTAATAATCATTGCATGCTGGGACCAACAGATGGTGTAATGGTTATGTTGCTGGTCTCCCACATAGTTGACTGTGGTTAAGGTCCCGGACCCAGCAGCTTAAAACTCACACCAAATGCATGTGCATGCATGCCCAAAATCCTGAGAGGAGAATGGAGAAGATTGCAGGGTGGCTATCCTCTCTGGGGAGTGATTTCTCACTTTCTGTCTCTGTCTCTCTCTATATCTCTGGCACATGTCCTATAGCAAAAATCTCTCTCAAAAAAAAAAAAATTCATTGCATGCTAAGCATTTTTACTTGGACTATCTCATTTAATCTTTGCAACAACCCTGTAAAGTGAGTACCATTATTATCCTCATTATATATACAAAGAAACAGAGCACAAGAAAAATTCATGGCCTGGTGGTTAAGGCTACTCCCAACCCATCCTGCTAAAATCATCAGGGGAATACCAGGGAAGTCGTGAAGCTACTAAATGTATCTCTAAATAAACACCCATTTCCAATTGTGAAGCAGCTCAGAAGAGTATCCAAGTATCTTTGGATAATCACAATCACATGTTCAATCACATCTCCTAAATGGCCGCCTGCATGGTTCAAGTTCCAGACTTGACAGCTTGAAAATCATGATGGGCACATGTATGTGTGTGCCCAAAATCCAAGAAG
The DNA here is from genome assembly GCF_000334495.1 of Tupaia belangeri chinensis. Lineage (NCBI taxonomy): Eukaryota > Metazoa > Chordata > Mammalia > Scandentia > Tupaiidae > Tupaia > Tupaia belangeri. Next base: position 2,949,766 of record NW_006159757.1, on the reverse strand, counting down.
AGAATGGAGATGTGATTGCAGTGTGGTCATTCGCCCTGGGGGGTGCTTTCTCACTTTCTCTCTCTCTTTCTATCTGTGTCTCTCTGTCTCTCTTCAGCAAACGCATGCACCCTCTGACAAATTTTTAAAACAAAACAAAACAAAAACTCATTCAAACACACGCCATTAGCATGTATGCTTATTTTAGATTCTTTGACAAACAATATCTACAGAAAGCAGATACATACAGACATATATCACATATACACAAACACACACATATAGATAATAGTTTTTGATAGTATTGAAGCTCATGACAAATGAGCTTAAAAACTTATTTTCCTTCTAATACCATTTGAAATTTATTCCTAGTATACAAATAATTTTAGTTATTAAAGTTTGAAAGTAGGAAGTCTGATATAAAATCTACATAAAAATTTTATGAAAACCCTTGGATTTCTCATCTAAATAATAAGGTGTGTTAAATAGGTCAACCACACTACAGAATCCTATTAATAGTGTGTTAATTTTACTTATGTATTTACTTAACCAGCAAAGACAGAGTTTCTCAGAATTTTCCATTTGTCTCATCTTACAGTATTTCTCACCTCTCTATTTTATCTACAAAACCTCCCAAATTCAAATGTGTATCTGGACCCTGAGCTCTTCAACCAAAACTCTGCGAGGGA
>NW_006159757.1:2943590-2949067 GCF_000334495.1 Tupaia belangeri chinensis | reverse complement strand
GTAAAATTAAACAAACCTGGAGGATGGAGTATTTGAAACCCTCATCAAAGTCCCTTCAGCACACTATCTCCAAGAGTCCCATTTCCTCAGCCCCACAGTGGCACTTGGGTACTAATTAGGCACAGTTTCCGAGGACAGCATTAACATGGTGAATGTCAAGCCATTCTTTCACAAAGAATGCAAAGTGTAAACCGCCTGAAATGACTACTTTCTTAAGCGATGTCAGAAGTATTTAGTCTCTGTTACTGAACAGACTGAGAGCAAAGCATAGCCAGAGAAGGTCAGCTCAGATACGTGCCTGCACACTCAAGCTGCCAAAAAACATAAGAAAATGTTTAGAACAATAAATTGAAAGTCTAAGGATTTTAATTCTCATGGAAAGTTGACTCCCCAGCACTCACTCACACCTCTTTTAGCCTCTGATTAAAAAGGAAAATCAGGAAAGAGCATGGAACTGGGCCATCTAATGGAAATACTTCATCAAGCGGTGACCTTTCTGTTTGTCATTGTTTGTCCTCCCTGCTTCCTTGGGCATACTGTTTTAATAAGCATTTGCCATTTTAATCTGCACAAGCACCTTAATAATTTCCAAAGATACTTGGATACTCATCTGAGCTGTTTCACAACTGGAAATGGGTGTTTATTTAGAGATACATTTAGTAGGTTCGTGACTTCCCTGGTATTCCCCTGATGATTTTAGCTAGATAGGTTGGGGACATATGCCAATATTTTAAAGATGTCATTGCTATCACAACAGTGATAATCAGAGTTCCATGTCCACATAAACTTTCATAATGGTAATGTCTATATTTGTGTGTGTATTTAACTATGCCTGGTATTTTGGCTTTGTAGAATAAACCGTTTATGGGTTATGTCCACTATCTAGATATCCAAAGTGTTGGTACATGTCTCTGCAAAGAACATAGCAGCACATAGCACTTAGGATACTAGATCGTGCACTCATCTCACTAGAGAATTTTTTTTTTCTACAGCACTACCTTTTATTAGGGACTGCTTTAAGTTAAATCACTAGGAACATGGAAGTCCTAGTTAAAGAGTACAAAACCCCCTGAAACCTCTTCAGATCTCCTAGTGAACCATTGGCTCAGGTTCTTTGGTGGGATCGCTGCCTGGTTCCAGGTATAGACCATTCTAAGGATACTGCTTTGGCTCCACGGGCTGGTAGGAGGGGTAATACTCCCCCACCCAGAACATGAACATCATGAAGGCCACAGAGCCGAAGAGTTACTTACACATGACATTCTAAGAAACAGTGCAGGGCCTGTGTCCACCCAGATTCAGATATACATGTTCAGGTCCCAGTGCATAGGTTCACCCCAGTTCAACCTCAGGCCTGAGTGGTCGCAGTCATGCCATGGATCCCTCTCCTGCTGTGAGCGGCCAGGGAACTTCGGGTAGTCACCGTACCCCACCCATGCCATCATCTGGGTAGGGCTCATAGTCTTCCCCAAGCATATTATACTTCTTGGCGGCGGTGGCCCTTTCTTCTGGGGTCTTGGGATACGACCCAGGAGCATGTCCTTGGTCATGTGGGAGGCTGTGTGTGCACCCAGCGGCACCAAGTTCCACGTTGCCCTTTGCGGCCACCACATCCCCAGGACCTGAGCCCTGGCCGCCGCCATCTTCACCTTCCTCGCCACAGACCCGAACATCACTAAAGAACTTTTGAGTTAATTAATCTCCCTAGGCCTCAGTTTCCCTAGCTGTGAAATGTTAAAATAGACCCAGATCATCTCTCAGATATGGAACTCTGATTATCTAATGTTTGTAAAATGATCTTCAAAGAATATCTTCAGGGACACGTTACTTATACAGACATCTTTTAATACTAGCACAAATATTCTCTGCATCTAATGAATGCACAGTCTGTCAGAAGCCATGCTAAAATTCTTAAGTACAAGCTCTAATATTAGCCCGACAGCAGCACTATGAGCAGAGTCAGATAAAGGGCCATATAATGAGATACTATTGCAATTAAATCAGAAGTTGTTTGGTTTATAATAGATTAAAACCTCTCATTTGAGTTTGTTTGTTTGTTTTTAAGAGACAGATTTTTGCTATAGGGTACATGTGCTCACCAGAAAGACAGACAAAAAGCGAAAAATCACCCCCCAGAAGTGATGGCCATACTGCAATCCCTTTTCCTCCACTCTTCTTGGTATTTTGGACACTCACACATAAGTGCCCAGTGTGAGTTTTAAGCCACTGGGTCCAGGACTCAAACCGTGTTGACTATGTGGGAGTCCAGTGACATAGCTATTACACCATCTACTAGTCTCCCAAGCATTAATTTTGCATTTACATGAAACAAAGCCAGCTCCATGGCTCAGTGCTTAAGGGAGACAGATCTCACATGGCCACTGTGGTTTGAGTCTTGGACTCTGAGCCTGAGAAACATGCTAGGCATATATGCATACATGCTCCAAATCCTTGGGGCCAGGTGGTGGCAGAGAGCACTGTGGCTGGCACATGGGAGAGATCCTAGCTTTGCATCCTGAGCCCTCCTGGAGCACACTGAGGGTCCACATGCATGTGCTTGTGATCAGGGCTGGCTGAGATTGGGGGTGGATCTCCGCATGAAGACCTTTCAGGGCACCGGTCTCTCTCTTTCTCATGAAAGAAAGAATAAACTTTAAAAGTTTATTTTTACCAATTTTAGATCTCTATGCTGTGGTAGCTAGGGTGAGCAAGAGGTCCTATCTCTGAGACATTTAAAATGAAGATGATGAAACTGAAACAATAAATATAGTGAAAATAAAAGTATCCAGAAAAGCACCTCAGTCATCGTAAAAAATAAAGAATGCATCACTCTAGGGGCTTGGTTTTGGATTTTTGACTCTGGGGTTCAAAATTCACATTGCTGTTGACACCAATATAGTTCGTGTAAGGTAATCAAGAACATTTCTGTGATAGAATTTAGAAACCATAGACTGGGATCAGCAGTTGGCGTAATGGCTATGTCGCTGAACTCCCATGTAGTTGACTGCAGTTCAAGTCCCAGACCCGGTGGCTTAAACCCACACCAGGCGTGTGTGCATGCATGCCCAAGATCCCGAGAGGAGACTGGAGGAGAAGGGATTGCAGCGTGGCCATCCCCCCTGGGGCGTGATTTCTCACTTTCTGTCTCTCTGTCTCTCTCGGTCTTTCTGTCAAGCACACATGCCCTACAGCAAAAAAAAAAAAAAAAACTCTCCCAAAAAAAAGAAAAAAGAAACCATAGACTCAGATCCCTGATGTCATAGGCAAGAATACAGATGATAACACAGAGTGAAAGCTGCTTGGGACTAAAATGCAATGACCTAACTTCTTCCCTGGGATCTTTCAGGGAATGAGAATGAAGGAATGCTCCAGGGGGGTAAGGTTCATTGGAAGGACTAAGTGATTCTGTGACTTCCTAGAAATTGTATTGTGCTCAAGCTGTTTCTGCAGGGAGTTAAGTAGGGAATTCTACTATTCTGACCCATATCTTTGGGCCACCAAGGGGTGTATTCTTTGCATCTTACAAATACTTTTTATTCCCACGAATGCATGATACTGTTTATCTAAAGGACAACAGGACCTTGAAACATCTAAATAGCAGGTTGCTCTGGAACTTTTACCCTGTTTCCCTCATATTATTAATTATCTAAGATTATTTTACTGTTGATGCTCTAATATCTCAGTCATGTCTCCTTCTAAAGATAGCTAGGGAAAAAAAAGAAAATACATAAAATGTAAGTCACGGACTGGATGGTGGTGAAGCAGTAACACGATGATCTCTGAGGCTGACCCAGATGGGAAAGTTTGGGTTCATTTCTGGAGACCTTCCTGAAAAAACTGGGTATACATGTAGCCGTTATCCAGGACTGGCTGAAGCCAGGGGTGGATGACAGTGTAAAGGTCCTGTTGGAGGTGACTCTCTTACCCTCTCTCTGTCATAAAATAAATAATTTTTAAAACTTTAAGAAGGACATAAAGCAATTATTTTTGCAACCTGAGATCCAACCCCTCTGGAAAAGCATCAGAGGAGGAAAAAAAATTAAAGAGATAGCTAAACAGTGTTTATAGATTTTAGAAATTATCTCCTTGACCCTGGCTACAAGGGCTGTCTAGAGTTGGCAGCACACATCAATCCCTCCTGAGAAGTGAAAAGTGTTCACATTCCCTATGGCGTCACAGTGCAGCTAGATTATGCTTGTGATTCCTAGCCTACTCCTAAAATACTTCTGAGAAGTACTCATGGGTCATATCTGCCGTTGATTTCATTTTTCTATATGCATAAAGTATTGTTAGACACAAATGTGTGTGTATATGTTTTATTGCAGACATAAAATAATGAGAGCAAAAGATGCAAATCATAAATGGAGAAGTGTGAGTTATTGTACAAATGCTATTTTTTCTCTGGTGCAAACGTCTCTCTAGAGTAGAATAAAACACCCTCTATAAAAGTGAAACTAATTTGGATTAGGGGATTGTAAATCAAAACCACAAGACACTACCTCATACCCACTAAGATGGTGAGTGTCAAGCAAACAGAAAATAACAAGTGTTGGTAAGGATGTGGAGAAATTGGAAACTTTGTGTACTGTCAGTGGGCATGTAAAACAGTGCAGCTGCTGTGGAAAACAGCATGGCAGTTTCTCAAATTAAAAATAGAATGACCATATGGTCCAACAATTCCACTTCTGGGTACCTACCCAAAAGAAATGAAAGCAGGGTCTTAGAGAAATATTTGTACATCTGTGTTCATAGCAGCATACTCAAAATAGCCAAAAACTGGAAGTTACCCTAGTGTCCATCAACAGGTTGACTAGATAAGCAAAATGTGTTATATGTATACAATGAAATATCATTCAGTCTTAAAAACGAAAGGGATTCTGACACATGCTACAACCCAGATGAAATTGTTAGATATGTCTGCAATGAATCCATCCCCCAAAACCCTAAATATCCTATGAGTTGACTTAAATGAGGTATCTAGGATACTCAGATTCATCAAGACAGAAAGTAGAATGGTGGTAGTTTGGGAGGGGAAAATGGAAGTTATTATTTAATGAGTATAGAGTTTCAGTTTTGCAAGTCAAAAAGAATTCTGCCTGTGAACCTCAGGACAGTGGACAGCAAACGTCCCCAGAGAAAGAAGCACCACAAGAGTTTGGAATGATGGGGACACAGTGGACCTGGCAGAGCTGAGATGGTGACTACCAACCCTTGCTGTATTATACAATATACCCGTTCTAATAGAGTCTCTCAATATTCCAAGGAGATGATTAATCTTTGAAACTGATGTAACATTATTTTAAATATGCAACTGAATTTTCAAAAATCCAAATAGAAGCAATCCTTAACCCACTGGCCCCGTTCCACCTACCTCTCCCTCCACCTTTTTTTTTAGTCCTCTATCATATTTATTTCTTTGCCTATCTGGCATTGGTGTAGAAAGGGTATTCAACTATAGCCAGCTGAGGGTCAAGATA
>NW_006159757.1:2868211-2941273 GCF_000334495.1 Tupaia belangeri chinensis | reverse complement strand
ATTCAACTATAGCCAGCTGAGGGTCAAGATACAGCAATTTCTGTTGAAAAGTTTTAGAAGACTCCTTTCTTTAAAATTCCTGGGGTCTGTACAGTAAAGGAAGTCTCCCCACTTGGGTACATAAAAGCAATTGTTTAGCCTAGTCTGTGAAAAGATTTCCAAAGGGCAATACAAATTGTAGGCTATTAAGTGCCATGGATTAAAATAATAATAAAAAAGGACCAACAGGAGGATATGGTGGAATTACAGTAATAATACAAACAGTATTTATAATGGATTGTTGAAATCCGAGTTGCAATGTAATCATAGCTATTTTATGGCAATGGTCTTTACTTCGATGCCAGCCTATTTCCTGAAAGATTAAAAAAAAGTAACGAAGTTCCTATAATATGTCTCCCCGTAATGAAGCCAAGATTGACTCCTCATTTTATGTTATTCTTCCTTATGTCCTCAGAGGGTGTTTTTCATAAAAATTAATAGCTTACAATTCACTCCCTACTTTTCTTTTTACAGAACTTCCCACTTCTTATGCCCTGTGGGAAAGACTAACTAAGGAAAGAAAATAAAAGGACTGTAGGAGAGAAGTCAGTCAAAAACAAACCCTCCAAACTCAAGGAGTTTCTTTCTTTCTTGTACACAGAGAGCATTCTCGTAAAGAAAACAAGAGATTTGTAATTCCTATAATTTGGCTAGCACAAGCACACAACTACTTACTTCCTGTGTGTTAGTCATTTTTGGTTGCCTAGCTGCAAAACACAAATACATTGCAAAACAATTTTTTCATCACAATTGTATGCATCTGTCAATGGGTCTACTCTCCTACCTTTTTTTAAAAAATGTATTAAAAACAATAGACATCACTATATCAATTCCAGATTTCTGATTACTCCAGCCTTGCCTAACTTGACATTTGGCCTTGAAACTCACTTAAATGTCGGGACTCTCTGAGTCTGGATCACAGAGAATTGCCTAATATAATGAAAAGAGTGCTAGAAATGAGCAGTGGTAGTATCCAGGGAATTTTTGTGTACGTGTATGTGAAGCCTGTAGAACAAAGAAAGGAATGTTCTTTTATTCTGAAATGAATTAAATTCCCAATTAATTGCAAGTTTCACGTATATTAGCGTTATTCTGCAATGAGTTGTTTCAGTGTTCACTTCTGACAGTATACTGACTACTCAGAGATACTTGAATACAATCCCAGATTCCCTGATGTTTACCTCCTCAGGGTTGGCTGAGAGTCATGGCTAATACAAAGGATAGCAAAGCACTTCTGTAACAAGTTTCCTGAGTCACTTCTGTCTTCCCTAAATCACGCAATTGGCATAGACTGAAGCATATTAGCTTCCTACAAAGGCCTGAAGAGGTGATTCAGTAAATCCTAAAGGAAGATGGTAAAAGGAAGGATGAGAATATGTTTACAAGTTCAATGTTCTTGGATTGGCCCTGTCCACAGGATGGAACATGAGACAACTCTACACTCTACCATGCATAAGGGAGTCTTAACTCATACAAATACATTTGAAACCCCTGATATCACACTCAAAGCCTGAACTCTACCTTGTAACCTGTCCCATATCAATGTTCTGCTAAGAGAAACTAGTATGCCTGACACATGGTGGGCATTGAATCAATACTTGCTGAGTGAACAACAATTTGGGGAACTTTGTACAAATGGCTTGGCATGGAAATTGTAAAGCTATGCTCAGCTAGCTTTGAATGTCCTCGGGGTCTCTTATAAGATCCCAGACATATAAATGAGTAAGAATACCCATAGTACAAGAATCATTTTCAAAAGTCAGGAAATATGCTTTTCTAATACTAGCACAAAGGAGAGATTAGCCCTTTGTAGGAGCAATTTGTGCTTTGGGGTGGGTGTGCAGATGAATCAACTCAATCAAACATTGATGATAAATCAGTTCACTAAAGTGTCCAAATTCAGGGTCAAGGAACTATGCTGTTTCTGAGATCTTCTCGGGGTCCTTGATAATAGTTTCAAAGTTGCTTCTCTTCTTTCTACTACCTTGTTTTAAAGGGGGAATACTTGAATAAACAACCTATGAGAACATCCATTCATCCCACTAGAATTGGAGGAGAGAACAGATAAAACACAAAATTGGCCTAACACTAAAAATGGTAAAAATGATCAAGGGGGAAAAAAAAAGAAGCAAACTATTTAAGGGACACAAAAATGGAAAATTATCTGTTGACAATAACGTATATGATAATATCTTTAAATTGGACTAATATACAGTATATTCAAGCTGGAAAAATTATTTAAAAGCTTTAATGATATACAGTAATTGAATGTATAAAAATAAATAAACTATGAGAAAATTAACAAACTCAGTTATAAAAACTAACTTTCTCAAATATCTAGAAATCATCCTGAGGCACCATTTTAAAGTCTTCATGCCAGATGTATCAGCTGGCAATTTTTGAAGATATTGAGCTTCATACAAACACAGAGGGGTATAAATACATACATATACACACAAACATATGTATTTTTTTTTTGGAGAGTTTTTTGCTATAGGGTGCATGAGCTCGCCAGACAGACAGAGAGAGACAGAGAGACAGAAAGTGAGAAATCACCCTCCAGGGGGGATAGCCATGCCACAATCCCTTCTCCTCCATTCTCCTCTTGGGATCTTGGGTGTGCATGCACACGCGCCCAGTGTGAGTTTAAGCCACTGAGTCCAGGACTTGAACTGCAGTCGACTACATAGGAGTCCAGCGACATAGCCATTATGCTAACTGCTGTTCCTGAAACACATATATTTTTAATATTAGTTCTATAAAGAAAAGATGTTGTCAAAGAGAAAAAGTGAGGCCACTTCTTACCCATCATACTTTTGAGGATCATTCTCATGCATAAAAACTCTTGTGATAATGCCTTATGTTTATGATTTGTCTTCTCTGCAAGAAGCTTCAAGGGTTTTCATAATTATGGCATACAGCCCATTCTAATCAACCTGGAAAATGTAAATGAAGCTATAGCAAACATAATTCAAAGCCACAAACAATTTTCAAAGGCATTTATGCTTGATTTTGGAATGTGCATGGTATTTTTCCTTACCAATTGTGTTTATTGCACTGATGTTCAATTTGAGCTCCTTTTCCATAGCATGGACCAACAGACAGTACAAAGAGGCTGCCCAGATGTCTCTTAGGGTCAGGATGAGGCCAGACCAAGAGTTACAAGTTTCTGTAAATAGTTAAAAAGTACATAATTAGAAGCAGGCAGCATTATCTCACTTATTCTCACACTATTCCTTGAATATGATCAAGCATTTTGGTTCATGAAGATCAAGGAAAGTGTGAGTACAACCCTGTATCAGGAAAGATGAGGTGCTGGGTTGGGCTGTGAAATACCACATGGCACGTGCCATGCCCAGACCTGGGTAACTTCTAATTTTAATAAGCAGAGACGTTAATTAATATATCAAGGATACAAACCTATGGAGTAGCAGAGATGGGAATTATACTCAGTTTTTCACCTGACCCCAAGTTTTTTGTCCTTCCCTAAGAACTAGGAAGCTCACCAGAAATCTTAAACATCACACTTAAGACAATATGTGATATATAATAAAATCATAGAGTTCATTAACAACACCAAAGGACACCTGAGACATTTAGGAGCAGATTCCCAGTAGGTTTTCGGTCAGGGTGATTTCATTCAACTGCCAGCTCAGTCCTGTCTGGTGATTGATGATTAGTGAGATGTCCGCCCAAGATCCACACCTCAGAATCACATTTATTCCCTCTCCTCTCTCCTCTCCTCTCTTATTAAGTCAGCAACAAAGTTCCATCTCTCTTACCTTCTCAATGACTCTCCCACTTGTGCCCGTTCTCTCACCCCCATTTTTTCTTATAGAGGAAGCTGGAGCATACATCAGGGACATGATGCCTGGGTTATTGCATTAACTTGCTACCTTAGCTTTGCATCTTATAACTGCTGAAACTGTGGCCAGGTTAATTTCTAAATGCTTGTGTAGTTGCTATGTATCAGACCCTGAGCTTATATCCCACAGTAGGCAAAAGAGGCACAGTAGGGAAAACTGTGAACATTGCACTTAGCTTTTTCCCAACACAAAATCTTATATATATATATAAGGAGAGGAGGGACCAACACACACACAAGTTCATAATTACAAGACCATAGAGCAGGATGGAGTGAGTAGGGAGGAGGGGCAAGACAAAGGGCAGAATCAAGGAAGACCTCCAGGTTTCTATAAAGAACTAGGAAAGTGATAGTGTTATTTATGGAAATGAGGAATATTGAGGGCATTTTTTTTAGAGAAATATTTTTGCCATAGGGTGTGCCCACTCACTAGAGAGACAGAGACACAAAGTGAAAAATCACCCTCGAGTGAGAAATCACCCTCCAGGGGTTATGGCCATACCATAATCCCTTCTCCTCCATTATCCTTTCAGGGTTTTGGGCACTCACACACGCGCAGGCGCACACGCGTGTGCGTGCGCGCGCGCACACACACACACACCCCTGGCGTGAGTTTCAAGCCTCCAGGTCTGGGACTCAATCCATGGTTAGCCATGTGGGAGTCCAGCTATGTGACCATTATGCCATCTGCTGGTTCCTGAAGAGACAATTTGAGGTAAAGGAGGGAAAATCAGAGACCAATTTTGAACATGTTAAAGTTGAGATGGTTCTTACGTATTTCTGAGGCATCCAAGAAAAGATGTCACATAGCCAGCTCTATCTGTAAGAGTGTGACTCTGAGAAGAATTAAGAACTAGTGCTATAAATTGTAGAATAAAATTTGAGCTAATGGATGTGAACTAACCCATGGGAATGACTTAGGTCTACCAGGAAGAAAGAAGAGAACTCTCTCCCCTATAGGGTAGAGAAAGAATCAACAAACAGGATCCAGAGACATAAAAACATTAGGAATAATGATATAAAAGTTAGAAAACAATTGTTTCACGGGAGAGCCATCAATGGTAGTGGTAATACTGCCCAGAGATAAAACTAGAAATATGTCTACTAGATATGATGACAATGTGGAAGATAAGCAAAACCAATCGAGTGGTTTTGCTTCTGAGCAGAAGTCCTTCTGGAATGAACTGAACTAGGAGACAAAGAAGGCAAGCCTGTGTGTACAAGCAAATCGCTACCTAAAATCCTTATTTAATTTTGTGACTCCCTTACCGGAAAACTGTAGATAGGTCTCTATTGCCTGTAACATAAAATCTGCATTTCCTAGTCTTATTTTCAACTTGTCATTCATATGAATACTTCATTCTGGTCATATTAAACTAATCATACATCTCTCTTACCTTTTCACTTCTGCCTATAGGAACCTTTACACCAAGAATTCACTGTACATACACTTCTTTGTGCCTTTGCTCCTATATGATGGCTTTCATAGTTACCCTAATCTTTTTCCCCTCTGAAATATTATTGTACCTCTAGTGGTATTTGCCAGATAATTTGTGTATCTTTTATATCTTATCTTACCAAAGAGTAGGGAGTACTGTGAACATTGTACTTAGCATTTTCCCAACACAAAATATTATATATATTAGTACATAGTTTTATTTGAATGATGGTGATGTTCTCCACTGTTATTTGTAAGTTGGATTCATTGTCAAGAACAGACCTACCTATCTACCTCCTTTGATGCCATTCCCAGAAAAATGCTGGCAAAGGGACAAGAGTCTGACCCAGTGAGTATGTTTCATTTTGCCTTTAGTGAATTGTATCCCTTTACTATAGATTAGATGAGATTTACAGAAAAAGTGAAGATAGTAGAGTTTTCATATACCACACATTCAATTTCTTCTGTTATTAACAACATGTATTCATATGGCACATTTGTCTCAATAATTCATCAATATTGACTTATTATTATTACCTAAAACCTATACTTTATCCTGATTTCTTAGTTTTCACCTAATGTCATTTTTCTGTTTTAGGGTTCCATCCAGAATCACATTTTATTATCATGTTGCTTTAGGCTTCTCTTGGTTACAGTTTCTCAGACTTACCTTGTTTTCTTAATGACCTTAAGAGTTTTGAGGAGTACTGATTAGATATTTTATAGAAAATTCCTCACTTAGGATTTGTCTCATGCTTTTATATTTTTTAAGAGGAATTTTTGCTATAGGCATGTGAGCTCACAGAAGAGACAGAGAGACAGAAATCCTCCTCCCCCAGGGAGATGGCCATGCTGCAATCCCTTTTCCTTCATTCTCCTTTTGAGATTTTGGGCACGCATGCACACATCCCTGGCATGAGTTTCAAGCCACTGTGACCTGAACCATAGTCAGCCATGTGGGAGTCCAGTGCCTTAACCACTACGTAACCTGCTGGCCCATCTCGTGCTTTTCTAATGATTATACTGGGATTTGGGGTTTTACACAAAAACAGCAGAAAAGTACAGTGCCACAATTTCCATTACATCATATCAAATGTACACACTATCAATATAGCTTATCACTGTTGATGAGGACCTTCATCACTTAGAAATGTTCATCATGTTTTTACCTATTCTTTTTTTACCCTTTCCATACAGTACTCTTTGTGAAAATGTCCCACTACCCTTATGTAGCCCACACTTAAAGAGTGAAGAGTTATGTTCCACCTACTTAAGGGTATCTACAAAAAATATTTGCAGTAAAACTGCATGAGGTATTTATCTATTATCTCTCATTAACTTACTAAATAGTTTTATCAGTATGGACTCATGGTATTTATTTTGCATTTTTAAAATTATAATCCAATCTATTGAATTTTTTGCTCAAATTGGTCCTTATAACTTTGGCTATTGAGAGTTCTCTTTCACTTGTCTCCTATTTATGTCTCTTTTGACACATCCTCATGAAGAATTTTGTTCTGTTTTCTTTTGTCATATTTTGAGTATTTCCTCTAGAGACAAGATATTCCATGCATGTCTTGTATATTTCCTGATCCAGTCCCAGAATCAGCTATTTCTCTAGGGAGTCCTCTTCCCATTTTAACATGGTATTAGAAACCAAAATTTGTGCAATAGGTGTGTTCGTCACGAATGGGTTGCCATTGTATCTTGGTCCTCTCAGTTGACTTAACAAAGAAATATACATGTGTACATTAACCTAGGCATATATACCTATTTATAAATGTTTATGTATATAACTGTCAATATCAATATTAAGTTAAAAATAAGTTTATATTGATAGCTTCAACTCTAATACATTACCTCCTTCCTTTTGTTTATCTGGCACCTCCTACTGTAACAGTGAATCTCTCGACTCTGACCTTATGTCGTCCATTCATTTCAATGCTCAGTTGATTAATATATAGTGGCTTCAGAATGCTAATTCATACCCATGTGCTATGGAAAAACAATTTTGTCAACTAGCATACAGTGCTTAGGTATAGTTTCTTTTTTCTTTAGTCTTATTCATTTCCAAAGATCAGAATTTTTTATCCTTCATACACTTCAGTGAGGTTGTTTCTGGTGTAATAGAGTTAGACATCTTTGTTATTTTATATTCTGAATACCATTCTGGAATTCCTTAACCTTATAAATGATTTTTCTTGAAATATGCACAAATTGAGGTGTACTCTTAGTCTTAAAAATTTGTACAGGTTTTGATCAATACAGTGTCATAAATACACCATTACAATTTCTTACAGAATAGTTTCACTACCCTAAAGATTCTTCTGCTCTTTAACTATTCAACCTCCCTACCCAAACCCTGGCAACTATTGGTATAATAACTGTCCTTATCATTCTGCCTTCTTCAGGATGTCTAATATATATATTATTAGACATATATATTATCATACATGTATGATACACATAGTACATATTTAACTGTTACAGATTAGCTTTCTTTCAGTTAACAATAAGCATGTAAGATTCATCCATACATTTGCATGGTTTTATATAGCTCATTCCTTTCCATCACTGAATAGTATTCAGATGAGTACTGAATAGTATGTGATATGTCCAGTACATTGTCTGGGTGTACAACCTTTATTTGTTTATCCATTCAACTATTGAAAGACAACGTGGTTGCTTTCAGTTTTGAATGAATAAATCTTCTGTAGTCATTCATGTACAGGTTTTTGTGTGGGCCTAAGTTTCCAGATTACTTGAGTAAATACCCAGGAATATTATTGCTGGATCATAAGCCAGGGCTATGTTTAGCATTTTAAGAAACTGGAAAACTGTCTTCCAAAGTGGCTATACTATTTCACATTCCCATGGGCAATGAGTGGGACTTTCTAATGTTCTACATTTTTATCAGCAATTAGCATAGTCAGTTTTTTGGATTTCAATAGGTGTTTAGTGATATCATTTTTTTTTTTTTGGAGAGGTTTTCTCAGTAGGGCGTGTGTGCTCACCAGACAGAGAGAGACAGAGAGACAGAAAGCGAGAAATCACCCCCCAGGGGGGATGGTCACGTTGCAATTCCTTCCCCTCCATTCTCCTCTCGGGATCTTGGGCACTCACGCACACGCGCCTGGCGTGAGTTTTAAGCCACCGGGTCCGGGACGCGAACCGCAGTCAACTACGTGGGAGTCCAGCAACATAGCCATTACACTAACTGCTGGTTCCCAGTGTTTAGTAATATCTTGTTATTTAAATTGGCATTTCCCAAGTGATAAATAATATTGGGCATCTTTTCACATACGTTTTTTGCCAAGTGCAACCTCTTTAAACAGGTGTCTATTCATACTTTCGCCTATTTTTGTCATTGTTGGATTCCTTGTTTTATTGCTGAGTTTTATAAGAGTTATTTATATATTTTAGGCATAAGTCTGTTGATAAAGATGAGTTGATCTTTAAAACACCTGTACATATTTTGCTAATATTTTTCCCAAATGTGGCTTATTTTTTTATTATCCTAAGAGTCTTTCTCAATGTAGAAATTTTTAGTTCTAATAAAGTTAAAATTAACAATTTTTCTTCCTTAGATTGTAATTTTAATGTTACAGCAAAAAAACCCACATCCATATTTTCTTCTAAAAATGTCATAATTTCGTATTTGAGTTAATTTTTATAGAGGGTATAGGTCTATGTCTAGGTTCACTTTTCTGTGTTTGAATACCCAACTGCTCCACTCGTTGAAAAGGCAAGTTTTTTGTTTTGTTTTGTTTTTTTCTTTATTGAATTGTTTTTTCATCTTTTAAAAAAATCTATTTTGTGTTGGTCTGTTCTGGTCTTTCCATTCTGTCCCATTGATCTATGTGTGTATTCTTTTTGCCAATACCATGTTGTAGCTTAATGGTAAGCTGAAATTGGGTAGCTTTAATTATTTGAAATGGAGAAGCTTGATAGTCTTAAATTGGAGAGTGTAAATCCTCAATTTTGTTTTTCTTCTTCAATATTGTTTTGACTACTCTAGACCTTTACATTAAGTTTTAGAATCCATTTGTTGATATCCACAAAACAACTTGCTGGGTTTCTGGTTAAGATTGCATTGAATCTATAGATTAAGGTAGAAACAACTAACATCTTAACAATATTGGGACTTTCAAACCATGAACAATGATCATTTATCCATTTATTTAAATACTGTATTTCATCAATGTTTTGTAGTTGTTTTTGTATATGGATCCTATATATTTTTGGGTGGATTTATATCTAAGCATTGACTTTCCTCTGGTAATATTGTAAATGGTAACTTTTTCTCATTTCAAAATCCAATTGTTTATTGCTTTATGTGGGAAAAAAATTACTATTGTATGTTGGCCTTTTATCTATAATCTTGCCATATTTGCTGATGAGATTCAGAAAATTTTTGTAAATATTTGTATAATTTTCTGCATAAAGAATCATGTCATCTGAGAATAAAGAAAGTTTTCTCTTTTTTTTCTTTTCTTTTCTTTTCTTTTTTTTTTCTTTCTTTTTTTTTTTTTTTTTTTTTTTTTTGGTTTTTTTTTTTTTTTTGAGATGTTTTTTCTATAGGGTACATGAGCTCGCCAGAAAGACAGAAATAGAAAGCGAGAAATCACCCCCCACACACACACAGGGGGGATGGTCACGCCGCAATCCCTTCTCCTCCATTCTCCTTTCGGGATCTTGGGCATGCACACACACATGCCTGGCGTGAGTTTAAGCCACTGGGTCTAGGACTCAAACTGTGGTCAACTACATGGGAGTCCAGCAACATAGCCATTACACTAACTACTGGTCCCAAGACAATTTTCTTTTCCTTTCAATTTGTATATATTTTATTTCTTTTTCTTGCCTTTTTCTATTAACTAGGGATTCCAGTATAATATTGAGTGAGAGTAGTCAAACAGGATGTTCGTCCTTGCCTTTTTCTTGATCTTAGCGAAAAAATATCCAGTATCTCACTAATAAGATGATGTTACCTACAGCGTTTTGGGGAAGTGTTCTGTATAACGTTGAGGAAATTTCTCTCTCTCTTGTCTTTCTCTCTTTTGTTAAATGAATGGGTGTTAGAATTTTCCAAATACATTTTCTGTATTATTTGGTAAAATCATAAGATTATTCTGCTTTAGCCTACTGATAGAGTGGATTACACTGATTGATTGAATCAGCCTAGAATACTTGGAATGAATCTCATTTAGTCATGGTGAATAATTTCTTCACATATTTCTGGGGTTTATTTAATTTTTTAATTAATTGGTGTATTTCTTTATTTTTGAAAGACATTTTTGCTATAGGGCACATGTGATCACTAGAGAGACAGAGAGAGACAGATGTTCAGAAAGTTGGAAATCACCCCACCCAAGGGAATGGCCAAGCTTCAATCCCTTCTCCTCCATTCTTAGAATCTTGGGTAGGCACGCATACATGCCCTGCATGAGTTTCAACCCACTGGGTTCAGGTTCAAATCATGGTCAACCATCTGGGAATCTAGGACCTTAACCACTATGTCACCCTCTGGCCCATATTGTTGGATTTTATTTGCTAACATTTTTCTGAGAATTTTTGCATTTGTGTTTATGAAAGATACTGGATTGTAGCTTTCCTTTCTTACATTAGGTTAGCTTTTGTATTAGAGTAATGTCATAGAATTATGTAGGAAGTGCCCCCTGCTTCTTCTGGTTCTAGAAGATAATGTGGAGAATTTGTATTTGTTATTATAAATGCTTGGTAGAAATCACCAGTGGAACTGTCTCATCCCAGTGTTTTATTTTTTGAGATGTTGTTTTGGAAGGTTAATTAAGGATTAAATTTCTTTAATAGGTATTCAGATTGTCTACTTCTCCTGTAACTTCTGGTAGTTTGTATCTTTCACGGAATCAGACTTTCATTTAAGTAATGCAATTCATAGCCATAGAACTGTTTGTAATGTTCTTCTATTATGTTCTTTTAGTGCTAGAGAATCAGTAATGATTACCCATGTTTTATTTCTGACATTGACAATTTGTGTTTTCTCTACTATCATTACGTGTGTAAAGATTTATCAACTTCATTGACCTTTTAAAAGAAACAGCTTTTGGTTTCATTGACTTTCTTAATTGTTGTCCTATTTCCAACCATTGGTTCCTGCTGTTTTTTTACTCTTTTACTTTAGGTTTAAATTGCTCTTCTTGCTTTAATTTTGTAAACTATAAATAGGTTATTGATTTTAGCTCTTTCTTCTCTTGTATTATATGTATTTAATGTTACATATTTTCCTCTAAGCACTGCTTTTGCTGGATGTCAGTTTTTTCCAGCTATTTTTTCTGCTGTTGATTTATAATTTAATTCTGCTGTGGTCTGAGAATATATCAGGTTATCAGGAAAGTCATAGAAAAAAATTCTATGTAAAAATACCTCATGACTTTCCTGACTTCTTAATACTTTGTATGATTTCTATTGGCCTAAAATTTTTACTGTGTGATTCATGTTTCAAAATATGATCTAGCTTAGTGGATGTTCCATGTGAGCTTAGTAAGAGTATATGTATTCTGCTTTCTTTTGGATGACATATTCTCTAAATGTCAATTAGATCAAGTCTATTGGCAATGCTATTCAAATAGTGTGTAGCCTACTGATTTTCTACCTACTTACTATATTAATTACTGACAGAAAGGTAATAAAGCAGTAACCACGTTGTTTTGTTTTAATTTGTTTTGTTTTGAGAGAGATTTTTGCTATAGGGTACATGTGCTCACCAGACAGAGAGAGACAGAAAGACAGAAAGTGAGAAATCTCTTCCTGAAGGGATGGTTATGCCACAATCCCTTCTCCTTCATTCTCCTTTTGGGATTTTGGGTATGCACGCACATGCACCAGGCATGAGTTGTAAGCCACCAGATCCAGGACCTGAAGCACAGTCAAATACATGAAAGTCCAGCAATGTAACCATTATTCCATCTGCTGGTCCCCAGTGACCATGTTTTGATCTTTGAAATAAAATCACCTCCAATACTGTAGATCCAAGTTCCCTTGGAATATGTTCCAATTGCCCTTTTGTGAATAATCAATATAAGTATCCATAAAAAAATGATAGTAATCAATATCTTAGAAATACTAAGGAACTTTTTTTATTATATTGGGTCATCGGAAAAGTCATTACGTGTTTTTCTGTGGTTTTCTATGCAAAAATGCATCTTGACTTTTCCAATAACCCAGTATGAAAAATAAAATAATCTGAGCACCTAATTATGAAGGGTATTGTGGAATCAGGAAAAAAAATGAATGAGATTATTTCTAGAATTCTTTAAACTCCAGGATTCTGTCACACTTCATGAAGTCTCTTGGTGGGCTTTTTGTTTGTTTATTTTACTTTTCTACTTCCGTGTTCTCATTCTTGTTCATGTCTCACGGTCCTGCTACTGTGTCCTCTATAATAGAGATTACCTGTTAAATAAAACCTAATTTATGATACAAACGTATACTTACTGGGAAAACGAATGGGTCAAATATCTTTCTAGTTTTCCCAAGGTCATCATTTACTATGAAGTGACTGTCTCAAAACATTCAAGTCAAGGAGAAAGCAATCTATATCACCTATTAGCCAGATTAAGTAGAGAATCTGAAAAAACTGGAGACAAATAAGGAATCTTTATCAATATTTCTGGCTAAAACAGTAATTTTTCTTTCTTTTTCTGGAGTGAAACTAAAAAATAAAAAATAAATTAAATTAAATTTAAAAATGAACTCTCTGAGACACCTGAAATTCTCTAGTACAGAAGATTCTGCCAAGTGTTGTCAGAGAGTCCAGGGAGGACTTACTCTGTTGCTATTTTCACTTTTATTCCAGAAAAATAAAGAGCTTGGGGAAAGTTTGACAAAAGACTCTTTATTGATGTGTGTAAATCAGTCATGCAGATTATCATATGTCTTTTGCCAAATACTAACATGATTTCCTAAGCCTTTCATATTGACTTACTCTTTGTTGAGTTTTCTTGGATTCTCTGACTTTTAAGACATTTTAGTAGCATGACTGACTTACACACATTGATTAGGATGAATAGAAAACTCTGGCACAAAGATGGACATGTGTACTGTTAAAAGGACAGAAAATTTGAAATCAGAATTGTCATGGAAAACCAGGAAAGTATAGTTGCTATGGACAGCTCACTTTTTCCACAAGGACTTCCTTTTGAGAGACTCTCATAACTGTTCATCAGTTCTCAGAGCTTCGTGTTAGATGGACGAATGACCAGATTTTCATTCCACGTTGTTGTAGACAAGCATGAGAAATCACGAGGTTTTAATTTTTTGCTCAAGGAACAGGACTGTTCTCATTCCAGTTCCTATTCACTGCCTAAGCAGTTTCATAGCCTGTGATATTTAAATTGCTGCTTAAATGTTTTATTTAATGATGAATGGCTTTTGCCATCTTAGATGGAAAATAGCTTTGGCCATTTTCTTGCTTGAATAACCAGTGTCTCTGGGAGGGTAGACTTATTCTTCAAGGGCCTCAAATGAGAGATCTGTTTTAAACATATTTTCAAGTGCAAATTAGCTTTCCTAAAGGGAGAAAGAAAGAAAACAAAATCTCAATTTCCTGTCCATTAGCCTTCAGCTCATTGCTCTAAAGAAAATGGAAGCTGTTTTTACAAATAACCCTCTGTTATTGTGATATCTATGGAAATGTCCTACAATCTTAAAACAAAATAGAAGCCATAATAAAACAGTAAAACATACTCACAAAAAAATATAACTAGAAGCCTGCCAAGCATTTATAGCTATCTCTTCCAAGAGGAAGACAGTACCATGGGGAAAGATGTCAGAGATGCTAAGAGAAGATAAAACATGGCATTAACTGAGTATGTTAATTAGCTTGGTTTAATCATTTGACAACATATACCTATAAAGAGGAGGGTCTTCAAAAAGTTCAAGAAAACTATACATTATGGAAAAATCTATGCATGAATTTCAAATTTTTTGCACCAAAAAAACCTTACGGTTTCCATTTTTCCAAACTTTTTAAAGTCCCTTCATATATCAAAACATCACATTGTATGCCATAAAAGTATACCATTTTTATTTGTCAATTGAACCGTACTAAAGCTGAAAATATAAACAGCCCTCCATGTTATCTAATCACTTGGTCCAGTGAAGAGCAAATCATTTTGCAGTAAGTCAAGATATAAGATGTAAATGCAGTCAGTTAATGTCTGTGTCTCAGTCTCCCTACCTATGAAATGACTCGTTGATCTGTTTGGCCTTTTATGACAGGCTTTTGTGATTTGAACAGATCCTTCTGTGCTGCTTGAGTTTAAATAGGAGCAAGCATTTTTTTTTTTTTTTTTTTTTTTTAGTTCACTCACTATAGGGTGTGTGCACTTGCCAGAGAGAGAGAGGAAAAGAGAGAAATCACCCCTCACAGAGCATGGCCATGCAACAGTCCCTTTTCCCCCATTCTCCTATTGGGATTTTGGGCATGCACACTTTAAACATCTGGCATTTTTGTTAAGCTGCACAGACTGGGACTTGAATAGCACAGTCGGCCATGTGCAATCCAGCCACCTTAACCTCCACACCATCAAGGGGACTTCAAAAAACTAGTGGCAAAATGGAATTAAGTACAAGTCCATTCAACATTTGATATTTTTGGTGCAAAAAAAAATCAAAATCTAGACAGCTTGTTTCAAAATACAGATTTTCCACAAACCTTCCAAGGACCCCCTAGTATTTGGTGACCTCATTCCCACTGAGGGATCTGTTCCTCTCTCCTCTTCTGCATGCTTCCCAGGACTTGGTTGTTCCTAGAGCTTTTTTGCTGACAGTGAAATCTTTCCACTCACTGCTCAGAATCTTTCACAGATGTTCCCTGAATCAACAGAGTAGCAGCTGCTGCCTGGTCAGTAAGAGCCTGAGGAATCTGCTGGTGTCTTTTCATCTTGGCAAATATCATTCAGATAAGCAAATAACTTTTCAAAAATCCCAGAAGAACCTATTTATGTGATCGTTTCCCTGTCACTTTCTTTTCAGGAACTTGTCTTCATTTTTGATGTTTTTATCACCAGGGATAAAGATTTAGAAGTGATCCATAAATTCAAAAGAAGGCAGTAATTGCCTTCAGAGTTGAGAGTAACATGTAAAGCCAGTGTGAAACACTGAATGGCCCAAATCTGTAATAGCTGCTTTCTACTGCACGTCCACATTGTACACCGGGCAGAAAGACACCCTCGCAGGTATGCCTGCGAGCAGAGTGCAGGAGATATGAGTCTTGAGACTGAGCTCTATTTTGCTGAAATGAGGTTAGAAAACAATCTAAGGAAAAAGTTATGTTTTCCTAAAACAAAAATTGAGTTTTGGCACCAAACTATTGTACATGCTGTTTAAATAAGATTTGAGCACTTTCAAGTGATTGCAGGTTTTGATTTTCTGTTTGTAATTCCCTTTTGCAATTTCCCCGTGCCTGCTGGCCCAAGGTTAAGAAAGGAAGATATATCTGATGTGATTTATTTTATTACCTACATATTTTATATACAATTTCAATAGCTAAGTCTATTATCAGCCTCAAAGAAGGGGCTCTGAAAAAGTTAAGCAGTGGCTTAATGTGTTTATTTGCAGAACACACACATGAAAAGGATATAGTAATATATGATCACTATTATATATTGCAATATATTGGGTCATCGGAAAAGTCATGATACATTTTTGCATAGAAAAACACAGAAAGGTACATCATGACTTTCCCAATGGCCCAATATATTAACATAACATAAAATACATGCAAGTAATTATCTATTAACAAAAGTGGAGGATGAAAAGACCTGCATTAGATGCAAAGGAACTTGTATTCTAGTCCTGTCACAAAGCTTATTTGAAAATGTCATTTCAATTCTCCCCCCCGTTTCCTCATCATTCTGTAAAATAGTGGTGATATCATCTGACCTACTTACTTTACAGGCTCAATTGAGGAAGTGTTCTAGGAAGCACATTTTAAATGTGCAGAAGTCCAGTGACATCCTTGGGCTGCACAATCGTGAAGAAATGTACATTCATTCTGCTCCAGGCCCCCGTCTGTAAATATTCACATGATTTGAAGCAAATAGAAGGTATAAAAATTCAGAATCACATTTATAAGAGGGAGGATGACTTTCCTGCCTAAAAAGCATCATTATGGAATGGATTTCAATAGCAAGTTCCAGTGAATTTTGAAAGGTTTCCATTTTCAGGAGCATGCTTATTGTATAAAGCAGAGTGTGTATTTTAAAGCCATGCTACTCAGCCCTCATGGTTCAACAGAATCACCTGAGTTCCACCCCAAGCTTCTGATTCATTTGCTCTGAAATGAGGCTTAGATGTGGTTTTGTTTTAAGCTCCCCTGAGATTCTAATGGGCAGCCAGATTTTATAGCATGATCTATGAATTTGAAGATAAAATATTTAACATGCTTTCAGCAGAAGTGACTGTATTGACATGACTACATCCAAGTAAATATTGTAAGCATTTAATTTGAACCATATAGGAGACTATCAAAGCATACACACACACACACACACACACACACACACACACACACAAACACACACACAAGGATGATCTCCCCTGTCCCAGTTTTTCTTTTACCCTCAAGGTATACAAGCCCATCAGATAAGTGGAGATTACAATTTCCTGCTATATTGTACATCAGTTCAGATTAAACCCCTTGGAGGAAATTTCATTTCCTTTTTCTATATGAAATTGTCCTTTAAACAAGTACATTTTAGGTAAAAAGCTTTCCTATTTGATCTGTTCAGTACCTCTTTATTGCAATAAAAACTGTATGGTCCAAAGTAAATTCACATGCTCTTCAACATGAGGAGTAAAACTGTTTTGGGTATCTCATGTACCTACTGGCTCTGTTTTTTCTATCTGTCCTTCAGCCTTTCAAATTAGTGGCAGTGCCTTGAATATTGAGGTGGAATCATTTTATGTATCCCACTCTTTAAAAGCATAACATGTAGAATTCAAAAACTGCTAAAAATAAGGAATGTTGCATTTGACCAGAACATGCTTCATGGGAAATTAAAGTTTGGCTTCTGTTTACAAATGAGATTAAGGCAGAAGTCTTTAATTAAAGTAGTTCAGAGCCACCCGTAACATAAGGCTAGTTGCAGCAAGAGATCTGTTTTCTCCCCTAGAAGGCTTTCATGTTTTTGTGGGATTTTGCTGATCTCTTCCCTTTCAGAACAAGAGGAAAGTGTTTGTTTTGGCCTTAGTGTGGAGCCAGATCATTTTCTCAGGCCAGTGGGGGAGATGGAGAAGGAACATCAAAGAAGATTCCTATCCCATCTATCCCTGCCTCTATCAATCCAGTAAGTTGAAAGAGTTATTTCGGCTGCCTTGCCTATGGGGTAGCACTTCTGCCTTGCCTATGGGGTAGCACTTCTGCCTTGCCTATGGGGTAGCACTTCTGTCTTTCCTCTCAGGTCATTGTTCTCCCTTCCATTAAGAGGAAGGGGTAAAACTGTTCACCCATCTCTCACAGGAGTGCACCACCTGCTCTGTACACTTTTCCTTAATAAACTTGCTTTCGCTCTCCCTCAAAAATCAATCCACCTTATTCATCTCCATTAGGTTCCTTCACCATGTAGAAAAAGGAGATTATATGATATATATGTATAGTGTGTGTATGTGTGTATATATATATATATATATATATATATACTGTATACACACACACACACACACACACACATTTTATGTACCCCACTCTAAAAGCATGACATATAAAAGCATGACAAAAGCTGCTAAAGAGAAGGAATGCTGATTTTGATCAGAAGATGTCTTATGAGAAATTAAAGCTTGGCTTCTGTTTAATAATGAGATTAAGACAGAAGTATTTAATTTAATATATATATGTATATACATATATACACTCACACACATATTTAATTATTGTCTCAATAATTTCTTTTATATATGTGTGCATGTATCTATCTATCTATAGATAGATAGATAGATAGATAGATAGATAGATAAACAACAATTTCTATTAGGTCATCAGGAAAGGCATGACATATTTTTCTATGCAAAAATGTGTTATGACTTTCCCAATGGCCCAATATAAGTGTGCATGTACACATAACAGGGCTAAAATATGTGTTCACCTGAGACACAGATACACACACTTGCTCTTAAAAACTATCCAATGTAAGTGGCAACGGAAGATAGTAGCACTACTAGGTAGTTTAATATTCTCCAGGAAAGCCAGAGAGCAACATCCTGGATCTACACAACCAGGAAAACAGCCCAAACACACAGCAGGGTTCTCTCCAATAAAAAAACCCTGGCTTTGGATGCTCAGTACCCTTGTGACATGGGGCTGAATCCTAGAACTCTGCCACTGGCAGCTCTAGAGCTCTTTGGAAGAATGACTTGCTGGCACATGGCCATCTCCTTGTACTTATCACTTTTGGATCCACAGCTTTGAAAGCCACTCTGATTGCAGATGCCAGTTTTATATTTAGGTCTGCAATCCATGTTGAATTAATTTTTAAAAATTAAAATTAAATTTTGCTCATTGCAAACAAGAACAGCCAACATTTATTGATTATTGCTTGCATGCCAGGCATTCTTTTAAAGACTTTGCTTTCATGAATGCATTTGATTCTCACAATAACCCAATGAGGTGGGTGATATTATTGTCCCTACTTTGTAAATAAGGAAACTGAGACATGGATGTATTTGGTAAGTTGGCCAAGGAAGAAAAGAGGCAGAATTCATACAAGTGCTTCACCTTTCCATCTTTCTTTTGCAAACCACATACTGGAAAATAGTTTGGCTACTTCTTACAAAATTAAGCAGTTGCATTCTTAGACATGTATCTCAGATAATGAAAACTTAAAATCTCACAACAAATGTTCATAGCAGCTTTTCGTTACAAGACTTTCCCTCTCATCATAAACAACAAATGATGATAGAACAATTAGACATCCATATGCAAAAACACGAACTTTGATTCTCACACCACATTTTAAAAATTAATTCAACATGATTGCAGACCTAAATATAAAACTTAACAAAACTTCAGGAAGAAAGCATGGGGGAAAATCATGTAACTTTGGGTAGACAGAGATTTCTTAGATGTGATGCTGAAACTATGGATCAAAAAATTGGGAACTTGAACTTAATTAAAATAAAACATGAAACAAAACATAAAAAGTATCTTCTCTTTGAAAGGCATCATTAAGAGAATAAAACAACATGTTACAGACTGGGAGAAAATATTATAAATCATCTCTCTGATAAATGAATTATATCCACAATATATAAAGAACTCTCAAAACTAAACAATAAGAAAGCAAACAACCTATTTGTTTAAAAATGTGCTAAAGATTTGAGCAAGCATATCACCAAAGAAGACATGTGGATGACCAATGTGTACATGAAAATACTCTTAACAGCATAAATCATTGGAGATATACAACTTAAAACTATAATAAATTAACCCTACACAGCTGTTAAAATGGCTACAATTGAATGACTTTACTATAGTAAGTGTGGGTGAGGATCTAGAACTAGAATGCTTATAAACTATTGGTTGAAATGGAAAATGGTACAGTTACTTTAAAAAATATTTTGGTAGTTTCTTAAAAAGCTAAATGTGTCTACCATATGATGTAACCATTCTACTTTTTGGATTTACTCAAGCAAGAAGAATTCATATTTCTATGCAAATATATTTACATGAATGTCCATATAGCTTTATATATAATAGTCAAAACTGGAAACAAGCCAGATGCCCTTCCAAAGGTGTATGGTTATACCAACATATGGATACAATGGAAGACTTCTAAGCAACAAAAAGAAACAAACTACTGATTTATGAAAAACTTAGATGAATTTCAAGGGAATTATATTGAGAGAAAAATGTCAATGCCTGGTTACATGCTATGTGACTATATAAGGTTCTTTAAGTGAAAAAATTATTTTAAGTATGAAGAATAAATTAATGGTTTCTGCAGTTAGGGACAGGAAGGGGGCACAGGAGAGAGGTGGGTGGTTA
Source organism: Tupaia belangeri chinensis (assembly GCF_000334495.1). NCBI lineage: Eukaryota > Metazoa > Chordata > Mammalia > Scandentia > Tupaiidae > Tupaia > Tupaia belangeri. The sequence goes on along the minus strand of NW_006159757.1, from coordinate 2,920,906 downwards.
TAAAAGGACCACAGGAGGAATCTTCATGGTGATAGAGTAGTTTTTATCTTGACTGTGTGGGTGAACATGCAGCTCTGTACATGTGTTAAAGTTATACAGACCTAAATATACATACATGCAACCCAGTGAAAGCATACAAAACTGAAGACATCTGAATAAGATCCAAAGATGGAATCCATGCCAATATACCAGATATAATATAACAGTTTCACAAGATGTTACTTTGGAGAAAAGTACACAGGATCTCTGTATTACTTCTTACAACTGGAGGTCATTCTACAGTTATCTCAAAATGAGAAATTTAATTAAAACACACGCACACCAAGACAACAAAATTATATGAGATTTCCTTACCCAGGACTTTACTTTTTAAAACCTGACTTGGAGGCAAGACAGGAGAAATACTATTTTATGCATCCTTTCAGAACACAGAATTAATATGTCAATTTTACTTGTGTGCAGAAGTATTTGTATACACAGGATACAATAATGAATCAGTATTTTAACTTTGTCTTTACCTAGTTTATCTGTCTAGGAGTCTTGATTACAATAATAACTGGCTTAATTATCAGGCTACTGGAAACAAGCAAGGGTATTCAGTAAAAAGATTAGGGAAATTCAGAGAACCCACTGGAAAATCAGATCTGGAGATGAACAGAAATGAGAGCAGCTCTGGAACTCTGGGAAAAAGAACTTCCACCAGAGTAGTACTTCCAGGTTGGAACAGGTGGTGGGCAAGTATGGCATCTGGAAGAATGTGCTCCAACCATTCTTCAGCCATAACATCACCCATTTATGAGTCAAAATCCAGGAAAAAAATTTAAAAACCTTGTTGAACAACTTAAGTGATGTACCTTCCTCCTGGTCACAAAGAGATAAGGTGTCCTTGATGAGAGGTTGACACTAGAATTTAATATCACAGTAAATTATTCAGTGTAGGAGGATTAGCTCCCCTTAAGAAAATAGGACACCATTAGGAAGGGGAACCGGATGCAGATAGGTCAGATAACAACCATCCACTTCAAGGAGGACGTTAAAAGCAAGAATAAGGTCTACAAGTAGACAAAAGTCAGAGTTGGAGTACTTAACAACAGAGAGGCTATTTTCCTACCCCACAAATACCCTCTTTGTTGTTGTTTCTAAAGCACCATCATTGGGAGCATTTTAAGCATTAACCCTCACTTGGTATTCTGTTTAAAATACTCATTCTCCTGGTAGAGCCAAAACACCAAGTTATCATTACTTAATATAAATATCAGATTTGTCTAGAAACACATACTAGGGAGGGCACTGAGCCATGTGAGCACAGAACCCAGAACACTGAAGTTAACAGAATGGCTGCATCTGTTCTCATTTGTCCACAGCTGGCCCCAACTAGGGAATAACTTAGAGGTAGTGACCTGTTTTAGATGTTGTCAGTCCCAAGCTTAGAAAAGCTGCAAGATCGGGAACCAGCAGTTAACGTAATGGCTATGTCGCTGGACTCCCACATAGTCGGCCGCGGTTCGTGTCCCGGACCCGGTGGCTTAAAACTCACGCCGGGCGCGTGTGCGTGCGTGCCCAAGATCCTGAGAGGAGAATGGAGGAGAAGGGATTGCAGCGTGACCATCCCCCCTGGGGGGTGATTTCTCGCTTTCTGTCTCTATGTCTCTCTCTGTCTGTCTGGCGAGCGCACGCGCCCTACAGTGAAAATCTCTCCAAAAAAAAAAGAAAAGCTGCAAGATCAGGGTGGTCAAGTTATGTATGCGATGTGACCCATAATGACATGCTGATTCCGCAAATGGCTCCTTCTAAATGACCATTGGTTCTAGAAGGGAGTTGATAGTACTGTGCAGCTAAAAGGCCACAGGTGAGTCATTGGTTCTATTCAAACATAAACCAAATATACTCCTGGATCCATCTGACATAATAACTTATTCAATGAAATGCATCTGAGGATCCAAAAATAATCACTGGCGAAAATGAAACTAGTCTTATTTGCATATCCCAACAGTATAAGATTAAAGGAATTGTTCCATTCATGACCCACAAAATGTCCATCTTTCTCCCTCTCTCCCTTTTGCTTCTCCACCACACTGCAAACCTGAATGCTCCTGCTCTTTGCCTCCAACTTCCACTGTCAATTCAAAACTTATTCTCACCTCCATCTTTCTGCCCACTGGTCTGTTCCACTTTCATACATAAATAGAAAAACCTCTGACTCCAAGACTCCACCATTATCTCACCTCCCCTGCTGGTTTAACCATACAAAGATTCCTTTTTTCTTTCTTTTTTTTTTGGAGAGGTTTTTGCTATAGGGCACATGCGCTCGCCAGAGAGACAGAGAGATAGAAAGCGAGAAATCACCCCCCCAGGGGGGATGGCCATGCCGCAGCCCCTTTTCCTTCAATCTCCTCTCAGGATCCTGGGCACACACGCACACGCGCCCAGAGTGAGTTCAAGCCACCGGGTCCAGGACTCAAACCACAGTCGACTACACGGGAGACCAGTGACATAGCCATTATGCCAGCGCTGGTCCCAACCATACAAGGATTTAACCCTATATGAGAGGGCAGAAAGTTGGTTCTGTGTGAACAAATAAAGGGGACAGACTCCCTGTGTCCCGGTTGAATAAGCAAGTTCACATCCAAAGTGAGAGCATAGCTCTGCTGAACAGACAAAAGCCTGTCAAAGGCAGTCTCACCTGCTGGAAAACTTCATCTATGGTCACTACCGAGTATAGGTCCCCCTGCCTCTCTGGTTCCTGAATCATTACCACCTTGTGGACTCCAGTCACAGTGAAAATCCATGCAGGATGCACAAGCTTTATCCGTTTTCATGGTGCTCACATGGAGGGTCTTCAGGCCCCCTCGGCACCTCAAGATGCCCATTTGGCACCCAGCCTTGTCACATGGAGATGCTTTTGGCATCCCATCTGCAAGTGTGATCAAGTGTAAAAGAGGATGTGGTACCAAAGTGACACTGCTGTCACCTAGGATGGGCTTCCTGCAGCTGACATTTGTACACACAACTGCGATGCCCAGCCTGCCCATTGTAATCCATTGGCACTGGTGTAAGCACTGAGGACAGGGGCTCTGACAACACCAAAGGCCAGAGAGTCCAAAAAGATTTAATCCTTTCATATCATTGGCACATAAATCCTACACAGATTGTGACTTTGAAAGGCTTAGCTACCAGATTTATGATGCAGCCTTTTCCTGACATATACAAAGAAAGAGCTTCCCATTCATTATGTTACAGAAAGTCTCAACAGAGAGGGAAAGAATCAGAGTATTTACCCTAAACCAAGTCATTCTCCATGACCGCAGTTTCCCAGACTTCTCCTAGGGAATGCTAAGATTCTTACAGACATTCTGCATTCATTCCAACTTAAATGATATTTACCAACTCTGCTCAGCCAAGGATATCTAGCAATCAACAAAAGAGACAAAAAGCTGAAAAGGTGGTAAGGAGATCTCAGTTTAGGGAAATTGGATCTAAGAATAATTCTTGTAAGGGTATTTGGGAGCTAAATTCATTATACTCTTTTGATGGATGTATCCAATATTGTCTTCCTAGTTAGTTCATCTTTCCAGAGAATTTAAAATTCCTTAATGTAAGACACAACTAGAATAGCCAAGGTTTCTATTATTAAGGGGGAAGGGAAAAGTAGGAGGTTGATATTTCAGTGACAACTATGGTCAAAACATTAACATTAACTGTATTTTATTTTAATCCTAACACTAACCCTGCTAACCCTGTTGTGCGATTATTAATCTTTTTTTTTTTTTAAAACACAAAGTTGCATTGTTTTCCTAACTGGAAAAAATAGGATGCAAATGTTTTATTTTTAAATTAATAAATTAACCAGCACCAAAACCCAGAATTCAGGAGCCATCAGGTGGCATAGTAGTTAAAGTGTTGAATTCCCGCTTGGCCTTCCATGGTTAGAGTCCTGGACATGAGAGCATACTTTCTCATGATGCCCCCACTCTCTGTCTCTCTCTACTGAGCATATATGCCCTATAGAAAATTATTTAAAATTATCATAATAAATAAAATAAAAATTTAAAAAACAGAATTCATCCACAAGTAATTCATGTGTAGTATTTTTTAAAACTTTCGCTTGCCCTCTTCAGATTTGGATATCCTCTAAAGAAAGTTATCTGCAAAGAGGAAAAGGCAGGTTAAATATTTAGAAGTTTGTAATTTGGGAGGGGAAAAAAAATTACTCCCTTTTGGCCAAAGATTAAAAAAACAATTACTTTATCATATTTGCTATTCTGCTTACTCTAATCATTTGATCAGATACTAAATAATGGAAATACTCTTCTCATTACATGTTTTTTACTTTATTATTCTGATTTCATTAGCCTCTTACTTTAATCCTTAATCAAGAGATAAAAATCCCTATTCTTATTATCACCAGGCCCTCTCCTTCAGCACTGTTTTGCATCCATTCTTATTTTCTCAAAGAGTTTGCTTCTGAAATATCACTTCTCTCAAGCGTCATCCGATTTCCTTAATTGGATCATTCCCATTGGTATAAAATGTTGCTATAGTATCTTCCATCTTCAAATAAAAAATAAGCAAATAGCTATTAATCTTCTGAACTTCTGCTTCCATACTTGATGGGATAATTAGTACTACACTTGCTCTCCCACGATAAACAACCAGATTATTTTACACAATATATAAAACAAGTTTATTGAACATTGGGCAACAGGCAGCATTTTATGTCTTAGAGCAGGGAAACAAATCAGGTAAGCCATGGGATGAGGCCAGCTCTCTGCTACAGAAAGGGGGAAACCCAGCAGAGAACAGCAGTGCCAATGCATTGAATAGACCAAGATTCGAGTGTAGAGAGGCTAGAAGAGCTTTGCAGAGAAAGAGTTAGAAATCCATGAAATCACATCGAGTCTTTGACTAAATTTTAAGTATGGTTACATGATTCAGGCATGATTCAAATAGTTGAGAAACAGCTTTGGATGGGAGAACAAATCACATTTCAAAGATGCATGAATGATGAGATAGAATGTGTGGCCATTTGCAATCTACCTATGAGTCCATCCGAGAAGGCTCGTTGACCATCCTATGATGTCCACTTCACATCACATCACACTCTAAATTCCTGCTTTGTTTTTCTGCATGCCACTTATAAGTACTCAAAATTACATTAGATATTACCTTCTCCATTAGAACATAAACTCCATGACATTCTTTATTTTTTTAGTCCATCATCCAGGGCAGACACATACTACTTGGTCAGCAAATAGCTTTTGAATGAATGAAAGCATACAGAAAAAGATATACTATCTAAAAAATACATAAGATGTATAACCTCTACTTTTCAATAAGACATTTAAATAGCATTATCTATTTACTTCTCTTAGAAGATTCAGAAAGCCAGAAGAGTTTTAAAACAAGGAAGTATGTGATTTTTATCTTACAACTCTCGATAAAGCACTACAGATACAGGTGTAATTTTAAGATTGGGTTAGGACGGTGTGGTCTCTATCTTTTAGAAGATTTTTATGTACCCATGAATGGTCCAATAACTAGCAGATAATTAGTAAATATTTATTTTTCTTTGAAAGACTGACTTTTAGAGACTAAGTTTAAACTCCTCAGTAGGCACTTATAAGAACTGAACAATTTTCAAAAATGTATTATTTAAGTTTTTTCTGTTCCTCTTTCTCTTCACTGGTAGTTTGGCTAGCAGTGTTTGTAAAGACGTATAAGCAAAGCATTAAACAATAAAAAAACAAATTGCACACTCCCTTAAAACTTAATAATCAGAAAAAGGCTTGGTTGAAAAGGCTCGGGTCGGTCAGGGTGGTTAATTTTTATGATCCTAATTAGAATTTAATTTCAGGATTTCTTAATCAAAAGTGATTCAATAGTCTCATTTTGTTGGCTAAGAAGCAAGAGGCTAAATGGAGTGAGGCTTAACACTCCTTTGGAACAGAAGGCTCTGACCAGTTTTTGTATGACCTACTTTCCTAAGCAAGCACGGAAAAGGGGACCAGCCACCAACCTCACAGCTCTGGTCTCTGGTATGAAAAGAAAAGATGAGAGAAATTTAGATGGTTGCTATCATCATTCTTCAATTAATAGTATTTCATACAGAATTTTTTTTCCAATTAACCTGATATCCTATCAAATAATCACACACACACACACACAAGTTTACACCAGCCAGTCTCTCAGATTCAGAGAGCTGTGAATAACCATCTGACTTACCATGAGCTATCAGTCATGTCGTACATAACGCTAAATTGTTTTCCGAATCTTACTATCATTTTTTTTTTGGGGGGGGGATGGTTTAGCTATAGGGCATGTGCGCTTGCCAGAAAGACAGAGAGAGACAGAGAGACAGAAAGCGAGAAATCACCCCCCAGAGGGGATGGTCACGCCGCAATCTCTTTTCCTCCATTCTCTTCTCGGGATCTTGGGCACGCATGCACATGTGCCTGGCGTGAGTTTAAGCCACCAGGTCCAGTACTCGAACCACAGCTGACTATATGGGAGTCCAGCGACATAGCCATTATGCTAACTGCTAGTCCTTTAATTTTTGAGATTTGTACCCAAACACAGATTTAGAGGCTTACAGTCTCAGTTTATAGAAGCATCTATTTATGTCAGTATGGATACTCAGGTAAGTCTGAAGTCTACCAGAAAAGTCTGCCTTCAGCCACTTTTGTAATCATCCAGTTACTCAAGGCTTCCCAGCCCCTTTCCTTACCTATAAATCCTTAATATCTTAAAAGAATTCTATTTTCCTATTTTAAATCATTTTTTAGAGGTTTTTTTTTTTTTTTTAAAGATAGAGTGTTCAAAGTTTATCTCTTGACAATTCTGATTCTCCTAGAAGACGTGATCAAGGCAGATAAAAATGACTCACATCCTTGAGTTTGTGAAACTAAAAGAGGATAATTAATATGCTCCAAGTTAGACAAAGGCTCTTGACTCTCTAACCATTATATAATTAGAAATAATCTTTTAAAAACAATAAGTCTAATAAAAAGAATTGGCAGAGTCAATCTATTTTCTCTTTATTCCCTTTGTGTCATCCTGCTCTTTAAAATGCTCACAGACAAGACTCTTGGGGCATTTAAATGGAAATGAAGCTAGCTCTCCATATTAACATATGACTTCTATCTGTGAAAGGATATTTCTTTGGAAATATTAATGTATCATTTGCAAGGCTGTAAGTTAGACCAGATGGCAGTGAGTGAGGACAGTAAGGTATGTAAAGGCTCTGATATCTGTGTGTTCCGGTTACTAACTGGGTAACGAATTATCACTGAGTCTTGTGGCGTGAAACACTCCTATTTTGCTCACAATTTTGTAGGTCAGGAATTCAAGGAGAACTTGGCTGAGCAGTTGTCACTTAAGGTATCTCACGCAGCTGCAGTCAGGTGTTGGCTGAGCTGTCATAATCTGAAGGCTCTACTGGAGTGTGGATCCAATTTGGCTCACTCACCTGGCTGTAGTTGATGCTGGTTGTCAGCTGGAACTCAGTTGCGCTGTCAATCAGAATGCTCATATGTGGACTTTCCAGGGTCACAGTTTCAACTGCTTCTGTGCAACCTGGTTGGTTTACCGCAAAATAAGCATGGTAAGGGAATGAGGCAGAAGCCACTTGGCCATTTCCATCTTCTCTCCTTCCTTCCTTCCTTCCTTCCTTCCTTTCTTCCTTCCTTTGAGGACAGTAAGGTATGTAAAGGCTCTGATATCTGTGTGTTCCGGTTACTAACTGGGTAACGAATTATCACTGAGTCTTGTGGCGTGAAACACTCCTATTTTGCTCACAATTTTGTAGGTCAGGAATTCAAGGAGAACTTGGCTGAGCAGTTGTCACTTAAGGTATCTCACGCAGCTGCAGTCAGGTGTTGGCTGAGCTGTCATAATCTGAAGGCTCTACTGGAGTGTGGATCCAATTTGGCTCACTCACCTGGCTGTAGTTGATGCTGGTTGTCAGCTGGAACTCAGTTGCGCTGTCAATCAGAATGCTCATATGTGGACTTTCCAGGGTCACAGTTTCAACTGCTTCTGTGCAACCTGGTTGGTTTACCGCAAAATAAGCATGGTAAGGGAATGAGGCAGAAGCCACTTGGCCATTTCCATCTTCTCTCCTTCCTTCCTTCCTTCCTTCCTTTCTTCCTTCCTTTCTTTCTTTCTTTCTTTCTTATTTTTTTTTAAGGCCACAGGGATGTGAAAAAAAAAAAAAGGGAGAGATAAAGCACCACCACTCTCAACAGGGCTAATGACACCACAATCCTTTTGTGTGTGTGTGTGTGTTGGGGGTCATATTTTTTAATTAATTTTTTAAATTATTATTCATACATTATATCACTATACATCATTTAGATTGTGAAGAGACTTTACCCAGCAGGATATACACTGCAGTTCAGCCCCGTTGAGACTATTCTACACATTCTCATCAACAGATAAAAAACATTATCTGGGTGCCACAAGTGTCTTCCCTATTTCCCCCCCAAATTTCCTACTCTCAACAGGGCTAATGACACCACAATCCTTTTGTGTGTGTGTGTGTGTTGGGGGTCATATTTTTTAATTAATTTTTTAAATTATTATTCATACATTATATCACTATACATCATTTAGATTGTGAAGAGACTTTACCCAGCAGGATATACACTGCAGTTCAGCCCAGTTGAGACTATTCTACACATTCTCCTCAACAGATAAAAAACATTATCTGTGTGCCACGAGTGTCTTCCCTATTTCCCCCCCAAATTTCCTTTCTTACACTCTTCCCCTCCCCAGTTCTTCACTCCAACAGGATCCTGGGCACTTTCACCTTACATGTTTTTCAAGCTTCCAGTGCCAAGCCTCAGACTCTGGTTAAACACGTGGGATCTGGGTTCCTCTGCATGGTGTTTAATAGCTGTGCAGGGAGTCGGATTTATACTTGGCTGTTTCTGAGCCAACCTCAGAAGCCACTCAGCACCACTTCCACTGTATTTTGGTGGTTGCAGTGTGTCATTAGGGTCACTGCAAATTCAAGAGGAGAGCACAGGAACCCCACCTTTCAATAATTTACACATATGCTTTACAATCAACATAGCATTAAAGTTGAGAGTGCCTGCTTTAGTTTTTTTTAAATATTAAACCTCTTTTCTCAGTTGATACAGAAAAACAACTTGCTCCTTTTCATCAGCTTTATAATAAACTGTTTACCATGAGGTTTCACTTTGCCTCTTTAAATTATCATGTGCACAAACTTTTTGAATACAGTGTATCTGATGTTTTGATACATGTAACTTTGGGGGGGTGATTAAGAATCATGGATTTATTTTTTATAACTCTTCAGCTATTGCTCTTGTGTATCCTGGCATCACCATGTGTGTCAGTCCATATCAGTAAAGATGGATGATTAGGAAATGTCAGATTTCAAAAAATAAATGTTTTAGAATTCCGTGATAAATAAATGCTGCTTTGGAAATATTAAAATTTCTTCTCATGTAGACTATATAAATCAATAAAATTCATTTTATCTTTATTCTAATTAAAATATTCATAATCATACAAAAACAATTTTTATTCAAAATTCTTGATTTTTTAAGGTCTTTTCCCTAGAGCTTGTACACTTGCTGGAGAGAGACGGAGAGAAGCAAAGTGATAAATAATCCCCCAGGGGGATGGCTACACTGCAATTCCATCTCCTCCATTTTCCACTCAGAATTTTGGGCAAGAGCACACACACACTTGGCATGATTGTCAAGCCACCAGGCTCAGGACTTAAACTGTGGTAAGCCACGTGCTAGTCCAGCACCTTAACCACAGCATCAACTGCTGATCCCCAAAATTCTTCTTTTAATTTACTCCAAGTACACTAGACTGTGTTAAAGATATTATTTTCAGAAAACAGATTCTAAAGGATTTTTTTTCTTTAAAGCGAACTTACAATGTTCAAAGCTGTAGATTGCTAAATCATTGCTAGAGTTACTTTTAAGTATTATACTAAAAGTCACCCACATAAGCTCTGAGCAGAAAAACTATTGAGAGAAGAATTGTTAGATTTTTCTGACTCATGGAGACATGAACACAAAGGAGACATCTATATAGTCTCAAGAAGGGTTGCCTAATGTAACCTCTTCTTTTATAAATAAAAATAAATCCATGCATACTTACAGGCACTTCAATAATGAGCAATGAATGAGGGAGGGTGTAAATGCCCATTGTCTACGAGTTAAAAATGCTGCATGGACTCTGGACACTGGGTTGGCCTACAGTCCCATAACTGGCCAAAACTAGCCTGGATAACAGCGACAGACCTGGTACTGACCCCTGACTGCTGCTTGGAGAGCTAATGTACCAAGAAGGCTGAGTGATGACCTCCACTGTAGGGAGGGAGTGTAAATGCTGGCTGCAGCAGAGTGACCAATCAGAACAGTACCAGTTTCGATAATGGCCCAATGGGACTGCTGCTTGAGTTGATCAAAAAGAGCCGAATTCATTTCAGTTCTTCCTTTACATACACAGACCCATTGAAGACTTGAGAGGAAATTATTTCCCTGAAAAAGTCTATCACTGAACATATGCAAGGAGACAATCTTTTGAGTAAGCCCACACCCTGACTTCAGGATGATGTCATCTGTAATAAAGCCTTGTTGTCTTGATAAACCCAATAGGTCAGCAAGTGGCTTTTCCAGAAGCAACTGATTCTCAGTCCATCCTAGTTTGATTCTGTAACAATCTAAGAGAGGACTCAGATACAGGACAGATTAACCAGTAAGACAGAATTTAGGATGAGTTAAAATAGAACATTCATATTTACGACTGAGAATTAAAACCATATGAAACTAAGTTGAAATTCATAGTAATTAATAAAGAGAATATATTTCTTTTAGTCTAAATGTGAAAATTTTGTGTTAAGTCATAAGAAAAATCTTGTAAACAAAAATCTCACATGAATCCAGATTAAAAAGTCACCATTTGGGTCAGCCCATAGTATAGCAGTTAAAAACAGTGCATAGGGGTCTGGATTTCACATAGCTGAGTAAATTTCAAATCCCAGCCCTGCTATCTTGAAAACACACCAGGCATGTGCACAGGAGTGCCCCAAATCCTGGTGAGATGAAGAAATGAAGAAAAAGGGATTTCAACGTGACCACACCCCATTGCGAGTGCGCTCTCTCTCTCTCGCTCTCTCTCTCTCTCTCTCTCCCCCTCCTCTCTCTCTCTGACACATACATGTATGCCCCCTGACAATTAAAAAGAAAGTCACCCTTTACCTTTTGCCTGGATTATTACTATCACCTTCTAACTCTGTTCCATGTTTTCAGCCTTGGCAGCAAAATTATTTTTTTGAAGTCAAAGACAGTCTTAGAACTTTCCAGGTGCAAAGCAAAGGCCTGACAATGACCTATGGGCTCCACATGCCCTTGTTTACCACCTCTCCCTGACTCGTTCACCTTCTCCTACCCTAGGATCTGATACTATCCCAGTTACCTGGGATTCCCAGCCCTCTTTCCTGCACAAGAACTCCTGGCCCACTCTTTTCTTTTCTGCCTTTGGGGAATGAAATAAGAGGAATGTATAAGAGACAGTTAAAATTTAGGTCTGGAAATCATAAGAGAGTTCTGGAGATTTCGACATGGAAGTCCTGAGAATTATTTTCACGAGAATAGAAATCCATGGAGAAAGGACATCATTAGAAGAGAAAAATGTGTAAGGATGAAGCCTGGAGGAGTGAAGGGTGAGTAGAAAGAAAGAGAAAGAGAGAGAATACCAGGAGAGATACAAACAAATGGGGGGGAAAATTATGACAACCAAAGGAAATGTGATATTCCAAGAAGTAGTAGTGACTGGGCAATAGGGTCACATTTTTCAGTGTGAGTTAGCATTATTCTTCAACATTTTTTAGCTTCTCAATTTAAGAAACAAAGAAGAAGTGTGACTTAATTTGTCAATAGATTTAGGATTTCTCCATTGTCAAAGAATTTTTTAAAAAGGACGAAAAAAATCAGAGCTTAATAGAAGATACAATGTCAGTTTTATTAACCTTATAGGGTGAAAAAAAGACACTGGTGAAGAAATTCACTGACTAGTTACTGAAAGACTGAATCAGAGGCAATTAAGTGTTAGGAAAATTAATACAAGCTGTGCTCATGAATAATTTAAAACTAACACTCTTGATAGAGAGAAATGAGTCCATACTCTGTACAGAGTTGGGTGTTTAATATATCCTTGCTTTCAGGCAGATCCAGCAAAGTTGGGTGTTTCGAGTCACTTGGAGATCTTTATCAGCTTCAGTTATTTGAGTCAATTGCAATAAAACACAACATGCCATTTTGATACCACCCCCCAGCCTCAGCCAGCCCTGGTTCATGGGCTTGGTTGCACCTGGCATTTCAGGGATGTCTCTTGATGCCAACTCAGAACCCTTGCAGGGCATCACATTTTACTGTTGCTACACCATGGGGCCACTCCTGTCTCTTCCCATAAGGGCACTAATCTCATCATGGGGGCCCATTCTTATGACCTCGTCTAACCCTAATAACCTTCCAAAGGCCCCATCACCTGAGACATCAGGACTTCAGCATGGGAATTTTGGGGAAACATAAACATTCAATCCTTAAAAGACCAGCTTTAATCTCCATGTTCATAGTATTTCACGTGTCCTTTTTCCTTCAGGGAAAGAATATTGAAATTTTGAAGCCCCTTTTTGTCCCCAGATTCTATCATCTAGAATGAAAAATATATACATGCACGATATAGTCGTTTCCCTTCGTAAAATGAAAAGCCTTGGGTGCTTTCAAAATCTTTTAGTGTGTTGTTGTTTTGATATAGCACACTTAATTTGCTGTATCATTGTATATTCATGTTAAACATCCATTCTAATAAGTATCCTTAGAAGGAAAAATTAGGAAAATTATTTTTCCCCTGTTAGATCATTTTCATTCACCAAACAGAATCACCATTAAACAGAATTCACCATGTGCTTCACGTTTCATATGTTCTCAGTAGGAAACATGGTCTGCTTCCTACTGTATTCAAGGAAAAATACGGAAGGGAGGCATCTAGTGACTGATGTAACACCTACAAATGCAAACAGGATTATCACTGAAGCCGCCTGGATGAAGAATGTCACAGACCAGAGTTCAAGTGGTACAGAATATGTTAGTGCTTTTGTTTCTGTCTCAAAAATACAACCCTGCATTTTAATACCAATTATTACATATTCATCTTTCCTAATTCTCCTGAAATAAAATATATTAATGTGTTCTCATTTAATAGAAATAGAACAGGCTACAATGCTTCTAAATTTAATGAAATCTTTCAAATCTATATTACAATTCTGAGAGTGAGTCACCAAGAACTTTATTACCCTATAGTCACATCTAAGTCATTCTCAATCAGTTTTTATTGCATGAATGGAAAAAATATTAATATAGTTTAGTACACTAAGTAATGGCTCAAAAATTCTCAGGTTTGCTTTGCCTAGCAGATAAAAACTTTGTGTCTTATTTCAAACCCATTAGGTTGAAATCCCCTGAGGATTATTTTCATTCATATTCCCAGTAACCTTTTCTTTCTGTTGCGCTAATTCATTCATTTTTGTTACTACCCTAAAGCAAAATGAGAAAAAGAGAAAAAATACAGAGAGTGTTTGAAAACTGAACTGGGAAAGAAAAAAGAGAGAAAGAGAGAAAAGAATATGAAGCCTATTTTGGTCCTAGATTGTAATGTCCTAGCTATACTATTGGGTAAATTGAGAGGATGAAATATTTCTTACAAGTTTTTGATTCACTAGCATTCTTTTCAGTGCAGATGTTATAGTATTTGTGACCAAAGGCAAAAGGAAACTGAACATTTGGGGTAGTGTTCCTTGTCCTGTGACTTCCAAGAGGCTTAAGTGGATATATTTACACAGGCCAAGGGAAAGACTGCCCCGACTTCAGTTTCCTCTTTACCATAAACTCACTGAGGAGCACGATCAAAGAGCATCGGTTTTTCCCATTCAAGCAAATAATCTCAGGCTGAGCCATGATGACACAGGCAATAGGGTGCTGCTTCATGATGCTAGAACCATGGGAGAAGGGAAAATACTAAATCAGGATGCTGGATTGACTTGGACACATTGAGTGTGCTTACAATCCTGGATGGCTGAAAGGCTTGGGAAAGGGTCATAGTATGCCAAGAGCTTGGCAAGTTCTCTTGTATGGTTTAAATAATAAATTGCTCCCCAAGATTTTATATCTTGGAATTTGGATGTCCCCCCAAAATCCCCATGTCAGGACTTTATTATATTCTTTTATTTATTTATGTATTTATTTATTTTTTTTTGGAGAGGTTTTCGCTATAGGGCGCGTGCGCTCGCCAGACAGACAGAGAGAGACATAGAGACAGAAAGTGAGAAATCACCCCCCAGGGGGGATGGTCACGCCGCAATCCTTTCTCCTCCATTCCCCTCTCGGGATCTTGGGCATGCACGCACACGCGCCCGGTGTGAGTTTTAAGCCACCGGGTCCGGGATGCAAACCGCGGTCAACTACGTGAGAGCCCAGCGACATAGCCATTACGCTAACTGCTGGTTCCCCAAGACTTTATTATATTCTTAAGTGAAATCTTAATTCCTTCATGGTATCCCAGGGTGGGGACTTTGGGTATGATAATATCGTCAGGCTGGGGCCACGTGATTGAATTCTGAGGTTAGTGTAAATGAGGAAATGAGGCAGACAGCAGCCACATAGATTCCATTCCCTGCTCAGCTAAAAGTTCTGCCTTCCGCCATTTTGTGATACCTTTGGACTTTGTAGCCACCAGACTCATGAATTTTGTGAATAAACCTCTATTTTCTTTGTAAATCATCCACTCTCATTTATTTCAGTTAGCAATGCAGTAACAGACTGAGAGTCTTTCTCACTCATTCTTTCTCAATAAGTAAACAAACTTCAAATAATTTCACAATTAATCCTCTTCTTTTCAACTCCATATGTCTGGATAGGGCCTGTGTATTCACATGGCTATGCTTTGCTTACTTCAGCTTGTTTGGTTGTCTCTTCCTTTATACTTGGAATGTCCTGGCATAGAGAAGAGGGAGATGCATGCTTCACAAGTAATAAATCACTTATTGTGAAACCAACAAATGTGCTTCATGCTGCTAATGAAAGCTGGTGGAATTTTCTTCCACTCACATCTTCGAGCTACAGTTATATTGAATAAAGCATAAATGAATAAAGCTACAACAAAAAGAAGTGGATAAAATTAAATTATCTTACTTCTAATAAATAGGCTGTAAGGTTAGTATAGGTAGTGGTATGCTAGTAAATGTTCAACAGCTTACTCTAGGGAAACGGAAGCTCTAATTTACAGTGTCTGCGAATTTCTGTGGTGTAAATATTTCTATCATGGCTGGTTTCAAGCTACCAATGCGATATCACTAAACACAGATATGGAAAGAGACACACACAATCAGCTCTCACAACAGGATGTGTGCAAGCTCCGGATACAGGCAAGTAAAACTTCAGTTCAACCTCCATCCTGGATCTCCTGCTAACCAGAGGTTTTACAAATTACCTACAAGTGGAAATACTAACGTTTTTATTTTTCTTCATATATTTTATCAGTAAAACTCTTAATTACTAGTGTTACTATAAAAAGATATGCCAAATAATTCAATAATATTCTATTTTTGGATCACAACCTATGTTTCCAGCTTTCTCAATCTCTTCCTTCATATAGCTAGTCTTATTGACCTCAGATTTCTGCATCTTCATTACTTTCATTTCTATTAATTAGGCCCCCATAGTTCCATTCTCTTTACCTGCACAGGCTATAATCCATGGCCCATGGCTTCAGCTCCACCTGCCAGAGTCCACGGCTATCTTGTTCTCCTTTCCTTCCACGCTGCTCTTCAAACCCGAGATCCAAGATCAATTCGGTCATATGCTTGCTTTTCTCCTGACCAGGACAGCTGAGCCCAGATGGAGAAAATCCCATCTCCAGGCAGATGGTATTCTTCAGATTTATAGCTTACAACATCAACTGGCCTTCTGGTATGTCAGTGACCTTTGTCTTCATTTCCACATATCTTATATTCCAAATATTTATCCTTCTCTTAAACCTACTATCCCCTTTTTTTTCTTTGAAAATAAATTATATCGCTTCCAAATTCTCACCTCTAATGTTCCAACTTTTCATCCTGAAAATATATTTATAATCTTGCTTATTTTTTTTTAAGTTTCTTCATTTCTTCCATAAGCAAAAGAGAGAGAGAGAGAGAAGAGCCACAACAGGGTCTTTATACCATGATCTATCCCCAGCCTGAGCCAGCTCCAAATCATGAATATCTATGTACCTGATGTATTTAGGGAACTCCTTGTGAACCCAGAACCTTCTCACATGGGTCAGCTTCGCAGCTTCACAGTGTGTTACTGTTGTACCACCATCCAACCCAATCTCACTTATTCTGTATCTTTTCTGCCTTCCTTCTGTCATGGCCAAATTCTTATATCTGTGTTTTGGTACCTGACCCAATTAACTCTTCCTGGTTAATATACCATGCAAAAAAATTAGCAGCTTCTAAGGAACAATGTATTATTATCTTCATACGTTTGCGAGTTGACTGGGTTCAGCTGGGCATTTCTCACTGGGATCTCCCAAATGCTTGAAGTCAGATATTGGCTGGGGCTACAGTCATCTGAGGTCTTGACTGCACTAGATATACAAGATGGCACACTTGCGTGGCTGGCAGGTGATGCTGGCTGGGAGTTCAGCTGGAGTGTGAGTAAGCACCGACATGTGGCCTCTCCATGTGTCGTGGGCTTCTTACAGACTGGGACCAAGTTCTAAGAGAGAGCATACCCAGAGCATGTATTCCAAGAGGCAGGAGGAAGAGGAAAACTAGCTAAAGGTTGTGCTCAGAAATGCAGAGTATGGTGTCTGCTATATTGTACTGGTCAAAGCCATCACGGAGCCCGTGTGGATGCAGGTGGTTGGGATAATAAACTTTAACCCTGATAGGGGAGTAGAAAGGTCAGCTGTAGAAAAGCAGATAAGATGGGAGGTATTGACACTGTCTTTGGGACCTATTATCTGCCACAGAACTACAACTTGCCTAGTTTTCATCTGGTCCCTTCTTGCTGGCTTCTCTTCAGCCATAGCCTGTAAGCCAGCTCTTAGCCTCATGTTATTTTTTAAAAGGTAGAGGAAACCAATGAATTTATCACTTACGGTATATACACTTTACATATATTATACTTTGATAAACATTTAAACATGGCAGTAAAAAAGAGAATTGGGGGCTCAGCAGTCATGTGGTGGTTAAGGGGCTGAACTCCCATGTAATTGACTGCAGTTCAAGTCTTGGACCTAGCAACTTAAAATTCATGCCATATGTGTATGCATGCATCCCAAAAATCTGAGGAGGAGACTAGAGGAGAAGGGATTGTGGCATGGCCATCCCCTCTGGGGTATGATTTCTTACTTTCTGTCTCTGTCTCTGTCTCTCTCTGTGTCTCTTTACAGCAAGTGCATGTGCCCTGTAGCAAAAGTTTCTCAAAAGAAAAAAGAATTTGTGGCTCAGTGCTAACAAATGTGTGGGTCTTTATGTTGGATCATTGGAAAAGTCATGACATATTTTTCTATGCAAAAATGTGTCATGACTTTTCCAATGACCTAGTATAATGGAATAACTACCCAATATAATAGAATTTTTTATATGAGTTTCTGTCCCGGCCCACGGGACAGTAAAACAGGTTTCCTGAGGGAAGGAGTGAGAGACAGGATGAACGGCGCACTATCACAGCACGGCAACGACGCAGTGTCTCTTCAGAGTCGTCTCTTTATTGTAGGCAGCACAGAGAAGACACAGTGTTCAGGGTCATCCGGAGCCGACACGATGTCGCCACAGCTCAGGGTTGTCCGGAGAGGACGTGGTATCACAGCTCAGGGTCGTCTGGAGACAGCGCAGTGTCACAGCTCAGGGTCGTCTGGAGACGGCGCAGTGTCACAACTCTTCAGGGTCTTCAGGGTCATCTGGCAATTATGGGCCAGGGATCGCTTATATACACATTGGTGGGCCGTGATTGGTTGAATGAAGGATAGCAAAAGGTGGGTTATGACTGGTGCCCGGATATGCAAATCTGAGGGATTCTAAGCTCACCGATTTGCTATGGGAAGTGGCCAATCAGAGTGTGGTGTTGAAGGTGAGGTTTTTGAAGGGAAGCCAATTGTGGCCTTTGTAATTGTTTGCTCTCTGAGCCTAAGATGAATAGTAAGAGACTCATGAAAAATGGCCTCGGCAGACTCGCTGGTGCACAGCCTCCCACAAGTTTCAGCTATGTATCACCCTAAACCTACTACTTTACTTTATAGACTTGAGAAATAATTAATGCTCACTGCACATAGAAAGATTAGAATGTCATATTAACTCTTGTTGATATTAGGGCAAAAAAAAAAAAACTACTACATATGTCTACATATCCATCACTATATGTATCTAGAAGGCAAAAACTTTCCATTTTTCTGTGCCTTACTTTATTTAATAGTAATAGTAAAATGCTACATGAACTGTCCTCCAAACTTGAATATTGAAGGGATTAGGTCTAGGATAGGTTTTGAGGTCTAGGAAGAGAGACTTCCATGTAAATATAATGTATTTGATTTCTATTATTGTTCCAGTGATGTTAGGTTAAATAACATCCCTTACAAATTGAAACAAAGATGGTCCTATACACACATTTTTTAAAAGTTTAATTACATCATCATCATCATTATTATTATTTTAAGTTTGCTATAGGGCACGTCTGCTCACCAGAAAGAGACAGAGAGGGATAGGGAAAGTGAGAGAGTAAGCCACCAGGTCCAGGACTCAAACTACAGTTGGTCATATGGGAGTCCAACACCTTAACAACCACACCATCTGCTGGCCCCAAAGACTTTTTAAAATAGAATTTCTCTTCTTTCCAGGCAATGATCCCTAAGCCTAAGCCCTAGTTTTAGAAAATTAACAAAACAGGCAGTCTTCAGTGCCCTCCATCTTTCCTTCTGTGTAGTATTCTCTCTCTTCCCCCCTCCTCTAGATTATATCCTTTCCATATGCCTTATAGCATAAATTGATCTCTTAGAACATCAGCTCTTAGTCATTGAGATCATTTCACCCTGACATGTAAATGTATTGACTGTCTCAGGGTATGTATGTTTGAATCTTCTCCATAGTTACACAGTTTTATTTATAATTTTCTATGATAAAGCAATTTAAGCATCAGCAAATAACGAATCCATCCCCTTAGGAAAGACTCTTCCTAATAGAAACACCACTGAGGCTCTCTGTCACTTTGTGCTTCAGTGATTTTCAAAATACCAGTAAATAACTGAGAAACTTGAAGGAATTCATCCCTGACCAGCCCTAGGTGAACCAACTCTGCTCTTCTGATTCTCAACATGAAGCAGTTCTGACACCAAGTCGATGAATTAAGACTAAAAATTGGTAACAGAAGTTTCCAGTTAGTAAAATCCCTCCTCATAGACTCTTGCATGTTTTCTCATTTCCATTTTTGAAACTTCAACCTGAAATCCATGTGGTCCTTAACCCAGTAGCTGCCTGTCCTTCCTGGTCAGGCTCAGCCACCACCAGCCAGGACTCAGACAGGCCTGAGCACAGTGGCAGCCCCGCGGGCCTCAGAGTAGTCGCTTACTACTCTAAAGAAGTGATTTACTGCTTCTTTTGTGTTAATATATCTTGGCTGCCTCCAGCCTTGTTGTTTCCTCTAGACAGTATTGGACTTACTAACGCAGTGGCCTGGAGTAGACAGCAGGCAGGATATACTCCCTCCCCCAACATGCAGTGAAGAGCAACTCCCTGCTATCGCACCATAAATAATTGAACAGTTTCTTCCAGGCAACACAAGATGTAGATTTAATTTATTCCCTAGGAGGACTAAAGGTGGCTATATAGACCCAGTGCACAGTCACACTGGGTTGGGGACACTAGTACATTTCTAAACGTGTCAAACTTACAGAGCGCATGCCCTCAGGTTTAAAGCCAAGCACCACTTCTACGGATAATTGTTTGATTTTCTGTTTTGTTTTGTTTTCCTGAGTACTCATCATTAGGAAAAGAAACTTTATTCCACAACAGAATGGGAAATGATACTGATGTAACTAAGTGGCATTTTGCCTATGTCTAAATTTATAGAAAATTTTGATACGAGCTTTAGTTAACTACCACTCCAAGCCTGGTACTTTTCTTTATAGACTTTATGTTAACGTTGGTGATTGTTCTATTTACTTTCTTTATAAGATTTTTAATTTTTTTTTTTAAGAAAAGAGAGGTTTGGTTTGGTTTGGTTTTTGGCAATAGGGCATGTGCACTCTCCAGAGACAGACAGAGACAGAGAGACAAAAAGCAGAGAAATCAACCCCCAGGGGGGCTGGCCACTCCACAATCCATCCTCCTCAGGATTTTGGGCACACATGCTCATTTGCCCAGTGTGAGAGTTAAGTCACCAGGTAGGGGATTCGAACCATGGTCAACTATGTGGAAGTCCAGTGACGTAACCATTATACCATTCGCTGGTCCCAAGATGTCTATTTTCTTAAACCCACTTATGACTTGATATCTGGAGTTGGTGTTTTACAGGACAGCTAGTAGAAGCTACAGCTTCTTTCCATGTATTAGAATCCTAGCTGGGGGTAAAAACAAACCAGAAAAAAAAAAAAAAGGAAAGAATAAAGGAGGAAGAGTGGGAAGGAACAAGAAAGGGTGGAAGAGAAGAAGAAAGGGAGGGATGGGAGATGCCAACTCTGTGGTTCAAAAGATTTCTGATAAAGGACTATTGGGTATGGAACCAGCGAATGTAAGGAAGTCCTGAAACCAGCAGCCACAGGAGGTCCCAGGCAAGAGCCAGGAGAGGAAATACTGTTTGCAGTGGCCAGTGAGAGCTGAAGCTGAGGAAGAGAGGAAGCAGTGGAAAGAGGCAAAAACACCAGGAACTTGCTAACAGCCCAAGCCAACAGACAGCTGAAACATCCAAACGTACCCTTGCGTCCCTAAGTATATTATTATAAGAACTACCATGTTGAATAAATTGACTTGCACATATTACCTTCCATTGCAAACATTCTACTTTGCATTTCAAAGAAGCTTATTTTTAAAGATATTCTGGTCTGCTTTATAATTACTCCTTTTAGGAAAGGCTCCGAGTTTTTCATGTGAGGTATTTCCTTTGGAAAGCATCACTCCCTCTGTTTCTCCTCCCCACCTTGCCTATGTGGACGTTTACAAATGATGAGGAGTATGGCTGGAACCTTTTCAACAAGGACTTAATAAGATGCAAGCTTTGTTTTCAAGTCCGGGTTGCTATGAATGTATCCCTAAGGAAGTCTGTTGAGTTTTGGAAAGACTATAGCACTCAGAGGCCTGAGTGGTCCCTCTGACCTGGAGGTGATTTGAAGAAATGACTGAAACAAATTAACTTCCCAATTGCTTCTAAATGACTTCAAGATACAGAGGAAGAGGAAAAAGTCACTGTAGAAGTTCAAAATAGTGATATTCTGCTGAGTGTTTTACAATTTTTTAAGTAGTATTTACCAAATTATAGAAAAAACATTCCAAATAATGGTGTCATCTGATTGCTAACTCCAAATATTTATGTTTCCCTTTAAGAGCTTGGAGAAACCAGATAAGGGTTCCTCAGAATCCATCTAGACAAAGAGGCTGTACAGATGCTAATGTAAACACGTAAAATAAATCCACAAAAAGAAAAAGAAAAAGAAAAAATGACATCTACCACTGTTGTAAAAGCTCTCCCATAGGCTGATGGCTTGTCCTGGCTTTTCAAGCACGTGAGTTGAGGAAAGAGTTTTTTTCCTTTTAGTGAAACTTCTTGCCATAGAGGAGTTATAACATGCAAAATGACATTACTTAAGGAGCATTGTTTTATACTTTGTATTCCCCATACGGAATTTAGGGAGTGAATCTATTCAGTTACAAGTTCTGATATCTAGTCTCACAGGATGCTCGTTCCAAGAGTTTCTGGGTGACCTTTCTTGGTGGTTAAAATGAAACTCAAGCTTACTCCGTTCAAGTTTCTGCCTTGCTTGCTTTGAGTCAGCATTCCTAACTCGGAGTGTGTTTGGGTAAATGTACACACAACCACTCATTGGCTTATGTACACACATATATTGTACCAAGCTGGCCAATGCAATATTTATGTTTGTACTTTGAGCTGCCTAAGATTTTGTCATAAAAATCTAAGGCTGCTGTAGGGAAGAGAGTCCATAAAACTTTCATGACTAGTATAAAAAATACAAAATGTTATCATTAATATTTAATAAAATTTGCAGCAGTCAATGAGCAAAATCAATGTTTTTTAATTAAGTTATTCATTTGTAATGCGCGCTGTACCTTGTTGTGCATTAGGGTGGAATTTAGTACGTTGAACTTAAAATAAATAAATAAACCTAATTTTAGCCCTCAGGGTAATGGTATTAGTAATAAAACTATTAATTGGTTGTCTTTGCTTTGATAAGCAAACAGGGTCTCTTCAGTGACAACATCTTTTATTCCAAGGTGCTTTATGATCCTCTAGTTGGATTCTGTCCAAGGTGTTTAGTAAGATGAATTGCAGCTCACACTGTTTCTAACAGGCACATCCAGGCCCCGAGCATATTGTTCATTCTTACCCAGGTCTCTTTTATTAGCAACTGGGGCAGCTGAAGAGTACAAGATTTTGCAACTTGAGTGGGATTTTAACCAAGGTCTTTTAGTAATCACATACTACAGAAATTAGCAGTAAACCAAAGGTTTGCTCATCTCTCCACCTCCACTTTGCTCTGGAATTTTTTTCCAGCCTTTAGTTCCTGTCCAGTTCTCCTCTCCTTTCCCCAGATCCTCATGATTGGTTTTTGATCCTCACCTCTTTGCCCAGCCTCCTTCATGAGTGTGTGTGAGACATGAGCTTCCTGTAAGTACAGCTGACCCATGTGGGTGAAGTATTGCTTTTCTGTATGGCCATCAAAGAATACAAGTGTGGTATGATGTTAACCTAGTCCTGTACTTTCCTTAAACCTAATTGATGCAAAGAATATGCTGGGGGCCAGCAGAAGGCATTGCGGTTACATTCCTGAATGGTCGACCAATGGTGAACCGTGGTCAACTGTGGCTCAAATCCTAGACCCAATGGCTTGAAAATCATGCCAGTTACATGAGTGTGAGTGCCCAAGAGCCCTGGAGGAAAATGGAAAAGAAGAGATTGCAATGTGGTCATTCCCCCTGGGGGGTGATTTCTCACTTTGCCTCTCATTGTCTCTGCCTCTTTCTCTCTCTCTCTCTCCAGCAAGTATGCTTGCCCTAAGGCAAAAACCTCTAAAAAATATGTTGACATTGGGTATTAAAAACTACACCACTGAATTTACAATATACTTTACCCAGATTGCAGAGAAAAGAAAAAAATCCCAAGTAAACTACATGATGGTGTCTATACTAGTTGTTAACTATAAATTGAAAAATTGAAGTAGACCTTCAAGGACTTATGACACAAAACTTTCAAAGTTTACAGGAGAAAAGAGCATTTTTTTCCCCAACAATCATAAAATTAAAGAAATACAAGAGGGCTGACCCTATACCTGAGTAGTTCAGGAAGCCGGATCCCACATAGATGACCAAAGTTTGAATCCCAGCTTTGACAACTTGAAAAAAAGAAAAAAAAAAAAAAGCAACACCAGGCACATGTATGTGTGTGTGCCCCACATCCTGACAAGATGAAAAAATGAAGGAGAAGGGATTGTGGTGTGACCATGCCTTTTTCAAGACTGCTTTCTCCCTACCTCTCAGCCTCTCTCTCTCTCTCACTCTAGCAAGTCACATGCCCTTGGGCTATTAAAAATAAATAAATAAATACAAGATATGGGTGTAATTTCTAAGCGCAAAAAAACAAGAGCACGTTTTACTGTATATGTTGCTGTTCGATAAATTCATCAAATAAAGGCCTCATGAAATTCCTGAAAGCTAAACTCAACCTAAATAACTTAAGAAGAGTGAAAAATACTGTATGTTGAAAAGATGTGGTATATAGATTAAGTTGCTAATTTGTAAGGAATAAGCAAAATGAGACTTGCATCTCAACGTATGTTTTAGACTCATTAATGCTATGAAGTTGAACGTATAAAGGCTATGGGACTCTGAGCAGAGTAGCCACAAGAACGATTCAATTTTGGTTCATCTTAAGAATCTATAGAAATAAGTATCAGATATAAACTGTATTTAATTAAATAAAGATGATTATTTTTTATCAGAATTATCAAGAATAGTCACTCTAGACCCTTTGGGGGTTGAGAAGAGTGTAGGAAGAAACCATGCTAGCGTATATTACGCCCGGCTTTTTTCATTGTTTATTGAAATGTGTCACCTTTATTGCTAATATCTCACTGATGGTTCGTTCTTCATTTCTTCAACATAGAATTCAATTTACAATAAAATCTGAGATCCCATCCGAAAATTTCAATTCCTGCCAGAAGTATAATTCAATTAAGTTCAAAATATTTCTTTTAAAAATACAAACTAGCAGCGTTCTTTCTACATATGCTCCTTCCGCTCAGTTCCAAAAGGATAAAAAACTGCATTTGTTTAGTTTTGGTTCATCTATCACTTTGTACATTTTTATGGATTTTTATGTGTAATCACATTTTCAGAGGAGATTTTTATATAGTCTGCTCCATTTCTGCAGAGTTATTATCTTTCAGCCTTAAAATTAGAAAAATTGATACACAATGTTTGGTTTCCCTCTCCCTAGGAAAGTGATAGGTAGCCATTCATCATTCACTGTGACAAGCTAAACTCGCTTTGTTGACTATACTGAGAAATGACTTTGCTTCTTGTTTCTCTTCTTTTCCCCTTCTTACTAACAATGGTGGTTGTGACCATAGTGGCTTTGATGTGTGTCTTGGGTGGGAGGTTAGGAGACAGGCACATATTTTTATGCCTAGGAAAAAATCTGCATTTTTCTTCTAAAAGCCAGATAAAGTCTGTTATTTAAAAGTCATTTATAAAATAATTCAGACTTCCATCTTCCTGCCCTGTTGAGGCTACTCTCCATACATCTTTTCCCCCTGCCTCTCTCTACCAATTTGCTGTTTGCGAGATGACTGCTCTATGAAACATAAAATGCTGCCTTTCCCACTTAACTATGCAACAGCCACTCTCTGTACTTCTAGGGCAGCCTTAATGGTGCATTTATATTCCATTCAAACTTGAACACAGCAAGAGAAAACCTACCTACAGGGATCATAAGTACTGATGGCATTTGCCGGGATCTGAAAGCCTTGCATATGGCATTATATTTACCTGAGCCATTCCGAAGTGTTATCATTAAAACGCAATTGTGCTTTACAGGTGTCAGCTGGGCATAGGTGAGGTTTAGAATCATTTTCATGCTCCTTCCCTATGGCTTATGTTGAGACTCAATTCTTCATCTCTAGCTTTGTGCAGAGGGTCGTATAAAATAGCTACACACGCATCCATCTCTTAAAGTGAGCCAAATGTCACATTCCATTTGAATACCAACTGGAAAAATACTTCCTCCTCTAATGTGGCAGGAGAAATGAGACATGGGATGAAGCTAAATACTACTTTGGAGGAAAGACCTTCAGATGTACCGTTCTCTGGTGAAAATGTACCATTCAGCCCTCCCAGAGAAGTACTCAGGGACAGAGTCTTCAGTTAGTGTAAAAATGTCTTGCCACTGACAAGCATGTATGTGCGTCACACATGTCCTGTTGACTCTCCTCTCACATCAGCTTCGATACACGCAGACAAGTGTGTCTAACCCTGAGGAGATGGAGCACAAAGTGCTACACTTTGTAAGGCTAGTTAGTTGGAATGCAGTTTGATGGCTCAACTCTTCTGACGGTACAAGATGAACCTATGCAATCCAGAAATGGCTCTTCACTGAACCCCAACCTCTCTGTAGGTGTCTGTTTTCCTATTCTATACAATACTTCTCTACGTATAGAATTACTTCTTATATTCTTTTCTCCCTCTTTCCTCCTACTAAAACTTGCTGCCATGGGGCAGGATGGTAACACAGCTGTAAAAGGCAACACTCTGTGAGGCTGACCCACACAGGAAGGTTCCAGGTTTGCACCTGTGGGCCTCCCTGAGTGCACCAGGCATGCACATGCCCCTGATTAGGAGCCAGCTGAGACTGGGGTGAATCATGATGTGAGGAACCAGCTGAGGGTACACTCTCTCTCTTTCTCTACAACCCCTCCATCTGTCTCTCTGCCTCTCTCACTCATAGACAAAGTAAATGAATAATCCTAAACAAAATCCTGCTGTCAGGAAATAATGATCATCATGTACTCCTTCATATGAAAGTGACATTTCAGATATAAATTAAGAGTTCTTTTTATTGAGTCATCGGAAAAGTCATGATGGTTTTTTTTTGTTTTTCTATGTAAAAATGCATGATGACTTTTCCAATGATCCAATAAAACCATAGTAGTATTTGGTGTGTGTGTGTGTATGTGTACGTGTGTGCATGCACAACATGTGGTTTGAATGTATGTAGGACAAGGATTGAAGTTCACACCCCAAATTTTCCAAAACCCTGTTTTTTCAGCTTAATAGCATCCTTAAGGTTTATTTTTACTATGCTGGTCTGTGAGCAGTTTCGTGTTTCTTTTAGAAGAGTCCTAGTCCAGAGTAGGCGCTCCTCAACAACTGAGTTCTGTTCCTGTGACTAACTTGTGCAAGCAAATTGGTCCATTAGTGAGGAGCTTAAAGATGGATGTCTTTTGGTGTGTTGTGGTGCCACAGAAAATGTATTTTTCAAAAACTATCCCAGGACACCACACTAGAACAGTGTGTTCTGTCCGTATAAAAACCATGCATTAGGTAAGTGCTAGAAAGTGACAGGACCCTACAACACAATGATATAAATCCAATATAGTTGTTTTATTTATTCTGAATATTACTATAGGTGCACAATAAAGTACAAACTTATAAATGAAGTATGTAGTCTCGTGTGACTGTGAACTCTTCATGTGGTCAATACTAACAGATTGTGAAAGCAAAATAGACTCAGCAAGGGGATTCCTGAGATTCAGACAGACTGAAAAAGGGCATTCCCACACTGGAGAACTTGGTTGTAAGAGTGGTCATTGAACAGGTAGGTCATTAAGTGAGGAGTAACCATACATGTCTTAACAGGTCTCAGATGTGTCTCCAACAAGGTGAGCAACTCAGGTAGACTCTGAACAGGCAGAGTAGAGGCCATCTCATTGATCTGGGCAAACTAATTCAAGTCTTCTTCAACCTAAACTTCAAGGCAGCACAATTAAACATGTTTTGAATAAGAGGAAGATTCTCTCGATTACCTAAAATGTGGAAAAGGAGAATTAGTGAGGCTGGAAGAGAATGAGAAAAGTGAAAGGGATAGGTAGGCAGGATCCATTTTACTTCCATCCTTTGTGGAAACTACCAATAGTTTACTCCATCCATTCATTCATTCACTCATTTATTCAACTTCATTCCTATTACAGTCAACAAACCTGGCATAGCCTTGGGCTTCCTGTGGCTGACAACATGCATCTCTTTTATTTATTCAAGCAGAAAGGATCTAATTTTCTAGCAGCCTGAACCAGAGAAAGTCAATGAAGATGTACTCTTCCAAGACGGAAAATTCATATACCACAGCAAGTGGCTGATAAAGAAAAGACCAAAAACAGGGACTAACTGGACCTTCTTGCCTTCACAGAAGGCTGAGGCCATCAAAACACTTGAGACTGCTGGCATGACAGCAGGAGCTTCCCACACATACAATGGCTACTGCACCCCCTTACCTTCTAATGCAAGGAGCCCTGAGGTCCCCCCCAGGTATGACTATATTAGGGTCTTTCACTCTCTACTAGTGGGAACCAGAATGAGTCTCAGAACTGCTCTTTTCCTTTCCCACTTTTTTTTTTTTTTTGGAGAGATTTTCACTATAGGGCAAGTGCGCTCGCCAGAGAGACAGAGAGACAGAAAGCGAGAAATCAACCCCCAGGGGGGATGGTCACACCGCAATCCTTTCTCCTCCATTCTCCTCTCGGGATCTTGGGCACACACGCACACATGCCCAGCGTGAGTTTTAAGCCACTGAGTCCAGGACGCAAACCGTGGTCGACTACGTGGGAGTCCAGCGACATAGCCATTATGCTAACTGCTGGTTCCCTCCTTTCCCACTTTGAAGGATCATTCTCCTGGTTGACTAATCACAGATGGGATATAAGCCACAGACCATTCTGTAAGTCTCTGAGCCCAGCAGGTTACTCTCCTGGAGGGAAAAGAAGACCCGAAGTTGTCTTGTGTGGGAACCAGTTCCCCTAATGACACCTCGAGTTAAACCTGCACTTCTGTGCTCTTCCACCATTGTCTGCTCATCTCCTTGTGCTTGAGATTTGGACTTCTGTTTCCCTTTGAATTAGATCATGCACACAAATGTCCATAGCAGGCCTAGGCAGTAGTGTACTGATGCCCTCAGTTCGCCCTGGCTTCTTCGAAGATGGTAGTTTGTGCTGACATGACCCTCCTCATATGGGTAAGTGAAGGGTTTTCTGAGTGATAATAATACTACTTGTAGAGGAAGGAGTGTTTGTTTGCCATTCAAATTGAGAGCACATCATTGTGTATGACAGATAACACGGTTTTTGTTTCCACAAACACACCATGAAGGCAGCGAGGCTTACCGCGGGTTTGTTTCAGCCTCTTCCTGTCTCTGGCATGGCTCTGGGTGAAGAGCAGGGCAGGGATCTGAAGAGCCAGGATGGCTTTGCAGTGGAGCCCTTCCCACCTCCCTCAAAATGCATTGTCTAGAAAAATAAACTAAGATCTTATCCTTGACTTTTCACACCCTGACTCCCAGGGCTATTCCAGTTCCTTTTCATTTTTACCAGGATGCACAAGGGGCCATTAATTACTTGTCTCTTTATATCCAGGAGAATAACTGAGATGATTGTACTCACATCCCAGGGAGTTATCTTTTAGGTAATCAAATGAAAACAGATCATTCCAGGCCTGCACAGCAATGTACTTCCTCCTAATGGAAAGTAAACAGTGTGTCACTTTCGTAACACATGTAAAGAAGAGGCCTGGTGATCCAACTCTTCACTTCTGACAAGGGCGGAAAACAATGCTGTCTACTCCAGTTTCTCTCCAAGCCCCATTCCTCAACATACCTCAATGTATAGAAGAAGCAGTGCCACACACTGGTTCATATTTTTAAATGCAACCTGGTTAAACCCAAACGAGAATCTTGATTGAGAACTTGACTTCGGCCTATGCATTTAAAAAGAAAATTAAATTGTATACAGCTGAGTTGTTGCAAAACTCATTCTGGACCTAGTTCATTGCAGAGATTCTCAGAATTGTACATGAAATACAGAGTTTAATTTACGAATACCCTTCCAGGAAGTCCTGAGTTAAACCATTCAGAATGGGTAGATTACAATTTGTTATTTAAAGCTCTCTAGGAAACAAGTACACAGGGAAACTGTCTAAATCATTTAACACTGAGTTAAGGGATCCCTCTTTCTGCCCAATCTGAATCCTTCCCAATCAAATATAATCCCATTATCTCATGTCCATTCTGCCTTCTACATGGAAATAGATGCTGCCTCTCTCCAACTCTTCTTCATAACCTATAATCCTATTCTTTTACTTTTTTCTTTTTTTCTTTTTTTTTTTTTTTTGGAGAGGTTTTTGCTATAGGGTGCATGCACTTGCCAGAAAGACAGACAGAAACAGAGACAGAAAGCAAGAAATCACCCCCACCCCCCCATGGAAGATGGCCACACCACAATCCCTTCTCCTCCATTCTCCTCTCAGGATCCTGGGCACACATGCACACATGCTCGGCGTGAGTTTAAGCCACTGGGTCCAGGACTTGAACCGCAGTCAACTACATGGGAGTCCAGTGACAAAACTATTACACCAACTGCTGGTCCTCCTATTCTTAAACCTTCCCTTCACCAGGTTGAATAATTCTAGTGTTTTCAAATAGTTTTGCTGCCTCCCCCTCTTCCCAACCTACCACCTCTCCTCACACATACTTTCTGGACCCTCTTGTCTGGTCTGACAGTAATGGCATTACAGAGATGACCATCTTCCTAATTATAAAATCTGACATCTAACCTCTTGAGAAATTTGACACAGGGTGAACTCAAGCAGTTCAATTTTCATTTTTAAATCCATTTAGCAAATATTTATTCTGCCTCTAAGTAGAAGAAAATGTGCTCAATCTAATGGGATTCAGGAGGGGTAAGATAAGGTTCCTATCTTCAAGGACCATAAATCTTAAGTCTGTAATGAGCTAAATGAAAGAGCATGGTGATGATTCGAGGGATAGCACGGGGGTGGGGGAGGCAGGCTCATTCACTGACAAGGGACTGGTTCCTCCTAGTTGTACAGAGATTGTGGGGACTAGAAATACCTGGACTGATAAACATGAAATTTGGGTTTGGGAGATTTTCTTCCATGCCTGTGGTGAATGAGCCACATGTTATAGTTTCTACTGTGTTTCAAGTTTCTACTTGTTTTTTCACAGACAAGTGCATAAGCCCTTTAGGCCTGACTATCCCAGAAAAACAATGAGGGTAATAAATGCACTCTGAACATTCTCTGGCTTCATTTCTTAGAACGGGCAAATTTAGAAAGATGCTAAGGAGCCTACCTCCTTAATCACACCCTTTTAGAACGGTGTCTCTCAGCTAGGGGTCTTTCAGATGGGACTGGGGGTTATAAGGCTGTAGTCTCTACTACTAAAATATGTGGAGAATATGGATTTTAAAGGAGGGCATAATTTCTGAAACTTGAGCAGACAGGGTGAAAAAATGTTTTTAAAGACTTGTAATATTATTCATTCAAATGTCTCCAAAAAAGAAAAACTGCTTTTGATATTATTTTATCTAAAGCTTTTTTTTTTTTTTTGGAGAGGTTTTTGCTACAGGGTGCATGCACTTGCCAGAAAGACAGAGAGAGACAGAGAGACAGAAAGCGAGAAATCACCCCCTGGGGAGGATGGCTACACCACAGTCCTTTCTCCTCCATTCTCCTATCAGGATCTTGGGCACACATGCACATGCGCCTGGCATGAGTTTAAGCCACCAGGTCCGAGATTTGATCCACGGTCGACTACGTGGGAGTCCAGCAACATAGTTGCTGGTCCATTATACTCAACTACATGGAATCCAGTGACATAGCTGCTGGTCCATTACTCCAGCTGCTGGTCCCCTAAAGCATATTTTTAAAACCTGCTTATCTAATGTATTAATTCCCAAATTACCTACATACTTTTAATGTATGTTAAATGTATTTTGCTAAGCTTTTACTTAGACTGTTTTCATAACTACACTCATAAGGGAAATCTTTTTATTTTAAATTTTTCCTACTATTTCAAATATTGTTAGTAGAGTTTTGCTCTTTTCACCAAATATACTGGTTAGCTTATGTATTTTCTTTTGTGCCGAAACAAATCATATAACAGAAATTGATCAGTTCTTAAAAGTTTGTTGTTATTTTTAAAGGGTGGGAAGTTGAAGAAAATAAAACACTAGGAAATTGAAATGGAACCTTTTCTTTTTTTTTTTTTTTTTTAAGTGAGGGTTTTGCTATAGATTGCATACAGAGACAGACAGACAAAAAGTGAGAAACCACTTCCCAGGGGGATGGCCACACCACAATCCCTTCTCCTCCATTCTCATCTCGGGATTTGGGGCATGCATGCACACGCATCCAGCATGAGTTTTAAGCTACCGGGTCTGAGACTCGAACCTCAGTCAACTCTGTGGGAGTCCAGCAACGTAACCAACCATTCTGCCATCTTCCTGATACGGAAGCCTTTTAAGAAGACCAGCTTTCCTGCTTCACTTGGTTTTTATTTTTGTGATTTGATTTACTTTTTTTCCCCAAGTAGTCAATTCATGAATTATTTATGCATGTTTTATTTCTCTGTATGTAATATCTGCTATGAACTTTTGTATCACTCTCCCATTATCTTATCCTTTTCTTACTCTCATGAACATAACACTTTATTTTTATTTTTTTCTTTGTTATTTAGCTGAGATTTATTTTTTTCATAGTTTATTTATTGAGTAATTTCATGAGAGAGAGAGATCAAAAGAAAGACAAGCACCCTCTTAGCCAGATGGTCATAAACACAATATTCTTCAAGGCTGACCCGCACAGGAAGCTTCCGAATTTGCATCCAGAGACTTCCTTGAATGTTCTGGGCATGCATGTGCCTGTGACCGATGCTTCCTGAGACTGGTTGAGGCTGAGAGTGGACTGCAGTGTGGAGATTTTGCTGGAGTGCTCTTTCTCTCTCTCACTCACTCATGGAGGAAATTAATAAACTTTTACAAAACTAAAACCGTCCTTTAATAGGGTCTCATACCACAGTGCTCCCCTAGCCTTCTTAAGAGGCGAAGATGCAGGTTAGCCCAGGAACTGAAACTCCGGTTTCCATATGGCTTCCAGCATCACAGAGCATTGTGCTACTTCTATGCCACCATGGCTTTACATTTTGTTTTGCTTTGTTTTCTTCTGTTCTTAGTTTTCCAAAGTAACTGGCTTTGTCCACTTAAACCCTCATTACTAATCTCTGGGTTTAGTACATTTTGCTCAGAATTTGTAGCCTCTACAACTATTTTTTTTTTTTACGTTTTTGAAAATTGGTTCAATGTTTTTGTAACAATTCCTTGATGGCTGTTTTGCACGGTAACAAGCTGAATTGTGCCAGCCAGGTGATGTGGTGGTAAACTCAGCTGGATCCCACACCACTGACTGTACAGTCCCAGACCTGGCAGCACGAGAAACATGCTGGGCATATGTGTGTGCATGCCAAAATTGCAAGAGGAGAATGGAGGAGAAGGGATTGTGGCATTGTCATTCCCAACCCCCGGGGAAGGGGAGGATTTCTCACTTTCTCTCTCTCTCCAGTAAGTACATGTACCCTATAGCTAATTTTAAAAAAAGAAAAGTTCAATATATGTATATAAACACATACACACACACACAGACACACACACACACACACACACACACACACACACACACATATATATTTTATGATATCAACTCTTTTATTCTCTTTTTTGTATTTTTTATAAAAAATATTCAAAAAGTTCATGGATAATTCATAATAATAAAAAACTATGCAGAGGCCAGCAGGTTGTATGGTGGTTAAGGCTCTGGACTCTCACATGGCCAACTACAGTTTGAGTCCTGGAACTGGGGGCTTGCTTTTCACTTTCTCTCTTTCTCTCTCTCTCTGGCTCTGGTAAGCACATGTGCCCTATAGCAAAATAAATAATAATAATAATAATAATACATGAAATTAAATCAATCTTTTTTTCTCCCCAAGAAGTTTTTGCCTTAGGGTGCTTGCACTTACTGGAGGTAAGACAGAGACAGTGAGAAGGAAACTGAGAAATCACCCTCCAGAGGGGATGGCCAGGCCACAATCCCTTCTGCCCTATCCTCCTTCTGGGATTTGGGGAATGTACCTACATGCTCCCAGCATGAATTTGAAGCCACTGGGTCTAGGACTCGAACCATGATCAGCCATGTGGGAGTTCAGCCCTATTACTGCTACACCATCTGCTGGTCCCAAATAAATAATTCTTTAAAAATGTGAACCATGCATAGATTTCAATTTTTTTGCACCAAAATAAACTTGTACTTTAATTCTTTTTATCTGCAAACGTTTTGAAGTCCCCTCATATTTGTCAAAGACCAAAATAGATTTGTTATGTCTATTGTTATTTTTTTCCCTTGTTTTAATTGCCAGAGAGTGAATGAGCTTACCAAAAAATAGGAAGAGGTAGAGAGAAGGAGAAAGCACCCTCCAGTGGGGCAGAGTGATAGTACATTCCCCTCTCCTCCATTGCTATAACATGTCAGTATTTGGGGCACTCACACACACGTACCAGGTGTGTTCTCAGGCATCCAGGGCTAGGATTCAAAGCTACCCCAACCATCAAACTATGGGGCTGGCCCTATTGAAATTATTCCTAAGTTTTTGACTTATGTATTGAAATGCCACCTGATTCATCATCCGTCTGTTTGATAATTTTTCTATTAAGAATTTTAACTTTGTGAGCCAATAGGTGGCATGGTGATTAAGGCACTGGACTTTGACATGGTCAACCAGAGTTTGAATCCCAGACCCAGCAGACTGCTTTCTCACTTTCCTTCTCTCTGGTCAGATTAAAAAATAATAGGGACCAGAAGCTGGCGTAATGGCTATGTCGCTGGACTCCCATGTAGTCCACCGTAGTTTGAGTCCTGGACTCGGTGACTTAAACTCACACCAGCACATGTGCGTGCATGCCCAAATACAATTATGTACATGATTATTTTAAAAAGAATTTTGACTTTTAATAAAACTTATACTCTTTTTTTTTCTTTTTGGTTCTGAATTCAAATTTATCTTAAATTATTACCATTCTGGTTTTTTTTCTGAATGTGGTTGCCTAAGGACTATGGATAATCTGTGGTTTTTGTTTGTTTGTTTGTTTAGTTTTTAATATTTATTCTTTTGTTTCCCTTAAAAACAACTAATAGTTAGATTTTGCTTTTAAAAAATTCTTAGTCTTTGTTTTTAAAAAAGGATTTTAACTCTTGTTCAAATGTTGATTTTCTGTCTTAACTATGACGTATAATTTCTAGCATATCATCCTATACATTCTACATTTATTTTCCTTATTGTTCCTTAATTTTCTGTCTTATTTTTTTGTTTCCATCAATGAGGAAGGCACATTTCTGAAAAGAAAAAAAAAAAAACTTTATTTACTCTAATAACCTAATTCCAGAATTTTTTCTTCCTCACATACTATGAGAAACTTAGTGTTTTTATTTTCCTCTCACCTTCCAGCTGATCTTTGTGCAACACAGAATTTGAGGATCCTCATTATTATGATTTTTAAATTTTTTTATTACTTGTCAGTGTTTTCAAAACTTATTTTTGAGGGGTGACCCCATAATGCAGCGGTTATGGTGGGCAGTGGGAATCAGACCCCACTGGGCTTCAAGTCACTGTCCCAGCAGCAACACGCAGCCACAGGGACAGATGTCCAGGGTCCTGATGGAGTAAGAAATGGGGAAAAAGAGTTGTGGTGTGATCAGGCCCCGCTGGGGAGTGCTCTCTCTTGCTTTCTCTCTGTATGTCTCTCACAGGGGCCCTCTGGCATTTAAAAAAGATTGTTTCTTGACACACTTGTTCAACTTTGAAACTGTACTTGAGACTATTATGTGGATGTAATTCTGTGAGTTTAACTTGTTTAATTGTGCACCACTGTATTTTCACACTTGACATTCTATGTTTAAGTTCTTGCCTTTGATTCATCTCACTTGTAAGTAGAATATATTTACATGAATTTTCAAAACTGGCTCATGGGTGGTATATTTTCAGAGACCTTGCATGTCCAAACAAGACTTACTGTTGCCTTAAAATCTGAAAGCCATCTGGTCATGGTCATGAACAGTATTCATGAGTAAACACCTATTTCCTTAAAAAAAAAAAAAAAAATTAAGACTTCATTTTCTTCTAGAGTTTGCAGATGAGAAGGAGAAGCCTAACAAGAGAAGCTAGCTTTTACTAAAATACAAACTATTTCAAACTTCTAAGATTCAAAAGTTAGAAAAATTAGGTAAAAGTAACCCCACCATCCAGATTCAACATAATGAAGCTGTCTTGTTTTGTTTTAAATATACTTTAGATCTCTTTCCTTTTTTAAAAGAAATATATTCTAGTCTGATTTTAGGTGAGAATATTTTGCTTTAGTCTTGACATTTTCAAAGCTTTAGTATAGGAAGAGGTATTAGTGCTATTTTGTCTGGAAACAGATGGACTTTTTTTTATTGATTCATTGTTTTCTTAGTTCAGGAAAATGCCAAATTTTTTCCAATTTTAGGATACCATTTATTTAATATACATCATTGATTTAATTATGTGTGTTTGTGTGTGTGTGTGTGTGTGTGTGTGTGTGTATAAATATATACAAGGGGACTTCAAGAGGTTTGCAGAAAAATGGAGTTAAAGTATAAGTTTATTTTGGTGCAAAAAAATTGAAATATATACATAGTTTATGAATATGCATTTACATGAAGTTTTTGAAGACTTCACATACATGTGTGTCTACATATACATATCATATATATGATATGTACTGTATATGTGTATATAGCATACATATTTTAGATATATGGCTATACTTTATATATACATATAAAAATGTATATAACTAAAATATATAAATATGTATTTATATACTATATATAGTATACACATGTGCACCTTTTTTTGAGAGACATTTTTGCTGTAGGGCACATGTGCTCACCGAAGAGACAGAGAGAGACAGATAGACAGAATGAGAGAAGTCATCCCCCATGGGGGATGTCCACACCACAATACCTTCTCCTCCATTCATCTCTCAGGATTTTGGCCCTGCACACACATACACACCCAGCGTGAGTTTTAAACTGCCGGTTCTGGGACTCGTACCACAGTCATCTACCCAGAAGTCCAATAACGTAACCCTTATACCATCTGCTGGTCCCGACATATGGACCTTTAGGCCTCATACAAATCAGTGAGAAAATAATCTCCAGCTTTCACAACTATTAAAATGTCTATGTGGAAGAGGAGAGACTCTCTTGGTATCATAGAGATTCTTATTATACAGCTTTTGTTTTTTTCTCTTCCTATCTGTTTTCTTTTTGGGGAATCTGGATTTGCTATAGATTGATTTATCAGGTTTTCTATTTGACCTTTTTTTGCTTAATTGTTGTTTCTTTCTGTCTTTTGATAAATGATCTATAGCTTTTTTTCTCCACATTAATTTTTTTACATACTAATCATTCTGCTCTTTTATTGCCCTGGACACACATTTTTTTATTACTCTGGTATTTTAAATATTTATTTATTTTATTTATTTATTCATTTATTTTAATATGACCAGAGAGAGAGACACATAAAGAGAGAGTGAGAAATAGAGAGAGGGGAAAGTGAGAAAGGAAGTTGCCAGGCCTGGGATTCAAACCACAGTTGACCATGTGTGAGTGTGGTGCCTCAATCACACCACCTGCCACCCCCCTACTCCCATATTTTTTTTAAGGTCTTTGCCATAGGCATGTGCATTCAATGAAGAGAAATAGAGAGACAAAGAGAGGGAAATTGAGAAATCACACCCAGTGGTGATGGCCTTGCCCAAGTTCCTTCTCTTCCATTCTCCTCTTGGGATTTTGGGCATATGTGCACACGTGCTCAGCATAATTTTCAAACCACCAGGTCTGGGACTCAAACCACCGTTGACCATGTGGGTGTCTAGTACCTCAACCACTACACCATCCACTGACACCAACTCTGATTTTCTTTTACTGTTTTCTACATGAATTTCTTCTTCGTCAACTCCCTTTTCACACTTTGGCCAAATCTCCTTCTCTCCCATTTTTAAATCTCTTATTTCATAAAATCCATGCCCCCTTGACATTTTAAGAAAACACAGAGTTTCAGAGTCAGTTTCACACGATGATGATGATGATGATGGTGATGGTTGAAGATGACATGATAGCAAACACAGGAATTACTTTGGTTAAGGACATCATGTGTATCAATTATTCTATCATCACACTTTTTGATGCTGATATCCATGCCATTTTGTAGAAGAGGAATTTGAGTCTCAGTAAACCCAGAAACTAATAGATAGAAGAACTGTATGTTTAGCCTAGAAATCTGGCTCTCATATCCTCCCACTTACCCACAAAACTGTACTCCGGATGCCTTGCTGTGTAATGCTTGTTTCCATTGCATTTATGAAATGATGAATTCTTTATGCTACTGCTTTTTAAAAATTGTTCATTGTTTTAAGAGCACAACATGAAATCTACCCTCTTGACAGGTTTTTACATGTACAATACAATGTCACTCTCAATAGGTACAGCGTTACACAGCAGATCTCTAGAGGGTGAATGCATCTTGCATAACAGGAATTTTATACTCATTGATCTAGAAGGAAATTCTGCAACATGTGACAACATGGATGGACTCAGAGGACATTATGCTAAGTGAAATAACCAGTCACAGAAGCACAAATACTGCACGATTCCACTTAGCCATTAGGTGCCAGTGCTTCTTTTCATAGATTCCATGTATGATTTTTTTTTCATTGCACTTTTAAAAACTGATTCCTGAACAAAGAAAGACTTGGCTATACCCAGTAATTTTCTACTAATAGAGTCATCTCCTCTCAGAGTCCACATGGTGTTGCTACAATCCCTAGCTCAGATCTGAAGCTTGAGAGCAAGTTGTTATGCATGTATCACACAAAATTTCTGCTGCCCAGCGGTCATTGATCCAGTATGAGTCTACTTTATTAAGTTTCACCAGGCTCGGCATAACAGGGTATTTTTTTTTCCTTTTTCAATTCAATCCACCTGTTTTGACATTGGGAGAAGCTTCTCCCAAAGACACGTAATGGTTTCAGTCACAGATTCCTTTCCTAGTGCTACCATTCTTCTGCGTGTTTTAAAGTGTTTTCAAGAAAAACAAGCAGAAAGCGAACCTGGCACAGCTAGCTGATCTCCAGGATACTCTGAAGAATGCACTGTTACTATTCCATTCATTTGGTTGGTTTTCTAGTTCCCATAGAATACTCCTCAGGGTTGTTTAGATTGCTGTGGGTAAGCGTCCTTTTACTCATGCTCTCAGTCTTACCCCATAAAATAAAGCAACTTGCAAGAAAAGTGAAGTTGTAAAACCTCAGCTACAAAGAAGAGGGAGGGAAACAGAAAGCACAAGTCCCTAGAGTGACTCTAGTCCAACTTAAATTGCCACAAAATAGCAGAACTGGAATGTGGTTTCCCTCATAGTTTGTTTTCTGAAATTCATCTCTAATCTGTCATGACTTGACCACAAAGGGAAGGAGTTCTGGTGTCACTAAATTACTTGCCTGAACAGAGAGAGAACTTTATATTGGTTTAATCCTCATTCATAGCTATGGAAATGTGCCTTCTCTTTGTCATGAAACTCAATTCATTATTGGAAAATCCCACTGCTAACATGAACAAATTGAATTATTCCATTGGGTTTTATTGCTCTAAAAAGCAATTCCTTCATTGATGAGAGAAACTCTAATATATTAGGAGAGGAAAAATATTATACTTAATGACCTGGATGCTCCATGTGAGTTTTCTCCCTAAAGATTTTCTTGTGACTTGGGCCCTTGCTAAATAAAATACATTTTATTCTTATTTTCTTGTATTAGTCCAAATTTTTAAAATATTGAATAAAAATCATTATGTTCTGGGTATAGTCCTCAACTCTGGACTCTTTGCCTGCCTTCTTAATGCAACCTCGGGCTAAGAACACTGATGTGTGATTTTGTCATGACTACTTAGTAAAGCTCATTCCCCTCTCCTAGTTTGTAAGTTCTGGGTATTAAAGATGGCAAAAGTGCTTATTATCATTCTGCCTGTCTCTTAAAATGTCAGTTTCATGCTTTTTAATTAAGATAAGACAGCATTGGGAGTTAAACAATAGTTTACTGTCATTATTATTATACTTTAACAGATTGTAAAATACCCACCAATACTCTGTCATTTCGCTAAATTAGTAACAGACCCATCCACTCTTTCACTTATAACACATATTTTAATTTTTTTTTTCTATAGTGCACATGCACTCACCAGACACAGAGGGAGACAGAGAGACAGAAAGGAAGAAATCATCCCCCGGGGCAATGGCCATGTCACACTCCCTTCTCCTCCATTCGCCTCTTGGGATCTGGCGCATGCATGTACATGCACCCAGTGTGAGGATTTCAAACCTCTGGGTCAAGGATTTGAACCTCAGTTGGCCATGTGGGAGTCCAGTTACTTAACCATTATGCTATCTGTTGGTCCCCACATATTTTCATTTTAAGAGAAAGAAAAGACTTCACAAATTTAAGTAATGACTGCAAGAGCAAATATACACATATATTTTAAAAATCTGCAGAACCTGGGTCAGGAGGTAGCGTGGTGATTAAAGTGCTGGATCTCACATGGCCAACTCCATGGTTTGAGTCCTGAACCCTGCAGCCTGAAAAACATACCAGGCACATGTGTGTGTATGCTCAACATCCTGGGAGAAGAATGGACGAGGATTGCAGCAGGTGATTTTTAACTGTCCCCCTCTCTGTCTCTACCTGGTGAGCACATGCACCCTATGGCAAAGTGCCTAAACAAATTAAAAAGAAATGCAGAGCAATGAGACTATATGTTAATAGACCTTCATTGTATTTATTTCTATAATTAGCTTTTTTTTTTTAAGAGAGAGATTTTTGCTATAGAGTGCATATGCTAGCTGGACAGACAGAGACAGAAAGTGGGAAATCACCCCCCAGGGGGATGGCCATGCCACAATTCCTTCTCCTCCATTTTTCTCTCGGAATCTCGGGCATGCACACAGACACTCCCACCATGAGTTTGAAGCCACTAGATCCAGGACTTGAACCGTGGTCAACTATGTTAGAGTCCAGTGATATAACTATTACGTCATCTGCTGATCCCTCTATAATTCACTTGAGCCTCACTAAAATTGAACTTTTAAAATATAAATTTTGAGGAGCATGGCATTTTTCACGGCATAAAATTTCATATCCTGCATCATAAGGGGAAAAAGTTTTATTCAGGCAGTCCTATTGAGACCCTGTATCATCCCTAACAGAGCCCTCCTAGCTTCAGCGTGTGTTCTGTATAGAAGCCAGCGTGCTGCTCTGTCTGCATGTTGCCATCAGTCATTGGTGAGGCTGCTACCGAGAATATCATCTTTAGGCTCTGCCGAGTGTGACCTTGTGCTGCCCTTACTGTGTCACTCATGAGGTCTCTGGTAGGCTAGTGTGACCCTGAGACAGGAAGAGCCTGCACTGTTGGTGGACCTGTCTGCTGTGGCTGAGTTGATGCAGAGTCCTGGGGTGTTTAGGAAAAATTCATCTCAAAGACAGGACGTGCAGAAGGATAGTTCCCACCATATCCAATTGCTGATGTTAGGCCACTGTTTGCCTACAAAAACTGGAACTTCCGTATGGTTTAGTCTAATATATTCCCCTCCCACTACTAGTATTGAAATGGCATGGACTCGCCCCTCTCATGGTTGTTTTCCCTCTCCTCTCCTTCCTCCTCCTCTTCATCCTCTTCCTCCCATCTTCTCTTCTTCCTCCTTCTTAGGAGCTGTTTGGGAATATAATTTAGGAATATGCAAGGAACTCCTATAATCCTTTCTCACTCTCCTCCCCCTACTATTATAACTGGGGGGGGGGGGAAGAGCAATAACAGCATTGAAAATACAACCAAGGTTTAGTAAACGATCATCTCAGAGGCCCTTTTCCAGTTTCCAAGCTTGGTAACAGTGCCTGCATGAAGAATGACTATAACTAAATTGGATTTTCCTGAGCATAGGAGCCGTACATTTCCCAGTGGCTGGTTCTGGGAAAGAGAACCTGAGCATGCCGGCCACTGTCAGACATGGCTTGGGCGATCCCAGCAATGAAACCTGCTGTTTCTCACCCCAGTTCCAAACTTAACTGTTGCCCTTGGCTAACAATGCAGAGCTTTTAAATGTCCAAGGTTACGGTCTCTGTCCACCCAAATCTAAATGACAGGGTACTCTTGGGTTCCTTTAATTTTGTATTTCTTTGTGTCGCAAGTAAAATGTACATTCCTCAGCATGACTTTCAAGACTATGAACAGAGCTTAGCCTGCTCTTGATATATTTCATGTGCGCTACTATTTTGCCCTACCTACACTCTGAACACACACACACTCACACACCGTGGCTGTGCCTCCTGACTTCTTGCCATTTCTAGATCATGCCTTGTCCTTACATGTACTTACATGAGCTCTAGCCCTTATTTATACTGTTTTCCTGACCTTGAAGAAACGTAAGCAAACTGGTGAAGCTCTGTGTTCTCCGTGAAGGCTTTACCAATAAAATCCAGCCTCCCAAACCTTCACTTAAACCCAGTGCCACCGTGTGTGACTTCAGCCCCTTGTTTGGGTGTCGAGGGACTGACTTGTATATGCGTGTATCACATAGCCCTCGCTCACTTACCGTTGTGTTCTCTGCCCAGGAGACAGTATCTGGCACATGGTGAGTGCTAAGTAAGTGATTTCTAACACTCAGTTGTGGGTCTTTACAGATGCTGTGTAGTTATCTGCTTCACACGAAGGCACATGTTAATGGAAAAGTGTTTCCTAAGGGCGTTAAACAATAAAGGAAAAAAAACGTATCAAGTGTAGATGGTTGGCCTTAAAAATTAAATGAGAATATCGTAAATTGAGTTCCAATCCGAATGTAGAATCTGGGCTTTGGATTGCCAGAAAACAAGCAGAAGGCAAGAATTTAATTGTGATGAAGTATGTCATGAACCTCCTCTGACTTCCTGAAATTTACAAAAATGACTATATAAAAGAGGTAAAATCAAAGAACAATTTTGTTTTTAATCACAAAAATGATTCCCTAAACCTCTGGTAAGCAAAATG
Source organism: Tupaia belangeri chinensis (assembly GCF_000334495.1). NCBI lineage: Eukaryota > Metazoa > Chordata > Mammalia > Scandentia > Tupaiidae > Tupaia > Tupaia belangeri. Next base: position 2,878,392 of record NW_006159757.1, on the reverse strand, counting down.
AAAATCTGATGTCTTCCTTTCTGATTGTTTCTTTAACAAATGACCATAAATGTAGTGGCTTAAAACAACATAGATTTGTTATCTTACGGTGCTGGAGGTCAGAGGTGCACGTGGAGGTTCTAGGGAGAATCCAGGTCCTTCCTTTTCCCTCTCTTAAAGACCCCTGCATTGTTTGGCTCTTGGCCCATGCTCTGTCTTCAAATAATTCTTCTGCTTCCCTTTTTCCCTTATAAAGATCCTATTGGTGGGGACCAGCAGTTAGCTTAATGGCTATGCCGCTGAACTCCCATGTAGTCGACCGCAGTTCGAGTCCCGGACCCAGTGGATTAAACTCATGCCAGGTGCATGTGCGTGCGTGCCCAAGATCCCAAGAGGAGAATGGAGGAGAAGGGATTGCGGCATGGCCATCCGCCCTGGGGGGTGATTTCTCACTTTCTGTCTCTCAGTCCCTTTCTGTCTTTCTGGTGAACGCACACACCCTATAGCAAAAGCCTCTCCAAAAAAAAGAAAAAAAAAAAAAGATCCTATTGGTTATATTAGGCCCATGGTATTCTCCCTACCCCAAAACCCTCCACTGAGTCCCATCCGCAAAGTCCTTTATGCCATGTAAAGTAATATTTTCACAAACTATAGGGAGTACTTATGTGTATATTTTTGGATGACTATTACTTTCATACCTACCACATCTCTGATACCTAAAAGAACTCAGCTTTGCCCAGGGATTCTTATGATCTAGACAGATGAACTCTTATGTTTTAACTCGATGCTTTATCTAGGCTCATATTCCTGCCTACCTGTTCCTGACTTATTCTCCCTGGTGTTGTCATTTTTAGGTTTTTGCCATAGGGCATGTGTGCTAGCCAGAGAGAGACAGAGACAGAGAGAGAAAGTGAGAAATCACTCCCAGGGGAGATGGCCATGCCACAATCCCTTCTCCACTCTCTTCTTGGGATTTTGGGCTCGTATGCATATATATCCAGTGTGATTTTCAAGCTGCCGGGTTTAGGACTTGAACTGTGGTCAACCATGTGGGATTCTAGTGCCTTAACTACCACACTTTTTGATGGTCCTGCTCCTGGTTTTTGTAGGTAGTTATTTTGTCCCTGTTGAGTGTGAGGCACTGTTTTTAGCCAAGATTAGTGGTACCAACAGAAGTCACTTGACCATCCTCTGTTTCTTAAGACAAAGCTATTGGGATGAGACTGCCACCCAGCAGCTGTTCAAAATTTAATGTAATGTAGAGCCTTTCATAAACAAGTATGAGGATCATTATTTTAGAGCATTCAGTGAATATTTAAACATCCAGGAAATGGGCAAAGTGCTAACAGAAAGGCTGCCCTCTTGATGTTTATACTTTTTGACAGATAAGACTGTTGCAAAGCGGTGCACAAAGAAAAGTCTGACAACTGGACAAGAGTCAGACATGTACGTGTGTTAAAAAAAGTAAACGAGGAATGTGCTGACATTGTTTATAAGCTGTTTGCGTGGTACACCAAGCGAGGGACTGTCACAGAAACTGCATTTCTAGACAGGGTGAGATTTGAGGGGTGGGACTGGGGAGGCAGATTTTTGTCTGGGTGTCATGGCTTCCTGGATTCATAGTCAAGAATGGCTGTCCTGGCAGCCTCTCATAAGCATTAAACTCCCTGTCGCCAGGTCTAAAATAACCAGGGACTGGCAGAAGCCTGGAGCTATTCCTTCCCAGATTTGTAGCATTGTTATTTTTTCTAAACTCCACTTGTGGAATGTTTAATGTCAATCCAACTTGCAAAGCCATCTGATACAAGCGCATCATCCCGTAAGCATTTCTGACAGCCAGTGTCACTATGCATCTTTTTTATCACCCTCCCTTTTACAAGGTATCACAGATAGCACGCGAAGTTCAACTGTGATTAATAGGAGTCTTTCACCATCGACTTCACTGGGCTCTAGCCTACTAAGAAAAATGTGGCTGCAGATAAATCTCATGCGATAAGAGCAGAGTTATGTAAGCAGTTCGGGCAGGCGTTTCAGCGCATACTATTATGAGACAGTGGTAGTTTGCAAAGTTCAATTGAATCAACTAGGCCTCTTGTCCAGTTGAGGACAAGGTTACTTCTGCAGAGTGAGAATAACAAACACTGATAGTACAGAAACACGTGCACGTGATAGAGATCAGCTGTTTGGGTTGCTCATCCATTTTTCCATAACCGGTTCTAGAATATTATACTCTCTTTGAAAACATTTTTCTAGATGCCTTTTTTTATCTTTTTCTCTTAGAAATTAATACATCAAAACTTCTCGTAGAATACTAAGTTAAAAAAATCAAAATTGTCTAAGACGCTCCTTTGAAGAAAGATGGAAGTGCGGTTCTTCTGTGTCAACTTTTGAGGCCCCAGCGGGGTGTATGGTTTTGTGTGTCAACTTGTATATGTGCATAAAACATGGATAAAATGACAAATGATTGAGGTTACTAAATTTTTAAATAACAAGAGATTTAGGTGGTTAAAAAAAAACACCTCGGTTTTGATGGGAGCATCAAAAACACAGGCATTCCTTCAAGGCATGACTTGTTCACTGTAAACATTCAAAAGGAAATTTAATTGTGCATGTGGGGTATTGAGGAGCATGGAGCCAGCCTTCCTGCAAAGTGAATTCTACTGAGAAAAGAGGAGGGGAACAGTTCCAGCTCACACAGTGATCTTAAGCATAGCTAAAAAGTAAAAGAGCAGCATGCAATTATTAGACCAGTAAATTTAGATCTTTATGAAAGTAAAGGTGTCTATGAGCAAAGACATTTATTTTACATAAGAAAGTTTTTGTGAGTGAAGACAATAGTAAAGTTCTGGGACCAGCAGATAGCATAATGGTTATGTTGTTAGACTCCCAAGTAGTCAACCCCTGTTTGAGTCCTGGACCCAGTGGCTTAAACTCACGCCAGGCGCGTGTGCGTGCATGCCCAAGATCCCAAGAGGAAATGGAGGAAAAGGGATTGTGGCATGGCCATCCCCCCTGGGGTTCATTTCCTGCTTTCTGTCTCTCTGTCTTTCTGGTGAGCGCACGTGCCCTATAGCAAAAAAACCTCTCCAAAAATAAATAAATAAATAAAGAGAGAATAGCAAAGTTCACATCATCCAGCCTTCTTCAGCAATTTTTACCTGTGTTTCGTGAACCTTATACCAAAGCTACACTGGAAAATCTGTATCTTGCAAATTTAAAGAATTTATTCCTGCCTCCGTGCATTTGCTTGAACTGCTCCCTGAAACACTTTGTTCTGCTGGCCTGCATATCCTTCAAGACCCAGAACAAATAGTCTTCATCATCTTCATCATCTCTCACCAAAATTAGTGTCTAACTCTTTGCTGAACCCCTCTGGGACATGGTATTTATTTCTTGTATAACCAATTTATTGTTTTTCTACAGTATGGTCTCTTTCCTCCAGTAGATTGTGAGTTTCATGTCACTTTCATCTTCGTATTTCTGCACTGTCCAAGACAATCATAGACGTTCAGTAAGTGCTCTCAGTGAATGCTTATTGAATCATGGCAGAGGCCCAGCTGTGGTAGTGCCGGTGGCAGCATACTCATGTGCAGTGCTTGAAGCCACATGGCCGACCACGGGTTCATACACTGAGTTGACCTGAAACATGCTGAGTACACGTGTGCATAAGATCTGGGAGACAGGGATCACGTGTGACAAGAGCCTACGCAGGATTTCCCCTCACTAAAAATAAATAAATAAATAAATAAACGTTAAAAATAATAATAGTGGAATGAGTTTATGCCCAGAGAAGCAATCCTAGCCAGTCAAAAAAGACAGCCTAGCCCACTCCTTTATATTTCTTATCTACTCAAAGAATGTAAAACTCTTCATGTAAAACCATCTCTGATGAAGAAAGCAGGAAAAGGTTGTGAAACTTCAAATCCTCTAATATAAAATGTTCATGTGGGTAGATCCAACAGAGAAGAAACTAAGCCTGCAGGATTTTCACTCTGAAATCCATGGATTTGCTTTCTTGTTGTTTTCACCTCTTTCCAGTAATGCCATGTGATGGAGGCATCTCACAGGGGTTAATCTACACGTAATGAAGTTTCAAAGAAATTATATACTGTACTCTACTTATGAGGCTCTAGGGCTTTTCTTTTCTAGGCAGCATGGTACAAAACACTGATAAATAAGCTGATGTTTATCACTGCAGGTATTGCCCTCCCTCCCCTCCCTTTTTTGGCATTCCCCAAGCAAGTGTGTTTCCTCATTAAAACCAGGGGTTTTTCACATTCTCTGTAATAACTGGAGGATGTTTGAGCATCAGAAACATGTGAGATCCAGGTGATAAGTTTTATTTCAAAAGTCTTCCAGCCGTCTCTGGCCCACGTCCATCTGACCTTTGCTTTTTAATAAAAGTGATGGGCAAATGTCAAACCTAACCTGGGCTGGGCATTGATATTAAGATCTCAGTTCTGCTCCCTCCAACCATGCCGCTCGGGCAAAGAGGGCAGAAAGCATCCCTGCCCTGTGGCAGGAGTTGCAACAACAAGAGCATCACCCAGGAGTCTCTCTAAAGAACATAGCTTAAACTCTGGTTGTGAGTCTTAGAAAAATAAATACCTCATCTGAAATCTTCAAAAATCCTCCTTTTCCTAGGAGAGCATATAGATTTTCCTGTGCATCATAAATTTGGAAAAAAATATAGCCAAGTGCCTACACAAATGTTGTTCGACTTTTAACTTAATCTTCTAGCCTAAAATCAGAAATGTGCAGATTCCTGGAATGTAAAAAATTGGGCCAGAGTGAGAATGATGAGGGTTGTTGTTATGGCGGTTGGTTTTTCCTAAACCCCAACTGATAGAATTTTAATATATGAATGTGGGTTGTTCTCATGACATCTTTCTTTCCATTTTAAAATAAGAGTAAAATTAATCATCAAAGAGAATGAGAATAATGACATACTGAATTTGAGGAATAAACAACTATTGTCCAAATTTCTACAAATCAATGGCATTTCTGTGTAACTTTATATCTAGGCTTAAGTTGCTCAAGCATGAATTGTTCACATCATGGATAATGACTTATGGGGGAAGGACTATAGAATCAGTTTGAGGACACGAGGGTGCATATCCACTCTGCACGTCACCAGCTGCATTATCTAGGCCAATTTACAGGCTGGCTGAGCTTCCTAGAATGTAATAGAAAAAATGTTTATGGCCTGGTCCTATGGCAAGGTGGTTAAAGGAGTTAGAACCCACATGGCTCACTGTACAACTCCAGTGGCTTGCAAGACATGCTAGGTGCATGTGCTACATGCCCAGAGTCCTGACAGGATAGCGAAATGGGGGAGAAGGAATTGCAGCATAACCACACTCCCTAGGGATTGCTTTCTCCCTCACTCTCTCTCTGATAAGCGCTTGTGCCCTCTGGCTTATAAACAGAAAATAAGAAAGATTAGATTTTTTTTTTTTTTGGAGCGGTTTTTGCTATAGAGCGCGTGCGCTCACCAGGCAGACAGAGAGAGACAGAGAGATAGAAAGCGAGAAATCACCCCCCAAGGGGGATGGCCATGCCGCAATCCCGTCTCCATTCTCCTCTGTGGTTCGAGGCCCAGATCTGGCAGCTTGAAAAACACACCAGACACGGGTGTGTGGGGTGATGCATTCTCATTTTCTCTCTCTCGCACCTCTCTCTCTCCCCCCCACCCCCCCAGTGGAGTGCATATACCCTGGGTGTAGATTTCAGTGGGGAAGTTCCACATTCAGTATAATTGCTTTTCTCTTTTATTTATACTTATTTTCAGATGATTAGATATATCCATTTTAAATAAGAATAAATGTAAGTAATTTTGGGAATATCTGTCTAAAATTATTTATACTATTTTTCCGATACATTAATATAAACAACTGGGCATAGAATTTTATCTCTTGGGGCCAGCAGATGGCATAGCAGTTACATCACTGGACTCCCACATGGTCAACCACAGTTCAAGTCCTGGACCCGGTGGCTTGAAAATCACAGCAGATGCATATTCATGCATGCCCAAGATCCTGGGAGGAGAATAGATGAGAAGGGACTGTGGCATGACCATCTTCCTGGGAGGTGATTTCTCACTTTCCTTCCCACTGTTTCTATTTCTCTTTCTCTCTCTCTCTCTCTCTCTCTCTCTCTCATGAGTGCAAGTCAAAAACCTCTCAAAGGGGAAAGAATTTTATCTTTCTTGAATATAAATCTTTAGCCAAAGAAAGTCATTTGGGGAGCAAGTATGACTTACTTAACCCTGGTAGCCAAATGCCATGGACAAATTACTCTTCTTCCCTCTAAAACAACTTTGAAAGAATAGCTATTAGCATTGGACATGACAAGATACAAAAAAATTCCTCTTTCATCATCAATAATAACAAAAGTGGGCACACATCAGTAAATTGCTTCTATATGCCCACTGCAGTACTAGATACTTACCTACAGCTCATAAAATTTCATCCATACAACAAACCTGGGAGATAAGTGTCATGTTTCCAGTGTTTCAAATAAACAGCAGCTCAGATAGTTGGCATAACTTTTAAGAGGCAGAGCTGGATTTCAGCCCACATTTACCTTCAGGCCTCAGTTCATTCCACTACTCAGTGTCGCTGCTTCGATGTTCATTAGCTTGATGTGCAGGCTGGATGGATTTACAGAGCAACAGGCCTTGAGGTCTCATCACCCCTGAGTCTCAGTTCTGTTACTTATTACCTCTGTGATCTTGGAAGAGTCTGTTAATCACTCTAAGTCTATTGTTGCATCTGTAAACTATTGTTAATACCACACCATCAATCCTCATAGGTTCTTCAGAAGAACCAAATGACACAGTGAGTACTAGACAAATATAGGGTCTTACGATGACTCCCTCTGGGGTGGTATTGTTTGCGAGGCTCTTCTCAAACATGTTTGTCTAAAGGCTTTGTATTATTCTAAGACATGGACATTCATCAAGTAGCTTACAATGATATGCAATAAAACCTTCATTTAATTAGAGCCAAAATAAGCAGACACTCTTAATTATCTACATTGGTTTTTCTTGCTTTCTTGAAATCTGCTTTTGAAGAGCAAGACACAATTAGTAAGGAAAGAAGTGAATCTGGTAGATTTGCTAAAACCTGAACAGCTTCTCAGATAGTTTTAGGGTTACACTTAGAGACTGGTTTGAGCAGAAAGCTTCCCTAGGGACCATAGATGTCAAGGTATACATCCAAAGTCACTAGAAGCCTGGACCCAGGTTCCTGGCGCTGAGCCCTGTGGTCTTCTTAGCTCATCTCCCTATATCTCTGTCTCCACCTCATAGTCTCCTTGGGCGATGTTGAACACATGCTGATGTTCAGAATGAGCATTCTTCAGTTCCCTTCCTTCCACAAAGAAAGGCTCCCTCCTTGTTCCTGTAAAGTGTGCCTACTCACAGTGAATTGCTTTGCTGTTAAAGTTTCAACCACAAAAGCTAAAAGTAGAAAACTTAAATTTTCAAAATGTTCCATTCCTCACATTTTCATCCACTTTTTTAAAAAAAATTGCCCAAGAGTGTGCGCACTTGCCAGAGAGAGACAGAGAGGAAGAAAGCCCCCTCCCCTGCCATGAGGTACTGCCAAGCTATAATCCTTTCTTCTTTATTTCTTCATCCTGTCAGGATTTTTAATTTTTTTAAGAGAGACTTTGTGCTAAAGGTCATATGTGCTCACTGGAGAGAAAGAGAGACAGAAACTGAGGAATCACCTCCCCCCAGGGGGGATGGCCACACCACAATCCCTTCTCCTCCATTCTCCTCTTAGGATCTTGGGCATGCATGCACACATGTCTGGCATGAGTTTAAGTCAGCAGGTCCAGGACTCAAACCTTGGTCTACTATGTGGGAGCCCAGTGACATAACCATTACATCATCTGCTGGTCCCATCCTGTCAGGATTTTAGGCATGCATACGCATGTGCCGGCATATTCTTCAAGCCACCAGGGCCAGGATTTGAACTAATGTCAGCTATGTAGAATGAGGCTCCCTTAACCATGGGACCACAGGGCCAACCCAGGTTTTTCTTGGGTTGTTGGAAAAGTCAGAACACATTTGTGCATAGAAAAATATGTCATGACTTTTCTGACAACCTCATAATTATTACTTTCCTTTTACGTTAATGACAAAATTAGTTCCTATTGTGACTTCAACTATCTGAACTTGGACAACTAGTTGTTTCCCTGATCTATGGTTGGGCTATTACTTTCCTTTTATGTTAATGACAAAATTAGTTCTTATTGTGACTTCAACTATCTGAACTAGTTGTTTCCCTGATCTATGGTTGGGCTCAAGATACTGCTCCAAGTTGCTGGAAAACTGCCAGTCTTACTCCTGCAAAGTTTTGTAGATCCATCACAGGAGAAGGCATTGGTTATCAATATAGAAGACAAAAAGCACTTAAAGATGATTGTTGTTGCTATCATGTAGGGCAAACACAGAAAAGTGTTGGATCTGTCGAGGAGGATTAAGTCTGGCTTTTCCTTACTTTCAAGTAGAAATAACAATACTTAGAAGAAAAAAGAAAGTGTCAAAGAGAAACTGTTGATATCATTTTTTATAGTCCTTTTCTTATGATCATTTCCTCTTTATCATGGCCTTTCTCACACTGGCTCCTTTTGGATATCCTGGATTGTTGAACAGAACAGTCTAACACTTTACTTTGAAGCAGGAACTAGAATTAACTGCCCTTTAAATACAGAAACAAATTAATCCAGCCCATATCCCAATGAGGGAGGTCAGTGAAATTCTTCTTACTTCACAGATGCAGGGCACTTCACACAGAGACACTAGAGAGGGTAAATTACTTGCTCAAGGCCACACAGCACGTCACTGAATGGGTTGGAAGCAATTACACATGTAGAAAGATCTTAATTATTTGAACCTTGAGATTATAGAAGTGCCATGATATCTGAGGCATCCAACAGTGACTCTACAATCCTGGTGGTTACCGTATCCACTGTCATGAGGTCAGAAGCAACAGCTTCATCCCAGGACTCAGGCAGGAGCAGAATGTAAGATTTCTCAGGGTATAGGGCCACAGCTGCGTGCCTGTACAAGGCTGCAGAACCTAGCACTGTGCCCTGGATCTGCCGCATGGGGTTCTCAGGCAAACTCAGCCTAGGAAGATAAGCACTAAGCATCTTTCATGGTTTCTAGAATCAGAGAGAATTCTTGGACCAGAATGACTACATTAAGCGTAACAGTAATGAATGTGGGTCAGAACCTTAAAGACAGTTTTAACAAACAGCGTTTTTAACCTAATTCTCATAGGGCAAAAAAAAGGCCAAGTGATAGATTTTTCATTTTGAACAGAAAAGAATTGGAGGTAATCTTAGAAGTCTAGCCACTTCGGGCCAGAGGCCAAAATTTGCAGCACAAAGAGGAGGTATAATATGAGCTTTAAAATGGATTATAACGAGCCTAATAGAATAAAATCAGGGTCTGAGTGTAAGAATCAGTAGCATGTGACTGGATTTTCTAAGATGAAGCGTCTGACCAGTTCAGTAGCACCAACACGATGGTTTTAATGTAATGCGGAAAATTGCTAAGCTTTGATATTGTAAGTAGCCTAGCCACATAGACTCTAAGAGTAACTTGATTTGCCTGGCATTGTTCTAAAGTGGGTCCTCTTTATCAACACCACAGATATGTGGGCCAGTTTAAAAGATAATGTGAAAATTTATCTAACACAGATACGTCACAGGTACTGTATCACCGACTTTCAGTCATATCTTATCACTCATAAACTATTGTTTATGAAAGCTTGTCTGCATTTAGGAAATGTATGATTAACTAAAAAAGTCATCTACTGGTATCAGCTACAAAAATGCTGCCTGGGGAAAAAAAAAAAAAATAGGCAGCTGGTCAAGCAGAATGTTCTTAAATGAGCCCCAGCCAATTCATAAACTTCTTCTGCATGGCAAGCCCTCCCCTTGTCCTACTTTGCGGAGAATTCAGTGTGTGATGATGGATCCCCTGGGAAGCTAATATGATTTTATTCTCTGTTGATGAACTGGAAAATGTCCATTTAGAAACCCAAGGTTGTGTTTTTAAAGAACTGGGGTCAAAGGGACCAGCAGTTAGCGTAATGGCTATGTCGCTGGATTGCCACGTAGTCGACCGCGGTTCGCAGCCCAGACCTGGTGGCTTAAAACTCACGCCGGGCACATGTGCGTGC